>NW_002476407.1:600000-977500 GCF_000189635.1 Tetrahymena thermophila SB210
CATTTGTGATCATCAAATAGCCTTTATATTAAATTAAATTTTTAAGTAAGCATATGTATATAATCCATATTAATATTAACCTAAAAAACCAAAAGAAAGATAATTCATAGCCATGTCATAATCAGCATCAATTATTTTAATACCAAACCAAGGCAATATAATTTTAAGTATCCTATTTATGGGGTCAATAGATTTCTTTCTACCAACAATATAATTGTAGATGCTCTGTTAGAAATTAAAAATATTTTGATTTATATTAAATTTGTAATTTTTTTTAATGTTACAATTAAGATCTTATATATGCAATAAACACCCATAATGAAGCTAAGATATTTGTAGAATTTTCCTTTTATTGTCTTTGAGTACTAATGCCTTTTTATTTCTGTTGATATTTCACAGTAATCTTTTTTTTATTTAAGGTAAAAAATATTTTTATAGCTTAATCTCATCTTTTATTTTAAAAATTAATTTTACTGTAAAAGGATTAGCTTTTTTGTTCTTCTATAAATTCAATTTCCTTTTGTTTATCATCCATTTTGTTTGCTATGTCACTTTTTGCTAACTCTTCTCTCTGTGGTTTGAAAAAGCTCCTATAACAAAAAAAAAATAACTTTATTAGTAAAAATTTTGATTTAATATTGAAAATTAATTTACGAGATTTTCTAGAATAAGTTTTTCTTTTATTTTGGCTCATTTTCGATGTGAAGTCTCATTTTATTATTTAAATCTATTAATTCTACTTTGTTTTTAGTGATTTGCTTGTTTAAGAATTTTAAATTAGTTTCTGACTTAGTCCTTAATATCATGAGGTCATCCACTTTAATTTTAAAAAAGGTTTTGGTGATATATATATCTTAATAATCTTTATATTTGTTAATTTACATTTTTAATAGACAAAGTTAAACTGATTAAATGGACAATTTACACAACCTACTCCAGAAAGAATAGCTATTATGTAAGTTCCAATCATGGCTTTTTAGTTAAAAATATTATGAATCATTCATTTTTTATTAAATTATTGGAATTACTTATTAACTCTATTTACACTCCTATTTCAAATAAGTGAGTGGCAAATATATAAAAAGCTTAAATATAAGTAACTTAAACAGGTTCTCCACCTTATTCAATTTGTTTATCCATGATTTTCTTGGAAATTAATTTCAGCATAAAGCACAGGTACATGACACTCAAAATAATAGCACATACTATTTTATTTAATTATACAAAAATATGATTAATATTTGTTGTAAATGATTAATTTTATAATTTATTAATGATTAGATTTAGATTCAATTCAATTCATTACTAGTTTTACCTACTTTCAATGATTTTCTTTAAGATATTTTCCTAACAGTTTTATAAATTAAAATTGCAGGGATTACTAAAATGCTAAAATAAACTAGTAATCCAAGCGTAAATATCCAAAACGATAGCCTAGTTTCTGCTAATCCAATTCCAAGAGCTTCAAAAATTAATAACATAAAACCATCGCAGGAGAGTGCAAATACGAGACTAAATATTAGAGAGGCTTTGACATTCTTAATTTCATAATCATTTACCATAATATTTTACACTATATAATAGCCAATAGCTCCTGCTAAGATAGTAAACCCTAAATACAGTCCTATGCTATATATTTGCATTTTAATTTTATCTTTCTCTATGCTATATCTATTGAAATAATTAAGGTGCTTTTTAATTTTTGTTAATCAAATTTTTGATCAATTACTTAAAAAATTAAAGAGCTTATTTATTTACAAATATTTACTATTTATAAAATCAAAGTCTTTAGATTTATTTTAACACAAAGTGTTTTTTAACTGTGAATAAAGCAAGAAAAAAGATTTCGTTTTTGAAAATAATGTTTATGCTATTGATTCAGTATCTATTGAACTTTCTAATATTTTCACAAATGTTTAAAAAAATAGTAAATAATTTATATATTTTTCTAAAATAAAATCTCTACTTATTAAAAATATATTAGATTTTAATTTTTATTTATATTAATTTTTTCATACTTCAAGTTTATTAATTAAATATTTAAAATTATGGAATCATTTTTGCATAAAAAAAATCTTAAATTCTAAAATATCTAAAAATAGAATGTTTCTATTTTTCTTTTAAATGTTAACAAATTTTTTTAAATAGAAATTCATTTATTTATTAAAATAATTAGATTTATTTATCAATTTTTTATCATCTTTCCTTAATTTAAAAATTAGAAAAGGGGAGACATTTTTTATTAAATAAACTTCTACCTTTTAAAATCTAAAAAATAATTTTAAACTAAGATTAATATTGATTATTTTTTTAAAAATAAATCTATCTAATTAAAATATCATTGAATAATTATGACATAATTCTTAAAAGTTCAAAAATTAAAATTCTAAAAGAAATAGTTTAATTGCAAATCAATAAATTTGAATGGAAAAAAGTTATATTTTCTTTCGTTTTGATTGTTGAAAGATTAATCTAGTAGTTTCTATAATATTAAATTTTTTTAAATTTGATTTTTAAAAATAAGGCATTTATTTCTTATTCTTTTTTTATTTTAAAAAATGCAAAAATAGAAACTATAATAAATACTCCCTGCTTTGAAATTCCTCAAAAATAAATTTATGAGATAATTCTTTTTATTGAAAATAAGATAATTTAAATACATATTAGAAAATATTTTAATCTTTCTTTAAATATTTAAGATGCTTTTTATTTTCTTTAAAAACCTTTTGAATATTTAAAAAAATGCAAAAGTAAAATTAATGATGATTTTTATCAAAATATAAATACTTCAAAAATATTTTTAAATTAAGATAAAACAATCCTCCTAAGTAAACATTTTATGCATTTATTAATAAACTTAGATGAAAATAAAAACAATTATCTTAAACTTTCTACATGCACAAGTTACTGACTGTGGGAAATGGTAAAAATAGATATAGAGATTCTACTGATAAGAAGTGATTAATAGTTTAAAAATTGTTTTAACTGTTTACAATAAAATTTAGTTCTTTTTTTAAAATTTAATTTTAAGTTATTATGGCTTGGAATTTATTAAATATAACTCAACAAATAATGAAATTACTATAAATTATTTTGAGTATTTTTTTAAAGATTTCAAAACTTCATTAATCTTTTTTGTCCTTCTATTTCTTTTTATCTTATTAGCTGCTACTAGATTTCTCATCTTTCTTTTGTTTCTTTTATTAATTTTATTTTTTATTATTTTGCTATGATTTTTATTCTTTTTCTTCAGATTCTTTTTAAAGCTCATTTAAATCAATCTTTTCTTTTTTCTCTCCCTTAACTAGATCTACTAAAGTAAATATCAAGAGTATTGAAGCTACTGCAATACCTCCGATGACTATTGGCTAAAAAATTTATTAAAAATTCTATTCAGTTTAAAAATTGAATTTACAGTTCCTACTTATTCATAATAGTTTTTCAATGTCTTAAATAATGAAGGTCTGCTTGGTAAATCTATTCCTGGAAACTCTTTATAATTTTTTGTTAAAAATAGTTCTATAATATCCTCTTATCTAGTTCCTCTATATTTGTGATACAATTAAGTTTAATGATCAACTACTAATATTGTTGGAAACTAGCTCACTCCAAATCTTTCTTTTATTTCTAAACTTTTTTCACTTTTTCATTTAAAATAAAAACCTTTTTGTTTCCTAGTTTTTCTAAATGAGCTTTTACCTATCAATTTATGCAAATGTGAATTTATCTTGATGCTTCTTTTGCAAACTTTCATAAACAGATTATATATCATTGCAATGAGGGCACCATGGGGCATAAAATAGAAGTACCCAAGATTTATCTTTGAATCCTTGAGTAACTTTATCGAAATTAGATTAGTCAAGCATAACTATTGCAGAATCTTCACCAAAAATAGGTGCCTTTGACAAAACACTAGCTAAAAGCAATAAAAAGCCTAGCAAAAATGATGTAGATTTCATCAAATTGAAAATTATTAAAAAGATACAAATTAATTAATTATTTTTCTTAATTTTTTATCAGAATTTTTATAATTAAATAAATTGAACAAAAATATTAGCAATAATTCAAATTTATTTTAATTTTTTATAGAAATTTGGATATTTTTTTAGTTCCTTTTTTAAAACAAGAACTAAAGATAACCATTTGTTAAGATAGGTGTTATTAGAAGGTCAACAAGTTTTATCGTATAAAGTCAATGAGTTATTCAAATATAAAGAACATGTTATCATCTTTTTTTATTTTTAAAAATAGTTAATTTAACTTTATTTGTAACTTAGTTAAATTATCTTCGCAAAAAAATTATGAATTTAAATAAGTGAACCTAAAGGTATTTACCTAATTTAAAAAATAAATTAATTTAATTCTAAATTTTAGTGCATTATTTATTTATTAATTAGATTTAAAAAGGCAAGTAAATGAAATAAGTAAATGGAATATTAGATTAAAAGTCTGAAGCTATTTAGCATATAATGAATTTGTATGATTAAAGAGGAGATATTCTCTTTAACAAAGTTTCTACAAAATTCACTAGAATAAAAGATTTGATAAATTACACCAAAGGATAGATAGATATTCTACTTGATGGAATTTGTGACATCGAAAAAGAAGCCCTTGGCAAAGTATAGTATATAATTATGGACAATCATCCAAGGCATGGATTACCAGAAGAGGCATTGCAGAAACTGCAAAATTTTTAATAAAATAAACTTAATTTAGGATTAGGAAAATAAAAAAATTCAATAAGCAGCAAAGCCTTAAATAATTAATGTGAAGAAATCATGTAAGAGTTAGCTGATGTTACGTTAGATGTAATTGATAAAAAGATTAACACTTTTGTTGAAATATTTACTACAAACCTAGATTAAGTAAATGCTAAAGTAGATTAGTTAATTAAGCAAATTACAAAAAAAAACGTATTCAAATCAAATTTCGATCCCATTTCTAAAAAAATAACAAATCGAGATGTTATTTGGGTTGATTATGAAGGAATCACTCTTACTTAAAATGATAAGATGTTATTTGATAAATCTTCTAGAACGTATAAATTTTAAAAATTTTAAAGCATTTAAAAAGATAATTTTGCTTTTTGTTGAATAAATAAAATGAGATCAATTCAATAAAAGAGATAATTAATAAATTTTTTAATATAAAGAGCATTTAATAAAGTAGATGTAGAACATACAAGGGATATTATAATTGAAAGTGAGAAAAATAGAGACGGAGAATGTACAATAACTGATGTAAGGAATGCTTTATCAGCTTATTATTATACACCAAGCTATCTAGAATTAAGACTTTCACAGTAAATTAGTTAATATTGTTGAATGTTAAAATATTATTTATAATAAAAAACAGCTTAGATAAAATAAAAGAAAAAGATATTAATAAAGTATTTGAGTAAATAAAACCATTTTTTAATCTAGAAGAGCTTTATATTGATTTTTCGAAGTAAATATTTATTTATTAATGAAGAAGGTAGGTTTATGATATTTTGTTCAATTAATAAAAAGCTGGCAATTTTCTATTTTTGAAGATGAAAATAGGTACGTAAGTAGTTTAAGTGAAGCATTAAGATGTCTTCCTGCTTTACAAGTATTGCATCTAAATATTTCTAAGTACTCAGATTTATAAAAAAAGAAGAGTTTATATTTTATGTACATTTTTTAAAAGTATGAAAGGAGAGTAATGTGAAAATGATTTAGACATAGTAGACGAAACCATATATAAGCTTTGTGATACTTTAAGGGGACTAAAATTAATTAATGATCTTAGCCTTAATTTAGAAGGGTATTTTATTTGGTATTTTAATAAAAAAATATCATGTTGTTTTGTAATAGATTAAAATCGTCATTGACGAGTAGCAGTTTTTGTGAATTAATGAAGCTAATTTAAGAGAAATAAAATATTAAGTACTTATCTCTAAATTTTGGAGAGTAATTTTATTTGTTAATTTTTTGTTTTTGAGAGACAATAAATTTAATTAATAAAAATAAGATGGTGCGATTTGAATAGCTAGATAGACAGCTATGATTGCATGATATCTTTGTGTAATACTCTTTAACAAACTAAGAAGCTTGTTTCACTGGATTTGAACCTTCTTTCGTAATAGATTTTAATGAGTATTTTTTAAATTTTTAAATAATTAATTATAAAGATTTAGCATAGACTTTACATTCTTAGAAGAATCGCTATTGGAGTTGACTAGTTTAAGTCATTTAATATTAAATGTATAAGTGTAATAATATCTTTCTTTACCAATCTATTTTAAGTATTCAATATTTCTTTTATTTATTATACTAAAATTAGCATATCATATGACGATAAATCTTATAGCTAAATGTTAATAAGTATTGCAAAGAATATGTATTTAAGCGAGTGTGATATAAAATCCATATCAATGTAAGATTTTTAATAACGACTAAAACGTAGAATTGTTATATTTATAATTAAAAGTATTGGAAATTCCTCATTTAACTATCTAGAAAATTTATTGAGGTAAAAAGCATGGCACTATAGATAAATTTTATGTAAATTTGGATTAATAAATCGATACATAGGTAAATGTTTGAGGAAGGAAATTATTTGGGATATCTTCAAAAAAGCATTAGTATGATTTATTTTTTTGTTGCTTGTTTTTTATATGTTTAATGAAAATAGTTTTTGCTATATTAAATATCAAATCGTAATATAAAATGTTGCAATTTTATGATTTTTTTAGAATTATTATAATTTTCTTCTCTTTAGAAATAAAATCATTAAAAAGTCATTTGCCGCTTTATTTTTTAGTTTATGTCCAATCAATTTTATAAAAGTGATTATGATGAAGAAAAATCTGGATGGATACAAATCTAAATATCTAATCTTATCTCTCACTGATGATAGCTTGATTAAAAGAGAAGAATCTGATAGCATGTACATAAGAAAAAAAGATATTCTGACAAAAATCAAAAAACAAATGATAATAAGATAATTTGATTAAATTATATGATATTTATCAAACAAGGATATAAAAAATAAGAAAATTTGTGATTGCATGTATCTAAGCGAATTGCCAGATTTACGCAATTTTATAGTATCACCAAATCATAATTATATATTTTTTATTTAGAACATACATGTTAGATGCACTTTTATTTATATCTTTTATAAAAACAAACAGTAAATCTTCAAATATTCATTGAAATTAAATGGAAATACTTTATTTAAGATAAAAGTCATTGTTTTAGTGATAAAAATGCTCCTTAACTCTTTTCTTTTTCATGTTTTTATCAAGCATTGCAAATATTTATTTTCAAACATTTCCTTTTAGAAAATTGTGAAATTTTTGAAGTATTTGAAATATTCTAAGGAAAATAAGCCATAAGTTGGTTAAAAATGAAAGCCCATAAATAGTATACATGCCTATTTTTAACTATCTTATTTGTAAAACACATGCTTAACTCAAAAATGTATTTCATTTTGAGTAAATTAAATGAAGATATTTACTAAATGAGATTGATGATAAAATATGATAGATAAACAGTTAATAATAATGTAAGTAACTTATTGCTTAGCAGGAGTAATGATATCATAATATTTTGAGAGCATTTAATTGAATACTTTCATCCAAGTAGTAAAATTTTCTCATGAAAATGAAGAAATTACTCATTAATTTTTAGTTTTACTTTTTTATCTTTCAATAAATACTCTCAAAAAGAAGTGTACATGTGTTTGTATATGTGAGGGAATTAATGGATGTTTATTTATGTATTTTTGTTTATGTCGGATATAATAATGAATGGAAATGATGAAGTGGAATCTTTTTTGGAATAGATTATGGAAGATTAATAACACTACACAAAAAAGTTTGTAACAACTATACGCATTTAATAGAAAAATTAAGCTTAAAATAAAATAGATTTGTTTAAATTTAAATTGATCAGAAGCACTTTCTGTGGACGATGGAAGGACCAGATTCATCATATTCAGCCTTAGTAATCCACATAGTTTGGAAGGTAGAAAGAGAGGAAAGAATGGAACCACCAATCCAGACAGAGTATCTTCTCTCAGGAGGAGCAACAACCTTAATCTTCATGGAAGAAGGAGCAAGAGCGCTAACTTCCTTAGAAAGTCTTTCAGCAATACCAGGGAACATAGTGGTACCACCAGAGAGGACGATGTTGTTGTAAAGATCCTTTCTGACATCGACATCACACTTCATGATAGAGTTGAAGGTAAGTTCGTGGATACCAGGGAATTCCTTACCGATGAAGGCAGGCTTGAAGAGGAGTTCAGGGCATCTGAATCTCTAGTCTTGGACGGTAATGGTGTTACCATCGGGTAATTCGTAAGATTTATCGTTTTAGGAGGATTCCTTGTAAGCCTTTAATTCAGCTTCGTAGTCGATAGCGACGTAGCAGAGCTTTTCCTTGATATCTCTGATGATTTCTCTTTCGGCAGTGGAAGAGAAGTTCAAACCAATTTCGTAGAGGAGCTTCATGCAGTATTCAGTTAAGTCTCTACCAGCCAAATCGATTCTCAAGATGGCGTGAGGAAGAGCGTAACCTTCATAGATGGGAACAGTGTGGGTAACACCATCACCAGAGTCAACGACGATACCAGTGGTTCTACCGGAAGCGTAGAGGGAAAGAACGGCTTGGATGGCAACGTAGAAGGAGGGAACGTTGAAAGTTTCGAACATGGTCTTGGTCATCTTTTCTCTGTTCAACTTGGGGTTTTGGGGAGCTTCAGTAAGTAAGCAGGGGTGTTCTTCAGGGGTAACTCTGAGTTCATTGTAGAAGCAGTGATGCCAGATCTTTTCCATATCATCGTAATCGGTGACAATACCGTGTTCAATGGGATATTTCAAATTCAAAACACCTCTCTTGGCTTGGGCTTCTTCACCAACGTAGCATTCCTTTTGATCCATACCGACCATGATACCAGGCATTTTGGGTCTACCGACAATGGAGGGGAAGGCGGCTCTGGGAGCATCGTCACCAGCAATACCAGCCTTGCACATACCGGAACCGTTATCAATAACAATAGCGGGGGATTCACTTTCAGCCATTTTACTTTATCTAGTTTTTATGTTGTCTTTATTTAATTATTCTTTTTTTTCTTTTGGAAAAAAGGATATCTTTTATTTTATTTTATAAAATTTATTTATATAGTACTTCAGATAATATTCCTGTTAATTTTAAAGTACCTCCCACCTCTTTCTTATCACTAGCAATCACTAATATCAATTAAATTTCTCATCAGTCAATTAATTATTGCTTATCTAAATATAATTCTTAATTTGTTTGATGAGATCTATTCATTCAATTTACTTTTACCTTTAATTTTACCTTAAAATATCAATTATCTTAAATTATATTTTATGGTAATCTTAAAATATGAAAAGGTAAATAAGTCAACCCAATCCTATCAAAAATGTATGTATTAATCAAAAACTCGTTTTTAAAATCTTTTTTATCCAGTGCTCCTAGAGATACGCCATATTTCAATCAAGCGCACAGAAAGAGTTTACTTTAAATCTAAAGAAAGCTAAACAAAATTTGATAAAAATTGAAATATTTCTTCTGAAAATAAATAACCAGGTGTCATTCATTCATTCATTGGATCAATCAATCTTATATTAATTTATTTAGATTTTACCCTTTGTTCAAATATAAAACTCTTACTTCTTAATCAAATTATTTTTTATTTCGCAGAGAGTTAATAAATATTTTATAATCAATTTTGAATATAAAAAATATGATCATTTTTATTGCTACAACTTAGTTTTCTTTTCAAAATACACATTTAGGTACTTGCTTTTTTGGAAAGAATAATAATTTTATCACTGCATAAAGAAGCTAGTTGAAAAATATGCCAAACAAGCCATTCAAATATGATGGATAATTTATTAAACCATTAAATTTTACATCTAATATAGGAAAAAGGAAAAATCACTAGAAATATATATTAAATCCATTAGTTTTTTCTGTTTAGTTGCATTTTTTAAAGAAAAAAAATGGTAAACACCATTTTAAATACCAAACAAAGTTTCAAAATAAAGATTTTCTTTTCATTTTATCAAAAATTTAGATTTTTATTTAATTGATTGGTTTTGCATTGCGCCTAAATATTATTTACAAAAAAAAAAAAAAGAAAAATGATAATTTGATTGTAAAGAGAAGAAATTAAATAAAACAGTGTAATTGAAGTTATTTCTAAAATAAGTGATGTAAAAATGATTTGGTGAAATGGCTTTTAGCTGAATGTTTTAAGTATAAAGTGTAAATTTGATTACATAAAATCTTTATGAGATATATATATATATTTTTTTTATTTTGAGGGAAAGAAAATTGGTTATAAATGGTATATCTATTAAATAAGCATGTAATATTTTACTTAATTTTTATGATCACAAATTAATGTGATTAAATAAATAAAATTTACAAAATACGCATTTTATTATGGATTATTTTGAGTAATTTGATATAAACAAAGTCTAAGGATAAAAAAATATGAGATTAATTTTACTACAAATAAATTAATTGTTGAAAGCAATTTATTTATTATTTTGCATTTGACTAATTTTATTTACTTATGCCCATCTTCTGTCTATATTATTTTAAAATTAATTAATTCGATTGATAATTTTATAAATTTATTCCTACTATCTCTCTCTCTCTTTGTCTATAACCAAATCTATTTTTAATATTCCAAATATCTAAACAAATTTAAAAGCACTTAATTTATTATTTTTCTACTTAATTCATTTACTTTTTTATATTTTTAAAATTTATTTTCCTAAACATTTTTGTAATTTTTTCTACCATAAAATTACTTAAAAAAAGAACTTTCTATAAAAATTTAAATACAATTGTATGTATTAAGCTAATACTACTTGTATAGATTCTAAGTTTTAAACAATGAATAAACATTAGAAAAATAATTTCCTAAAATTCTAAATCGTATTAATTTTTCTAATAAAATATAAATATTTTTAGCTTTGATAAATTGCTATAAACTTTACCATTTTTAACTAGTCCTATTTACTGTTGAATTTTACAAAATTAAACATATTTATAAGATATAAATATTTATTGTATAAATATGGTTTTATTAAATTTCAATAATTTCCAATATTTAAAAAGGAAAATGCTGAAAAATGTTAGAATAAAATTACAACAAAACAACAAATTTGCAATTCATTTCACTGAGATCAAAAAAGAAGAGAACAATTTTATAATTTATGAAAAACATAAATTACTTACTTATTAGGGTTTAGAAATGCGCACTAAATATTTCTTAGCTCTATATGCTTGCTAATAAGTGTGTTTAGACAGTTAATATCTAGTGAGATTAGACTTAACTTTAACAATATTCTAAAGAAATATTACATGTGTATGTCCTGTGAATTTTTTCAATTATTCTAATAGAAAATTTTAGATTTTTCGATTTATATAATGAGTAAATAATTTAAAATATTCAAATTGATGCTTTTCAATGATTATTTATTTACAAATACATACTTTCCTTTCCTACTTACCTGTGAATGCAAATTAAAAAATCAAATTAATAAGTAATACATATATATATCTAGGTAATATAAAATTCAAAGGAGAGATAAATAATAAAACTATAAAAAATAGTAATTTCAAAGTAGGAATTAAAAAATACTTAAGATGACAAACTCAAAAGAGAAAAAGGCAACTAACAATTGTTTAGATTCAAAATAAGCCGCATCAGCTGACTTAGCCAAAAAAACAGTTGATGTTTCAACTTAAACAGACCTTATAGAAAGAGATTATATTCCAATCAAGCAACTTGCTCTCATGCAAACAGAAAGTGTTGCTTTTCCTTAAATACTTTATCATTAGCACACTCTCTTATAGCTTATTCTATTCCTTATTATGATTTTTGTAGCAGCATTCTACTACACAAAACCTTAAGGTGAAGATTCTCTACTCCCTAATGCTAAATTGTAATAAACTTTAAAGTTTAGAATTTCAGCTTGATTTTATTTTAATTTGCAAGCACTTATTGATTTATTGAAATTATTATATAGGGGTGTCATGTTTGCTATGATTTCTATAGTAATCTATTGTATGATTTACTTGCCTAATACAACTATATAGAGACCTCATCCATCTCTTTGGCGTATGCTTTAAGCACTTGGAATGTGTTGGTTGACCGTTGTAGTTTTCGCTCTCTTTTTCGTAATATTATTGCATAGTTAAAACTCGTTAGAGTTATCAAAAAATTTACTATTAAAATTTAGAATAGAGATGATATCTAAACTTTCTTGAAGTCTTTTGTCGATCCCGAATTAGGACAGCCCTTATAAGACAAGGTAAATATTTAAAAATAAAACTAGCAAGTTAGATAGATGATAGTAATGTAAAAACATTTTAGATTACATAATAAGTTAAGCTCAATAAAAAATAACAATTAAATTGTTGTTAGGAGATTATGGTGATGAAAGACTAAAAGTTTTTTAGAATAAAATTATATCAAATTTTATTTTATTTCTAGTGAAAATTTTAGTAATTCTAAGAATAAACTGAGATATAAATAAATTAGATTTATAAATTTTAAATATCGCCTTAATCAATCAGAGCTTTATCAAAATTGATATCAAAAATAATCAAAGTGCTTTAAAAAATTACGTATTATCTAATTGATTAGCTAATTAGTTTTATAAAAACATAAATACGAATTTAAAAATTTTTATATCAAGAAATTAAATTTTATTTTATTATAAAGAATTTCTCTGAAGATTGTGATATCTATACTCCTGGTAATCCTAAAGGTGATTTCTATAATTTGACTGATAAGTTGGATGTCTTTTTTGTTGCTCATTTTATAGGCTGGATGGTTAAAATGTTTATTTGCAGAGACTTTAAACTATGCATGATCCAATCAATTCTTTTTGAATTTTTAGAAATAACTTTCAGACACTGGCTCCCTAACTTCTATGAATGCTGGTGGGATTCTATCATTTTCGATATTATTCTTTGCAACTCTGGAGGTATCATCGCAGGATGGTGGTTGATGTAGAAATTCGAAATGAAGGAATACAAGTGGTCCTTATCTGAAGCAGGAAAGAAGAAAAAACCCTATTGGAAAAATGTTAAAGAGCTTTTCATCACTCCAAACCTCGAAAAACATGATTGGAAAGTTTTCTCTTCAAGCCTTAGATTTGCTTCTGTTATTTATTACATGATATTTGTAAAATATTTTTAACATTAATTAGAAATGATTTTTATTAAAATTTGTTTGTTTTATCAACAATAGATGAATTTAGTTGATCTCAGTTTCTTCTTTAACAAGTTTGTTTTATGGATTAGACCAAGTCACCCTGTTTTATCTTTCAGAACATTTATGATCGGCTTTTTAGCCATCCCTGCTACTCGTGAATACTATGAATACATTTCAAATCCGTAAGAATATTGATAAAATTATTAATTTAAATTTAAAATAAATGAAAAAGTTGAATAGATTTTAACTATTATTTTATAAAATAAAAATAGATAATAAAAGAGACTCGGAGGTATTTGTTGGTTAACATAGGCAATCGTATACTCTGAACTTTTAGTCTTTTTAAAAAATTACAACGGTTAATTTATTGAAGCCTTCCCAGACTACATAATTTAAATCTGGGCTGTAATAGTTGGCGTCATTATTGCTATTTTCACTGCTTTGCTTATTAGAGATGTTAAAAAGTGGTATAAAAATAAGAGAGAAGAAGACTCAAAAGAGAAATTACATGCTGAGTGAGTGATTGAAATTCTCTAGCCCTTTAATATTAAAATATTTTCAAATTTTCCTCTTAACAGAGAAATTCAACATAATTTTTATAATAAATAACTTAAATTAAGATAAATACTTTGAAAAATATTTAAAAAATATGATGAAGCGTATTTATTTATCAATCAGTAAGTTATTTTGGTTAAGTCTTAAAAGAATCATAAACCTTTTCTAATAAAAAAACAAATCGATCTATACTATAAAAATAAATTAGTTAAATATAAAAATCTATTAAGATTTATTAAAGCTTTTATTAGTAGATCCATATTTCATATTGTAACTTAGTTAGCATCAAAATAAATTAAAGAAATTATCTTAATTATTTAATCAATTAATTTCAATTAATATTGGTTATAAACATTTATTAAACTATTTGATTTTGATAGTTTTTACTCGATAATGGTAATAGCTTTAGCTAATAAACAGAGGAAAATTCTCAATATAAGAGATTTGTATAATTTTTGATTGATTTTTCTTAATATTTCACAGACCGATCTGATGATGAATTATTCAATAAATATTATAAGTCTATTTCAATTGTTAATAATTGATTTGGCTACTTTCTATGAAAATTAATAACACTCTTAAATTACAGAATTTATGTTTCTTTTATTTTTACTTAACAATGCCATCGTTTTCCTCAAATTTAAATGCCTTTCTAGCATCAATTAAATTTGCTATTTTACATTTTGCTTTAGATTGGCATTTTTAATTACAATCAAGAAGTAGAATTATTTAATAAAAAATATACTCTTTTTTTTGTTTTTTGAAAGGGAATATTTAATTTGTTGAGTTACTTACATTCCCACTTTACTTATTTATGCTTCCCAAACATGCTTCTAGAAAATGCTTTTAAAGAAAATAAATGAATTTCTAATAACTTTTTCTTTTAAAAAAAGAGAACAAAGTAAAATTAGATATTAACTTAACTAAAGAAAGAGAGATATAATTTTAGTTTCTTACAAGAAAGGATTTTAAAGGTAAGTACTTTGATACAATTTATTTTAACTCTATGATTAGTATCTATTATTTAATTAAAAAGAAGTAATCAATCTACAAAACAAAAAATTAAATAAAACTTTGTTTTAATTAATGGTTTTTAGAGAACGTAAATCTTTATTTGGATGTCTCCTAAATTAAATGCTAAGCCATACAAATTCATAATCATTTAATAGCCTATTAATCGTCAGCTGAATTAAATTCATAAATAATTGCTTATTATTATTTCACATACTTTTGTGGCTACAATTATTTATTATGTTTGATCAATTAAAATCATAAAATCCTTCTTTTTATCAAAAAAAAAGTGTTTTATGTTTAATAAAAATCCAGTAAATATTTTTTCTGAGCCATTACTCGCAATTATCAGTGCATTTTATAGAACGTTTGTAAATTATAAGATTTAAAATTTTATTGTATAAAATTAAAAAAAATAATTGCAAGTAACCTAAGATAGATAGATAGATTGACGAAAGTATTAAAAATAAAAAATCAAGTAAATGTATAAAAACTCTAAAATGTATGACTTGTTTGAAAGTATATTCTAAATGATGATTATTGTTAGACAAATCTAAATTACATACTTTCTATATAACATTTAATCTACAATGACTCTAGCTGACTGCAAACGCTCTTAATTATATAAAAATAGATTTAATTCTTTTGAATTTTATTTATCTTAATTGTACCACCCCATGTAATCTTTAGAGAGAATAATAAAGGCACTATTATTTTAGCCTTCCCTTAAATATATATAATCCCTTTTTTTTCGAATACTAAAATCCTTTGTTATAAATATATTAATTTAACAAGGCATTTGTTAAGTATATTCATTTCCATTAAGTAAAATACTAATTTTTCTTGAAATAGTTAAGCCCGATTAATCGTAATATCTTATAATGTTAAGTAAGACAATATCCAAATTTGCTGTAAAGAAAGATCCTTTGAGCACTAACAAATAATAAATAATTCATTCATGATTTATATTTAAACCTCTTTTTTTTACACTCAAAATTCAAAGATTAGATAATATCAATAATAAATTTGAGTATTAATTCAAATTTAGATTTTATCTACATAAAATGAATATTTATTTGCTTTTTTAAGGATTAGTGATTTATAGACTCTTAAAAATTGAACATACATCAAGATTAAATAGCTGCTTTAATCAAGTATTTAGTATTTAATCATAATGACATATAAATTTGATATGATTTACTCAAACCACAAATTCATTAAATTTAAAAAATAACAATTTGTTGTTGATAGGAAAGGATAGAAAAAATAACCTAAAAGAATATAATAGGTTCTAAGAGTACTGAGTAATAGATATCTAAATTGCAATTAAATGAAATTATAAGGTCTCAATTTTACAGTAAAAAAAATAAACTCATTCTAACAAACAAACAAACAAACAATCAATTCTATAAATTTCTCTAAATATTCTTAATTAAAACTGGGGAGAGAATTTTTACAAATACTCAATACAAAATTGATAGATCAACATTCAACTAATTTTTTTAAAGTAGTATGAAAATCCAACTAAAATCAAAAATTGTATGTTTTTTATGAATTTGAGCTACTTTTAATACATAAATCAATTAATCAGTCAATCTTTATTTTTATCAAATAATTTTCTTTAGCTATTTATTATTAATGCAAATAATTAAAAAAAAAAGAAAAAAAAATCAAGTAAGGTTTCTTCAAACAATTCTAATTTTAAAAATAAAGCAAAAAAAAAAACACAATAATAAATATTTGAGTAGCAAGATATCTAAAAAAAAATAACTAAAAAATATTTGCAACAAATCAAGTTCTACATATTTAAATTTGATAATATATTCTTTTAAGAGCACTTTCTTTGATCTTCTAAATTTGATGGAAAAATCTATTTGCTTTTGTCCAGGTAAATAATTTTATTCTTTGATAGCAATCCTATTTACATATTTTAATATCGCATACCTTAACTAACATTATTTTTCGCTTTAAAAAGATAAATTATCAGTTTATGGAGAAAGTGATCATAAAATTGTGCCTGCTTTGACTGAGGAAGAAGTCCTCATTAACTCATGGCTAGACGAAAAAGGAGTTACTATGGCTGATCCACTCGACCTTATATACGGCTATTTCGAGAAGAAAAAGAGCTAAATCAGATAAAATGTTGACAAAAAAAAACCCTCAAACCTTTGGGAAAGAAGAAAAGAAAAAACAAAGACCTTTTAATCGCCTATATTGAGTAAGTCAAGCTAATCAAGTGACGATGGTAGTAATGGATTCTTTGAGTGAGTGAAAGAGCTTCATAATATTTTGAATTGACAATTAATATTATAAATAGAAAACTGTCAAAAAGTTCTACATCAAATCATAAATTTCAATATAACTCAAACATTGATTGGAAAGACCTTTTTTCCATTTATTTTTAACAGAAGTATCAATCAACAAAAAATAACAACTACCTACCTACCTATCTTTAATTTTACAAAACAAAACAAAAAACCAATTAGAAATAATTACTCAAATAATTTTACGCATAAGTACTACTAATTAACTAATATTTAACTATCTAACTTAATAATATTCACTGATAAAAATAAAATATCTGCTCTCAACTTAATTTACAAGAAATAAACAATCAATTTGATTGAAAAAATATTTTATTTAAAAACAGAAATAAAATACTGAGTTCTTCCTCCTTATTAATAATTCAAAAATAGAAAACCGCGCTTGAAATAATTCATTTGATTTGATTTTATTATCAAGCGGATAACCAAGAAATTAATAATGATTTATAATTGCTAATAATCTATAGCCATATAAATTCGGTATTTATATCACATAAATTCTGATGTAATCAAAAAATATTATTTCTTAGAACAATATATAAGCGAAGGTCAGCCTATCTGAACATCTATTATCTATATATCTGTCTTTCAATCTATTTATTCGATATTTCTTGATTGATTAGTAAATTAAGGAGTAAATTAATATTTAAAATGAAGATAAATTTTCCTCCCCAAATAAAATATTTGTAAACTGAAGTGATACGCAAAAATTATGATATAGGTACTATTTATGATGATATTAAATTTAAATTTCTTTCTGTCTTCTTTCAAGGAATAAATCAGAATTATATCATTAAAAGCAAAACATACAATCAACTTCACGCCAATCTCCATCAACCAAATAGAACCAGATTTATAAAATAAATATTTAAAACTTCCAGTCTTAATCAACCAACCAATCAATCAAACAATCACTCACTCATTCGCTGTTCGAGCGACCAACCTTTTATACTTTACTTTATTTCTCTAATGAACTTAATAAAATTAAAAAGTGAATGAACAATGAGATTTAGAATGTTTAAATCACGAAGAACGAACTCTAATTCATTAATGAACTGTATCACTTTTTGCTAATTGATATACATATTTCATTCATTAGAATAAAAATAAAAATAATTCACATATATCAAACAAAAAAAGAACTCCTTTAAATTAATAACCAAAAAAAAAATAAGTATTCTATCCTATTTAATTAATTAATTAACTAATAAATAACATAATCAATTTGTCCTCCTTAAAAATCAATTAATTATATTTATTAACCCTTTCTCAATATATTTTATAATCATCATGGACCAAGTAGTCTGTGTGAATTAATTAATTTTACTTTAAACAATATCTCCTTTTTGATCCATTTATATTTTATATAGTCTTCCTCCCTCCCTCTCTTACTAACTTCAATCAAATAAATCAACTTCAAAAACTAAATTAAAAATTTACTCTTTTTACAAATTTTTGATTTGTGGGTGACCAAATAAATTTAAATATTTGTTTATCATGTATATTAAATAGATATAAAAAAATACCACCAAATAAGGCTCATTGATTGATCGATTGGTGATTTTATTTTTAATTTTTTTTTTCAATAAAATACCTACAAATTATCAAATCTGCTAATTTTCAAGCTTAAATTCATTTAAATATTTGCATTCAATTCACAACAATTTGCCTATAACAAAATCTCTTTTAAACTGTTTTAAAGTATAGCAAAAGCAATAAATTTTTACAAATTTTCCTTCAGTACTAGAAGAGAAATTTCGAAATGAAATTATAAAATTTCACCTTATAATTTAGAATTATGCTTCTAACTTTAGTCAGTAAAAGCTTTAATTGAACTACTAACGTGAAAATACACAATTTTCATTTTATATATCAGTTAATTGAACAAAAAAGGATAAATAAGAGGTAATCAAAATATCCACACAAAAAAAAAATAAAAGTGTAAACTAAAAAACAGATAAATAAATAATGAAATTTAAATACTTTCATATATAATGTGAAGAAAAACTGATAAAAATGAATGTTCATTTAAATTTGTTTAAATAATAAATAGCTTTATTTGTGTTTATATTATTGTCAATACAAAAATCAAGATATATATTCAAGTTATATAAAAATCTCAAATAAAATTTACATTCAAAGGTTTCTTAATAATAAATTGTAAGCTAAAAAATCAAAAGATATGTAAATCAAATTAAAATTAATAGGTAAAAAAATCTAAAATTTAAAATACTCAAGCTCTTATATGAAAGTTATTTAAAAAAATATATTTTAGTTTCAATAACTAAAAAATAAATAGAAAATACATAATCTACCACATTTATAAATCATTTTACAAAATTTACAACTCATTTTCATAGTGAAACAAATAAAAATAAAATAAAAAAAATAATTTAACCATATATTATTAGAAAAAATGATTATGCTTAGATTATCTTAAACAACATAGTCAGCTTATATTTATTTAAAAAAATCACTTCTCAATAAATTAATTTGTTAATATGCTAAATAAATAAATAAATACTTGCTTGCATTTTTCAAACATTGTTTTTTCATTTATTTTGAAAAGATTGATTTCCTTTTTATCTTCTTTAAACATTTATTAAGTAAAATTATAAATGTTGATTTTTTTTCATTTTTAAATTCTAAATAAAATAAAATTTCACATATTAACTAACTAACTAACTATTAGCCATTTAAGCATTAAACAAAAAGTAAGTTAGTTTCTCCATGCCAATAATTTCTAAGATTTTAAAAAGCTATTTCTAATCGATTTATATTAAAAATAATCAATTATTAATGGCTCTTTTTTTAATATTTTATAAAAAATCAGTAAATTTAACCAACCAACTTATCTAGCTATAACACTATTTTAAAAAATTGTATAAATAAGAAGATAATTAAGCAAACACTTCAACATAAAATCAAATATACCCATGTAACCTTTTTATAATTTATATTTTTAATATTCTTTATAAAAATAAAAAATTTATTTAAAAAAAAAAATGAAATAGATTAAAAATGTTAAAGAGATTTATATTATTTCAATTTTAATTTTTTTATAATTCTATCTTAAATAAACAATAGAAATGAGTATTTTGTTATCGGCCATACTAAGGTGAAAACACCGGATCCCATTCGAACTCCGAAGTTAAGCGCCTTAAGGCTGGGTTAGTACTAAGGTGGGGGACCGCTTGGGAAGTCCCAGTGTCGATAACCTTTTTTATTTTAGAGCTTTTAAATCCTATCTAACTGTATAAAAATATTTTATTTATTATTTTTATTTTAAAAATCATCATAAATTATATATATATATATTCATACTTACTCTAATTAATTTTGTTATCGGCCATACTAAGGTGAAAACACCGGATCCCATTCGAACTCCGAAGTTAAGCGCCTTAAGGCTGGGTTAGTACTAAGGTGGGGGACCGCTTGGGAAGTCCCAGTGTCGATAACCTTTTTTTACTTAAATTTATTTTAAAAATAGTAATTTTATGAAGCAATTTATTTTAAAATCTTTAAAAAAAGTTTAATATTATAAATTGTAGAATTAATTATAAAACTAAAAAAAATAAAATTTATCTTCAGAAAGTAAGTATATATGAATATAAACTTCATTCAATATTTATTATTTTCAATAAATAGCTGAATATTAAAAGCTCAATGAATACATTTATTAAATAAATAGTGTTGACTTTACAATAGCGATATACAAATAATCAAAATATATATATATTTCATATTTAAAATATTTAGTTAGATATAGAAATAATATTATTTAGTAAACTAATTAATATATACTACAATAATTTTACAGGAATAACATGCAATATTGAATAGAGTATTTAAAAATTATTTATTTATTAAAGCAGTTTATAGGAATATCTATCTATTCTTTTTATAAATTAATCCTAAATTAATAATTTATGATTTTTATGAATTAAAGTAAAAAAAAAAACTTTTATTCTCAAAAGAATTTATGGTTTTTATGAATTAAAGTAAAAAAAACACTTTTATTCTCAAAATAATTTACGGTTTTTATGAATTAAAGTAAAAAAAACACTTTTATTCTCAAAAGAATTTATGATTTTTATGAATTAAAGTAAAACAAAAGAATTTAACATTTGTTTCTCTTAAAAAAAAATCTGAATTTAATGAAAATAAAAATTAATGCAACAATTCTAATCAATAACACCAGAATAATTTTTTAGATATTTTATTTAAAAAACAAAGTTATCAGAAATAATTAAATTACTTTCATTACAAATTAGAAAATAGAAATTCATTAAAAGCTGAAGAAAATAAATATCAGAATAAAATAAAGACCTAAAATGATCAAATAAGATTACAAAAGAGAGCATATAGATGGATTTATTTATTATACCTTAAAAATAAGTACTTTTCTATAGTATTGGAATTCATATAATATCATAGAAGTAAATTACTTTACAAAAATTTATTTAAATTATTTAAATTTCATAAAAAAGTAATATTTTGGTGATAGTTTGAATCTATCAATATTATGTTTTGCAGTAGTCTTCTTTTTAAGAAAATTATTACTAATATTACCTTGTCAAATATTTTTGTGTTATTCGAAGAAAGATAAAATTAAAATTAAAATTATTCTTTATTTAATTTTATCTTTAGAAAAGTTAGCATTTAGTATAAAAAAAGATTATATGATTATTAATTTCTTGAATGAGGGGAACTTTCTATTTCTTAAATTATAATATAATTAGTATATGGCTTGGGTTTAGATAGTTTTTGTTCTGAATTTACCCGAAGTATAAAATTTAAAAACTATTTTACAGCTACTTCTTCCTCTACTTTTTAGTGCTTTATTTATATGCGAAATTTAAAATGATGCTTATAGTTAACCCAAGAGTTTAAATGAATTTATTTGGAGCTATGATTTTAATATCAAAAGGACTAAGTTATTATTACATTAGTGGATTAGATTATTATTCGTGATAATCTGCTTTTGTGTATGCTCTTAAATATAAAATATTTTTAAATATTATATTGTTATTACTTTTTTATTAATTATTTTAATAATGATTTGTCAAATATAATACCTGAAAAGGATATCTGATACTTAAGTAAGTACAATATTAGTTACATTAATTTTGTTTACTTGGATATCATTTAGTCATACATCTATAGAACTTAGAGAAGTGAGTGATGAATACTATAAAAAGCAAGAGTTCCTTTAAATAAAGTGCCTTAATGCATTTATAGTTACTACTCTTATTTAAAAATTATATGTTTATTATAATATGTTAATTATAGCACATAACGAAAATATTTTTGGTTTTGGTAATTATCTTTGGGTTTACTAATTGCTAATTATACTAGACTTGTTTCTTTAAACAAAGTTGCTTATAAAGTATATTGTAAATCCATTATTCAACGGACCAGAATATTTTGAAATATATGATATTAGCAATTCATATTATTTAACAGAAAACAAACATAAATTTAAAAATTTAAGATTCATCAAGGTCAAATGTTAAAGAGATATCTCTCTAAAGCTTATTTTATCTTCTTTCTATAATTGTGAAATTATAAGAGCTGAAAATTCTAATAAGAATTTTAGGAAATTCATAGATTCAACACCATATTAGGAAGTATTATTTTAAAATTTAATAGATATCTAAGAATTCGAAGAAGTTATTGAAGAAAATTCGATTAATTGTAATATCTTAAAAATTAAATTTGATTACAAAATGAGTTTTTAAGATTTGCTATAATTTTCCAAAATTTTAGTTAAGTATAATGCATTCGTTCTTATTACTTGCTCAGGCATTCTAAATGAAATAAATGAAGATAATATTATTTATGCAGATAAGTTTCACGAATTATAAGATAATTTAATATATTCTCAAGTATAATCAACAATTTATAGAAAAATCTTATACAATAAATATTTGAAGGATTTTATACCTCTAAATCCAGCCATAGTTCTCTATGACTTGTACGATTGAGTATTTTTAAAGAAATAAAACACTTTAAAATTACTTTTAAATAATAATTATATAACTAAATAATAATAAAAATAATAAAAATATATTAAGTAAATTGATTAAATTGTAACTTCTTTTTTATATTTTATTTAGTTATATTTTTTAAAAATTTAATTTTTCAAAAAAAGAAATAGTTTTCTCATTAAAATATTATTGAATGATTTATTTTATTATTTTATAATTAATTAATATTTTTTAAAATAATATAAAATTCTACAAAATTTAAAAATAAATTAATTAATTTATTTTTTAATTAAAAAAAATATGTAGCTTCTCAGTTACAGAAAAAATTTGCTGCAAATAGCAATATGTAAAAATTTTAAATATTTTAGTAAAGCTTAATTAAATCTTTAATTTTGTAGATTAAAAATATTTAATTTTATACTTTGATTATAAAATTTAATGATTCAAACGAATAAGTTTTTATTATTTTAAATATTTTTTAGAATCTTCAATTCACTTTATAAAAATAAATAAATTCAAAAATATTGGATTTAAATATTTTAGTTGATCTATTAGTTTTTGGATTAAAAATAGCAATAGACTTTAGATTTAATTTATATTTAATATATAATATTTTTAGTTATTTGTAATTGAGTTACATTTCAAAAAAAAAAAAATTAAATTCTCCCTTTTAATTGAATTTTTCTATTTCTTTGAATATCTTAAAATTAAATTTCTAAGTATTTTGTTACTTTTATTGATTACATATGATTAAATTTTTGCTAAAATTGTCTTTATTTTTGTTTTGAGCATTAGTAATTTATAGCAAAATTAAAAAGTAAAATATCCTTTACATGCTTGACTCTCTTTCGTAAAAAGTTCAATAAAATGAATTTTAGTTTTGTTCTTATTTATAAACACTAAAAATGTTCGATAGATAGTATAATTATCTATTTCAATTATTTTTAATAAAAAATGGCTTGAAGTCTGATTTAGATCTATCTTAATAAATTTTTTAGATTTATCTTATTTTAAAAATACTGGTATTATATTTTTGATTTTGATAGATAAGAAATTTTTTGATTAAAGTATAGCCAGGAAAAAAAATTCTTTTCAAGTTCTTTATGTCAGTCTAAATGTCCAAAGATAATATGCATAAATATATTTACATAAAAGAATTAAAACTTTAAAATGAAAATTATGAAATAGATCAAATTATGAATATTTCGAAAATTTATTCTTTGTTTATAATCCTTTAAAAGATTTAAGATAATTTAAATTTCGAAAACAAAAGAATGCAAAAACAATTAACAATTCCTTAGAGTTGAGTTATTTATTTATTAATTGATTAGATTTTTGATAATAAAACCTCAACCTTTCTTGAAATTATGAAAGTCGCTTAATATAATAGATAGAAAATTCACTTTTTTAATCTTTTTATAAGCAAGTTGTTTGTTTTTTTATTCGATTATATATTTATTATAGGTCTTGATTATTTTTAAAAATAATAATCTAAGCTTATTTGTTATGATTATAATAGTACAAATCTTTCTAAATGTATGACTACTCTGTAATAATATCCATAAATTTAGGAGAAGATTATTTTTGCTTTCAAATTATTTAATTAAAAAAAAAATATTGAAAAGCTAAAGTGATTAAAAAAGACAAACACTGCGAAATGTCTTCTTTAAAACATAAATAAATTACCAAAAGGCAAGCCAAAAAAAGTTCAAAACAAAAAAACGAAGATGTTATAGCTGTTCTAAAAAAAGAGCTATTTTAGAGTGAAAGAATATTTTTTATTGAAGGCGATTTAATAGTAAATTTAGATTTCATATAAGGAGTAGATTGTCAACAGATTAAATTCGATGAAGTGAGTCCATTCAGACCTTTCATTTCGTCTGTGTGGGATAAAAAAAATAATTATTATATGTTTTATAGAGATCCGCGCTGCCCAAAATCGTAACTAGAAAAACTTTATCACATTTTGGATTCACTTGGAAATTAATATGCCCATAATGTTTGCTTAGAACTTAAAAAATATTTTGAAGTTATGTAAGACTAACTTTAGAAATATAAATAAAAAAATCATAAAATACAAAGCGAGTACAATAAGGAGAAAACCTTTTAATTGGCATAAAAATATCTAAATGAAAAAGTAAAATCCAAATATTTTGCATTTATGGTTAGAACTGGTCAAGGCTACTTTCTGCATAACGAACTTGTAGGTATTTCTTAAAACCTGATAAACATTCTTGGATTTAAGCCTGATGAATTCGAACACTTAGTTCTTACTCAAGGAGTTCCTATGTTCTACAATAAAAGCATGTTTTCTTCATAAAAGCTCATATCCGATTTGAAGATAAAGCAAATATTATATGACTAAGATAAATTAGATTTTATGGAGGACATTTAAACTGATTTTTAAACTGCTGATAATTAATTTTTGAATGTTCGATTGAAGGGTAAAAGAGTTATTCTCTAAGAGAGACCAAATGTAATTATTTATATATAAATTACAATATGAATTACAAATGTTAAATTAAAATTACTGAACAATTTTTTTAATCTATTAAAAATTAGAATTTCCCTGATGATTTAATAATAATAGAAGGAGAATATGATTTTGATTAAATAATCAGATACCTTTTGCTCAGGTAATTAATTATTCACTTATATTCTTTAATTTACTTATTTTTTTAAGCTATTTAAACAAACCATCTAATTAATTATGAAATTAGAAACAAAAAACAATAATCTGCCGAAATTTAAGAATACATGACAAAAGTAGATAATTTTCTTATAAAATACTACAAAAAAGAAAATTAAGACAGTTCAGAAAACTCGAAATTTGATCATTTAAGGTGTAAATACAGGCCATTAAATGAACATGAATTATAAAGATTAAAAGACATTAAAGAATAGACTGATATAAATTTAGAAGACTTCGCTGAATTTGAAGAATAATTAGATTTTGGATTTGAAAATCATATTAACGGTAATGGATAGTAGTAATTTTAAGATTAAGACTTCTTCACTAATTAAGAAGAAATATTAAATGAGTATAAAAATTAAAACAACCCAACTTCAATAGATGAGTAAACTTATTGTAATGAAGGACATCAATATTTAAATTTTGATATTAATTCATAGCAAATGATAACTTAAAATAATATAAATATTTTTTAATCAAATTAAAACATTTTTTAACAACCTTGTTAGAAATAATAAATGCAAAATAGCAACATTAATTACTCTAATTAGCTCAATTTTAGTAACGAATTTGATGTTATCGAAAGAAACTGCTCTGATGAAATGAATATAGAAGGTGGACATTTCTATTTTAATTTAAGTAATGATTAAGTCGATTAAAATTAAGGTTTTCACTTCTAAAATGAAAATGAATAAAGTAATCTTGGGTATTCTTAGAATTTATAATTTGATCATGCCTAATAACAATATAAATATTTAGCATATTAGTCTGTTTTGCCTAATTAGCATTCAGAAGGATATTTCATGTAACAATAATCATTTAAATTGCCAAGTAATAACGAATGGATTTAAAATTATTGAAATTGTCAATCTACCATGCTATTTAATACATAATGAATTTGAAATATTTCATTTACTAATTACTTTTATAACACTATCACATATAAACAAACAACTAACAAATAAACATTAGTATATCTAAATAATTTTAATCATAGTTAATTAATTATTAATTCTATTTACTTTTACTATTTAAACAATAAGTGATAATGATCTTTATTAATTATTAATAATAATAACTTTCTAACTCAATAAATAAACTGAATTTTTTTATACAACTTTAAGAGTTGCTTTGAGTTTTATTAATAAAAATTATTATCTTCTTATTGAATATTATTTATCGATTAATTTTAGAGATAAACAGAGTAATAAATACTCTTTTTATATTGTATAAGTTTTAACTTTGACATTTATTAAAATGTTTTAGTTTGTTTTATTAATTTTTATAATAATTAAGTGTAATTAATTCTTAATGTTTTTTTTGTAAAACTTTTTATTATGCCATAATTTAATTTATTAATATTCATATAATTTATTAGCTGTAAAACAAACAGCATTTTAATTAATTAAGTAGAAATGTAATAAAAATTATCTTAAAACTAAGAATTAGATTCTTTAAAATCACAGTTATTCTTTCTTTAAGAAAACCAACGTATCTATCTCATTTTTTCTCTCTGATTTTATATGTTTTAGCATTTTATTATTATATAAAATTTTTGAATAGCTGATGATTAGACATCTTATGAGTTGTTGATTACAAATATAAGCTATAAAATTTAAAAAATATCAGATAAAATTAAATAGGATTTCGAAGAAATAGATGAGGTAATACTTAGATTATTTATGTAGTATCTTACTAATATCAATATTCTGTTATTAGAAAAGGGATTTTTAGAAAACATAGGATTAACTGCCCTCTATTTAGAAGTAATAATAGCATTCTTAATCTCAGATATTAAGAAATAGCTCTTCAAGTAAAAGTGCAAATCATTAGAATAAAAATTTGACTGGAATGCTTAGCTAAGATAGGAGCCTACAATTATAAAAAGAGTTTTGTGGTGAAAAGTTTTATAAACTTTAAAAATAGGATAAAAAAAGATATTCTGAGTCAGTAAGTGATTTGTTAAAAAGCGCTAAATTAGAAATGAGCTAATTAAGCAGAAAGCAATCAACAAAAGTATTGTAAGATTCAAAATTAAGTGAAACTATTGATCACAGTATGCAGCATTCTATATTAAAAATGAGGCTAGCAAGAAATAATGTTGTCAAATAAATTTCTTAGAAGCTTAACATAGAAGTACCTTTGTCTCTCTAAACTTCAACTATAAATCCTATTTCTAATTTATCTAATGTTGAGAATTTATCTTCTATGCAACAAAATTATAATTAATACTCTATGCAATAATAATCTAGTATTATCAATCAATCAGTTTAGCAACATAATGTAAATATTTTAATAAATTCAATATATTAATAATAAATAAATAAATGATATATAAATTAGATAAGCTAAATTAGTAGAATTGAAAATTCTATTAACAATAATAGTTCTATATTTATCAACGAGGATAGTATGTAAAGAAAATAATTTAATATTATTTTATTGAATAATTAATTATTTTTTAGAATATAGAATTTTTAAGGTTTCTAAGAGAATCAATAAAGTTAAGACCATTCCTTATTGTAAAAAAATAAAAAACCTTTCAAACTGAAATTGCATGAACCTAGAATTCTTCCTAAAGAATTAAGAGAAAATCCATTTGCTTTAAAACCAATTGTAAAGGAAAAAGATCTTTAAATGGGTATATATGAACTAGTTAACAAAGGTCTTATTCCAAAAGACACTGACATAGAACCTGCATTTACTCGAGGATAATCAATATTTTAAGCAAAAAGGATGAAGTAAATTATTTTGATTTCTTTTCTTAGTTATGAATTATTGCTTTTATAATTTCAATAGAATATAGGAATAAAAAGTGTAAAAGTATAATAAAGATTCTTTCATCGAAGGAATTTAGAAATATTAAAGATTAGCCATGGTTGATCCTAATAATCCCTCAATAAATAAAATTAACAACATTGAATTGTAATAAGATGCTAATGATTTATTAAATTTATCAAAAGATAATGATATTTTCATTACAGATAATGTCCAAGATTAAAAAGAAAAAAATATTGCTATGTAATAGGAAGAAAGTATAGAAATTTAAAATCTACCTATTAGCAACAATCAGAGTGTAATTAATAATTTAGATTAGAAAACTTTTAATATTAGCAGCTTTATTGAAAATAACTTAAATTCTAAATGTGAAGACTCTGTACAAGTTAACTAATTTTTAAAAGGAAAAAAATAGATCAAAATTCATATTAAAAATGGTAAATTGTTTTTTTTTTTTACAGTTTGACACAACTTAAATGTATTTATTAATAATAAAAATAAAAATAAATTAAGGGATTTTGATTGATAATGAGCACTTAAAGTACTTAAAAAATTAGTACTATGAAATATGGGGAAATATAGTTCATAATCTATGTAGACTAAAGAATTAATGCGTCAAATTTCGTATAAATAGCATGCTTATTGATGGCAACCTTATAGCTTACCATTCAAAAGACCTGTTGAAAACTAAAGATGATATTCTTTTGGAGTGTATAATGAACAAAGATATTATTGAAAAAATAATTCCTAATAAATCTAAGCAAGCTCATGCAGTCATGATAAAAGCATGGGCTGTAACAAAATTTATGTAGTTTTATAAAATAATAAAAGCAAAGAAGGAGTTTAAATAAAAGAAAGAAAAAGTAAATTAAATTTCATCCATATACTATTTATTTTAAGAAAATATGTTTTATTTATTTAAAGTCTGAGAATAGGAAAAATAAATTTTAACTTGTTGTTTTTTGGCTCAGATACTTTAGCAAAAAAATATAAATACAGAAAATGTTAAAAGAAAAAGAAAAAAAATATGAAAAAATAATGTCAGATTTTAAAGATAATTGGGGTAATATAAAAAAGCAAGAAAGATACGAAATACATATTTGCAGCTATTCTTTAGATGTAACATTAAAAATATATTTAAGTTAAGTAAATATCATAGTTTTACTATTCATAAAGGTATTTTAGAGAATTACAATGATAAATTTGAATGAAAGGCAGAATTCTTAAATACTCAGAATTTTTTCCTTATAAGATCCAAATGTAAAAAATATTTTTAATCAAATTAAATTCAAATGGTTTGATTTGATTTGTTTTTCATTTGGTTATGATTTAGTTAGAGTTTTATGAATCACAAATAAATTTGTTAATAAAAAAAAAATAATTAATTTTGATTCTTAATTTAATTTAATAAAAAGGTGAATATAATATACGTCGTTCCTGGAAATCTTTTACAAGATATATAAAATTATTTACAAAAGTTATTTCAAATTAATCATAAAGAAGAGTATTTGAAAAGAATCCATTTTATAATCCCTGAGAATATTGATAAATTTCCTTAACACTTTTCTTTATCTAAAATCCTTTATTATTCGCCTATTAGTTTAAAATACATAAAAGAATAAATAAAGGGTAAAATTGCTTATATAGTTCCAAGCATACCTAATATAGAAGATAAAAGTATAGGCCTTTATTTAGAAATACCTTTATTATGTGGGAATATTGAGAATGTTTGCAAACTGAATAGAAGAGATTATGGAAGAATGCTCTTAAAGGAATTAGATATCCCTCTCACTCATGGAGAAGAATTTATATTTTCAGAAGGCGAGCTCATAAATAAATTAACGTTAATGATAATAAAAGATGTAAATATCACTACTTATTTTGTTAAATTAAACAATGAAATTAATGGTAGAGGTATAGCTCAGATCTAATTAGAAAATGTCAAGTATTTCCGTAAACTTAGAAATAGTATAAATTATCAATTTACAGAAAAAAGAATTATGAAAATCAGAAAAATCATAGAAGAAGTAACTAACAAAATTTTTTACTTTTATTTGATAATTTTTTACATATTTGCCTAATATGATTTTTTTTGATTTTGATTTAAATCTTTTAATTAAATATCTATAATATCTGTTAATATTTTTTCAAATAATTAATTTTCAGCTAGAAATATTTCAAAATACTTGATTAAAAAAATATTAAGATAATAATTAATTAAAAAAAATAATAGATACTACCTTTAAAGCTAGTTCCGTGTATGGATTCTTTGTTTAATAACTACTATGAGTTTTTAAATAGAATTATTGATACAGGTTGCATAATTGAAGCTGTAACAAATTAAAATATCATAGGTTCAAGCTAAATAACTTTGAAAATAGAACCTAATGGTGATATTTAATACGTGGCTTCATTTGATAAAATACTCATACATGATGTAATTACTTGTGGTGTTACCTTTCCATAAAAGAATCTAATAAATTTAGATGTTAATAAATTATGTAGGACTATTGGAGAAAAAGTATATAGTCGTGATGTTTGGGGATTTGTGAAAATTGATTTTATTACTTTCGCAGAAAGTGAAAAAGAAAAAAAAACTGGTCTAAGAACTTAATTATTTTAAATTATAGGAATTGATTGTATGCTAGATTGTAATACAACATCTTATTTCCTTTTTAATTTTCTTTAAGAGGGCTAATCGTTAATTAACAATACTCAATTCTCTTAAAATAAATAAATTGAAGATCCTAAAAATTTATCTCCAAACTCTAAATTTTATGAATCAAATAAAAAGTAAAATCTACAACCTGCAAATAAAAATATGCTATAATCTGACGGAGATTTTGATAGGGATAGTAATTAAATACTATCTAATTAACCTTTACAAATTCCATAATATCATCTTAAAGAAAAGTGTTACACCTACATTCCAATGGTTTTTAACTAAGGACTCAGTAAATTTAATCCAAAATAATTCTTCTAATTGTGTAAAAATCAGTAAATTGCTTTCGATATTTAGAGCATGAATGGCACAATATTTATTTTACCAGGCTCTCTGTAGAGTGGTATGATTAACATCTTTTGCATAGGTAAAACTAATCTATTTAAAATAAGTTTTTAAAGAATATTAATTTTATTTCTAATAGGAAATGACTTAAAACTTAGTGTAAGCAATATGGTTGAAAGTTTACACTTTGTAGCTAACAAATTTGGAGATTAAATAAAAATTCATTTTGATAAAAAAAAAAATAGGTAATTAATTAATTAAACATAATATTTTAATAAAATTAATATAACTTATCAAAAATAGATAAGATAGTTATTACTTAGTAGATGTTTTAGGTAGAGTAAGAGAATTAAACAAAATTCTGTAGCATACTCATTGAAACAACTTAAAATTGACAATATACTTATTTTATAATAATATTCTTGCAATTTATATTAATTTTCCTAAACTTTTAATTATTTTTCTTGTTATTTATTTAGTTATTTTATTTTTATGTTAAATTTTGATTCAAGGTTTGCTCAAATGATCATATTTATTTCAAAAAATTAAATAAAAAAGAAAAAAAATATAATTAATTATTTAATTAGAATGAAAAAATATAGAAAAAAAAATAACAAATGAATTAATTAATAATAATAAAAGTAAAATTTGAAAATAAAAAAAATAAGTTTAATTAAGAAAGATAGAAAAAGAAAAAAAAACACGAGTACATTAAAAAGGAAAAAGAAAAATAAACCAAATAAAAAGCTAATAAACAAATTAAAAGAGTTAAATTATATTAAATTCATTTTTTTTACGAAAAATATCACAATCCAAAATATATAATCTGTTTTTACTAAAGATAAAGTATAAATTAGAGAGATTAGTGTAATTTCTGATGTACCTTTACAACTGATTTCAAGAAGGGCTAAGCGGCTCGAGTGGGTTAACTTTTTTATTTTTTTTTAATTTTATTTTATTTTTATAATATAGGGTAGATGAGGGGTTAGGATAGTTGAATAAAGATATTTAGATGATGATTGGTAAGGTTAAGATTAATATTTTTTCATTTTTGGCTGAGATTTATTCTACATTTTACTATGTACTGTATAATTAATTTTAGATATAAAAATAGTAATAAATCTATCTATATTTTAGGTTAAATTATCTTATTACAAAATAAAAAAATAAAACACATTATTTTCTATTATTCAAATATTTAATATTTATTCATCCTTTTTTCATCACTTGTTTATCATGATCAGAAATTTATTGTAAAGACAACTAATCTTTTTGATTTAAGACATTTGCTTAATAGTTTCAATTATTATGGTCCTTCAATTAATTTTCCACTTAAATTATTAAATAAAGTAAATTACTAAAAAAATTAAATAGAAAAAATATTAAAATTAAAAATAATATTAGAAAATAAAATAAAAATAAAAATAAATCAAATTAAAAGTTAATAAACAAAATCATAAGAGTTATATTGTTTTAAATTCATTTTTATTACTAAAAATATGACTATCCAAAACAAATAAACTGTTTTTACCTAAGATGAAGTGTTAAATTAGAGAGATGAGTGCAATTTGCTAAAGCAGTACCTAAGCCTGATGAACCTTTATCACCAATTTAATTTTAACTTTTAAATATTAAAGAAAAAATAAATAAATAAATAAATAAATAATTAATTAGTTAGTTAGTTAGAAGGAAAAAATGAAGAAAAAATAATAAGAAATGAACTAATTAATAAATAAAAAAGAAAAATTTTAAAATAAAAAAAGGTATTAAATTAAGAACAATAGAAAGAGAAAAAAATGCAAATACAATAAAAAAGAAAAAGAAAAATAAATTAAATAAAATGCTTATTAACAAATTAAAAGAGTTTTTATGTTTTAAATTAATTTTTATAACTAAAAATATCACAATCCAAAACAAATAAACTGTTTTTACCTAAGATCAAGTTTCAAATTTGAGAGATTAGTGCAATTAGTTAAAGCAGAACCAAAACCTGAAGCTCCTTAATCACCAATTTAATTATAACTTTTTAAATATTGAAAGAAAAAATAAAAAATTAATTAGTTAGTTAGTTATTGAAAAGAAAAAAAATAAGAAAATATAATAGGAAATGAATGAGTTAATAATAATAATAATAATAAAAGCAAAATTTGAAAATAAAAAAAGGATTTAAATTAAGAAAGATAAAGAAAAAAAAAAACACAAATACAATATTAAATAATAAGAAAAATAAATCAAATTCAAATTTAATAAACAAATTAAAAGATATATATTGTTTTAAATTCATTTTTAAAACTAAAAATGTCACAATTCAAAATAAATAAACTGTTTTTACCTAAGATGAAGTGTTAAATTAGAGAGATGAGAGCAATTTGCTAAAGCAGAACCTAAGCCTGATAAACCTTTATCGCCAATTTAATTTTAACTTTTTAGATGTAAAAGAAAAAAAAAAATGAATTAGTTGTTAGTTAGAAAGAAAAATGAAGAAAAGATAATCGGAAATAAATTAATTAATAATAATAAAAGTAAAATTTGAAAATAAAAATCTAAGTTAAATTAAGAAAGATAGAATGAAAGAAAAAAAAAAGCACAAGAACATTAAAAAAGATAAAGAAAAATAAACCAAATAAAAAGCTAATAAACAAATTAAAAGAGTTATATTGTTTTAAATTCATTTATATAACTAAAAGTATCACAATTCAATACAAATAAACCAATTTTACAAAAGATCAAGTGCTAAATTAGAGAGATTAGTGCAATTTGCTAAAGTAAAACCTAAGCCTGAAGCACCTTCATCACCAATTTTATTGTTACTTTTTAAATATTGAAGAATAAATAAAAAACTAATGAGTTAGTTAGTTAGCAGGGAAAAATAAAGAAAAAATTATAAGAAATGAATTAATTAATAATAATAAAAGAAAAATTTGAAAACAAAAAAAGGATTTAAATTAAGAAAGATAGAAAGAAAAAAAAAATGCAAGTACACTAAATAAGAAAATGAAATCAAATAAAAAGCTAATGAATAATTTAAATGAGTTATATTGTTTTAAATTCATTATTATAACTAAAAGAATCACAATCCAAAATAAATAAACTATTTTTACAGAAGATCAAGTGTCAAATGAGAGAGGTTAGTGCAATTAGTTAAAGCAGAACCTAAACCTGATGCACCAATTGCACCAATTTTATTGTAACTTTTTAAATATTAAAGAAAAAATATATTATTAATTAGTTAGTTCGAAGGAAAAAATAAAGAAAAAATAATAAGAGAAATAAGAGATTAATTAATTAATGATAATAAAAACAAAATTTGGAGAAAAAAAAAAAGTTAAATTAAGAAATATAGAAATAGAAAAAAAAAAAACACACACACATATACAATAAAAAAAGTAAAAATAAATAAAATAAAAGTTAATAAAAAATTAAAAGAGTTATTTTGTTTTAAATTTATTTTTATAACTAAAAATTTCACATTCAAAACAAATAAACTGTTTTTACCTAAGATCAAGTGCTAAATTTGACAGATTAGTGCAATTTGCTAAACCAGAACATAAACCTGATGCACCTTTATCGCCAATTTTATTGTAACTTTTTAAATATTGAAGAAAAAATATATAATTAAAAAAATAATAATAAAAAAATTTTTTTTTTAAATCAAAATATCCCCTAAACAGAAAAGTAATCTACATATGTATTCTATTTGTATGTAGCCTTGAAAAAGGCAGTACCTCAGTGTACTAAATACATTTATATAATTAAGAAACATAGCAGAAAAAAAACACAAAAACCAATAAAAAGGTCAAATTAAAAGCTGATAAACAAATTAATTGAGTTATATTGTTTTAAATTCATTTTTATAACTAAATGTATCACTATCCAAAACAAATAAATTGTTTTTACCGAAGATCAAGTGTTAAATTGGAGAGATTAGTGCAATTTGATAAAGCAGAACCTAAGCTCGATGAACCTTTATCACCAATTTAATTTTAACTTTTTAAATATTGAGGATAAAATATAAAATTAGTTAGTTAGAAGGAAAAAATGAAGAAAATATAATAAGAAATAAATTAATTAATAATAATAAAATGGGTTAAATTCAGAAAGATAGAAAGAAAGAAAAAAATAAGTACACTAAATAAGAAAAAGAAAAATAAATCAAATAAAAAGCTAAGAAACTTATTAAAATAGTTATATTGTTTTAAATTCATTTTTATAACTAAGAGTATCACAACCCAAAAAAAATAAACTGTTTTTACCGAAAATAAAGTTTCAAATTAGAGAGATTAGTGTAATTTGCTAAAGCAGAACCTACTCCTGATGCACATTTATCACCAATTTAATTGGAACTTTTTAAATATGGAAGAAAAAATATATAATTAATTAGAAGAAAAAAATGAAGAAAAAATTATAAGAAATGAATTAATTAATAATAAATAATAATAACAAAATTTGAAAATAAAAAATGAGTTAAATTAAGAAAGATAGAAAAAAATATAAGTACATTAAAAAAGAAAAAAAAATAAATCAAATAAAAAGCTTATAAGCAAATTAAAAGAGTTATATTGTTTTAAATTCATTTTTATAATTAAAAATATCACAATCCAAACAAATAAACTGTTTTTACCGAAGATCAAGTTTCAAATTTGAGAGATTAGTGCAATTTGCTAAAGCAGAACATAAACCTGATACACCTTTATCACCAATTTTATTGTTACTTTTTAAATATTGAAGAAAAAATATAGTTAATTAGTTATTTATCAGGAAAAAGTGAAGAAATGAAAAAATAAATAGAAATTAATTAATTAATAAAAATAAAAACAAAATTTGAAAATAAAAAAATGAATTAAATTAAGAAAAATACAAAAAGAAAAAAAACACAAGTACAATAAAAAAGAAAAAGAAAAAGAAATCAAATAAAAAGATAATAAATAAATTAAAGTTATATTGTTTTAAATACATTTTTATAACTAAAAATATCACAACCCAAAACAAATATAACTTTTTTACCCAAGATGAAGTGTTAAATTAGAGAGATTAGGGCAATTTGCTAAACCAGAACCTAAGCCAGATGAACCTTTATCGCCAATTTAATTGTTACTTTTTAAATATTGATTGTAAAATAAATAATTAGTAAGTTAGAAGGAAAAAATGAAGAAAATATGATTTAATCAATAAAAGCAAAATTTTAAAATAAAAAAAGTAGTTAAATTAAGAAAGATAGAAAAACCACAAGTAGATTAAAAAAGAAAAAGAAAAATAAATCAAATTAAAAGAGTTTTTTTGTTTTAAATACATTTTTATAACTAAAAGTATCACAATCTAAAACAAATAAACTGTTTTTACAAAAGATCAAGTGTCAAATTAGAGAGATTAGTGCAATTTGCTAAACCAAAACCTAAGCCTGATGCATCTTTATCACTTATTTAATTGGAACTTTTTAAATATTGAAGAAAAAATAAAATATTAATTAGTTAGTTAGTTATTTATAAGGAAAAAAATAAGTAAATATAATAAGAAATGAATTAATTAATAATAATAAAAGCAAAATTTGAAAATAAAAAAATTAGTTAAATTAAGTAAGATAGAAAGAAAAAACACTAGTACAATAAAAAATAAAAAGAAAAATAAATCAAATAAAATGCTATTAAATTCATTTTAATACTAAAAATATCACAACCCAAAACAAATAAAACGTTTTTACCCAAGATGAAGTGTTAAATTAGAGAAATTAGTGCAATTTGCTAAAGCAGAACCTAAGCTTGATGAACCTTTATCACCAATCTTGTTGTTACTTTTTAAATATTGAAGAAAAAATATATTGTTTATCATTTAGTTAGAATGAAAAAATGAAGAAAATGATATGAATTAATTAATAAATATAAAAGCAATATTTGAGATTAAAAAAAGGAGTTAAATTAAGAAATATAGAAAGAAAGAAAAAAAATGCAAGTACATTAAAAAAGAAAAAGAAAAATAAATCAAATAAAAAGCTAATAAACAAATTAAAAGAGTTATATTGGTTTAAATTAATTTATATAACTAAAAGTATCACAATCAAAAACAAATAAACTGTTTTTACAAAAGATCAAGTGTCAAATTAGAGAGATTAGTGCAATTTACTAAAGCAGAACATAAACCTGATGAACCTTTATCACCAATTTTATTGGAACTTTTTAAATATTATATAATTAGTTAGTTAGTTAATCCATTAAGAAAAAAATGAAGAAAATATAGTAAGAAATCAATAAATTAATAATAATAAAACCAAAATTTAAAAAAAAATAAGTTAAATTAAGAAACATAAAAAAACACAAGTACAATAAAAAATGAAAAAGAAAAAATAAATCAAATAAAAAGCTAATAAACTAATTAAAAGAGTTATGCTGTTTTAAATTCATTTTTATAATTAAAAATATCACAACCCTTTACATAATAACCTGTTTTACCTAAGAAGAAGTGTTAAATTAGAGAGATTAATGCAATTTGTTAAAGCAGAACCTAAGCCTTATAAACCTTTATCACCAATTAGATTGTAACTTTTTAAATATTGAAGAAAAAGTATATAATTAATAAATTATTTAATTAGAGGGAAAAAATTAAGAAAAAAAAAACTAAATGAACTAATTAATAATAATAAAATCAATATTTGAAAATAAAAAAATAAGTTAAATTAAGAAACATAGAAAAAGAAAAAATCATAAAAAAATTAAAAGAGCTTTATTGTTTTAAATTAATTTTTATAACTAAAAATAGAACAATCGAAAACAAATAGACTGTTTTTACCTAAGACGAAGTGTTAAATTAGAGAGATTAGTGCAATTTGCTAAAGCAGAGCCTAAGCCTGATAAACCTTTATCACCAATTTTATTGTTACTTTTTAAATATTGAAGAATAAATATATTATTAATTATTAGTCATTTTTTGAGTTGGAAACTAAGTTGATTCGAATCAAATTAATTATATTTTCAAATACTCCTCTATATATAACCTAGGGAAATAATTAATTTCAAACCCTAAAAACCTAGGGCTCACAAAAAATTTGTTCATTATTTTTGACTAGGTTTTCATATATGCTCTTTCATAATATCATATCGAAAATTGGTGAATCGTAGTAGTTTCCAACTCAAAAAAATGAGTATTAGTTAGTTATTTAAAAAGGAAAAAATGAAGAAAAAATAATAAGAAATGTATTAATTTATAATAATAAAAGCAAAATTTGAAAATAAAAAAAATGAGTTAGATTAAGAAAGATAGATAAAAAAAACAAAAATACAATAAAAAAGAAAAATAATAATAAATCAAATAAAAAGCTAATAAACAAATTAAAAGAGATATATTTTTTTAAATAGATTTTTATAACTAAAAATATCATAATCTAAAGCAAATAAACTGTTTTTACTCAAGATCAAGTGTCAAATTAGAGAGATTAGTGCAATTTTCTAAACCAGAGCCTAAGTCTGATGCCCCTTCATCACCAATTGAATTGTAACTTTTAAATATTGAAGAAAAAATATAAAATTAGTTTGTTAGTTAATTAGTTAGAGGGAAAAAATGAAGAAAATATAATAAGAAATGAATTAATTAATAATAATAAAAGTAAAATTTGAAAATCAAAAAATGAGTTAAATTAAGAAAAATAGATAGATAGAAAAAAAACACAATTAAATAAAAAAAAGAAAAATAAAAATAAATCAAATAAAAAGATAATAAACAAATTAAAAGAGTTATATTGTTTTAAATTCATTTTTAAAACTAAAAATATCAACACCCAAAACAAATAAACTGTTTTTACCTAAGAAGAAGTGTTACATTAGAGAGATTAGTGCAATTTGCTAAAGCAGAACCTAAGCCTGATGTACCTTCATCACCAATTTTATTCTAACTTTTTAAATAATGAAAAAAAATAAAAATTAATTAGTTAGTTAGAAGGAAAAAGTGAAGAAAAAATAATAAGAAATGAATTAAATAATAATAATAAAAGCAAAATTAGAAAGTAAAAAATTAATTTAAATTTTGAAAGATAGAAAGAAAAAAAATACAAGTACATTATAAAAGAAAAAGGAAAATAAATCAAATAAAAAGCTAATAAACAAAATTAAATGAGTTTATTTTTATCAAGTATAAGTGTTAGAATGAAAAATTAATAAAAAATATCTAATAATAAAAAATGAATAGTAAATTTTAAAAATTAAAAGTGAAAATTATGTTAAAATCACTAAACAAGTATTTGTTTTCATAAAATTAATGAAGATAGGTTAGAATTTCTATTAGAACGATAGCATTATAAATAAATTGTAAGTGAAATAAAGAGAAACTATTAATAATAATAGTAATATTTATAAATTAAATATACCTCAGATCAATATGGAGAACCTAATGAGATTAGAGTGAAGAGTTTAAAAACTTTTTATATTATTAAAATAATTTAAAATAAATTTATAAAAAAATAAATAATTACTTCTTCTAATTTTTTATAATAATTAATCTATTACATAATTTTTTTTCTTCAAAAATACTGAATAGAAATTAATAGAAATTTAATTAATTATAAGTGGATAAAAAGAATATTAAATTAATTGAATTTATAAATTTGTTTTTAGTAAGAGATATCACAAAAAATTTAGTGTAACATTGATTATTTAATATTAATATTTCTATTTAAAATGTTTACTTCAAAATATAGTAGGAAATAGAGATGAGTAGTTAGTCATATGCTGAAAAAATTCTAGTAATTACTGTTCTTAAATTTTATATAAATAATTTTTATTTTGTAGATTTTTCTATTTTAGTATAGTAATGAGGAGAATTTTTATATTATCTCTAATTATTCTCTAGTCAGATTAGTTTTTACTGCTGGTACATGTTATTTAGATATATAGCTTGCATAGATCAAATAAGCGCATTTATGCCTATTTAAATAAATAGATTATACATTTCTATATCATCAACAATTAATATAAATGTTAAAAAAAATTAATAAACAAAATATAAGAAATAATTTATTTACTATGCCAAGTTTTTCTCCTCCAAACATATAACATTGGAGGGCTAAATTTACACATTTTAAAAAATATTTTAACAAAATTTAAATATTAATTTTTTAATAAAATTTATTGAAATTCCTCTGCTGATATAATGCACCCAACCCAATAAGCAATAAGCGGAATTTTAATACCAGTATAGTTATTAATGCGTATTTTATTTATTAAAAATTATATTTATATTTTAATATGATATTTAATAAAAATAGCATTTTGTATATTTCCTCTTCATAACTAATATAGAAATAAAATTACTTTATTTTAATAAGATTAAAATTTAAGTACTATTTTGTTCATATATATGGTTATTGTTTTCATAGATATTCTATTAAATAAATATGTTAATTTTATATTTTACATAGACTTTGTTATGTCAGAATAAAATATATGAAAGGTGATGAACTAGGAATAGATGAACTTTAGATTGCTAAACTATTTAGCATAGATAAATCACATGATTTGTCAATTACTTTATTTTAATAAGATTAAAATTTAAATACTAATTTGTTCATATGGTTTTTGTTTTCATAGCTATTCTATTAAATAAATATGTTAATTTTATATTTTACATAGACTTTGTTTTGTGAGAATGAAATATATATATATAAATAAATAAGTAATAAGAAATAAAGAAGAAATATATTAGATTTAAAGAGAAGTAAAATTAATAAACTTAAAGTTTGTTTTAATGAATTTAATAAAGGAAAAATTAAATTCAAATTGAGTTGATTTATAAAGAAAAAAAATAAATTAAAGTAAAAATTGAAAGATGATAAATTTTTTTTAAATAATATTAGAGGAGTTTACAATAAATAAGATATAAAATATAAACTACAATTAATTATGTAATTAATTAAACTTATTAGTTTATTCTTAAGATATTACTTGATAGATTTTTTGTCTTTCAAGTTTTTTTCTTTTGGATTTGCTAATTAGTATTTTGATTTATTTTCTTAATAATTTTTACTTTTGGATATTGCTTTTAAGATCTTTCTTACTAGCTTTTTCTTTTGGAAATCGCTCTTAAGTTATTTCAAAATTGTTTTTTTCTTTAAGCAATTGTTATTAAGTAGATACTTTTCTTATTAGTTCTTTCTTCAGGATTAAGTTTTTAGACTTCTTCCTTTGGTTATTGCTCATAAGATTTATATTATCTTGTTAACTTTGTCTTCCAAGATATAGTTTAAGATTTCATCCTTATAGCTTTTTCTTTTGGAAATTGCTACTTAGACTTGTCTTAGATTTTATCTCTTGGACTTAGATAATAAGATTGTCTTATTTAATTTTTCTTTTGGATTTTTGCTATTTAGATTATTTCCTATTAGCTTTTTCTTTTGGAAATTACCTTTAGTTTTTTGGTCTATTTAGTTCATTTCTTAGGGAAAATTAAATAAGACTTGCAATTTATAAGTTATTATCTTATTTATTCACTTTTATTCAAGCATTAGTTTTATGATATGTTTGTTTTATTGTGTGTAAAATAGTTATTTTATAGAATTTTAGTTTTTATGAAGTTATATATTATTCAACTCCTCTATTGAGTTTATGAATAATCTGCTTAATACTTTTTCACCACTTTTTTTTAGTGATATTTTTTTAGTGTGTGAGTGTGTGTTTGTTTGCATTTTTGTTGATGACAATCAAGTTGGATGAGTAATTTATTATCTGCATTTTCATAGTATTTTTTGTATTTCTACAAATTATACTATAAGGAGGGTCATTTGTTTCATAAAATTTAGCTTTAACATACTTTTCATTAGTAGGACACAACGGTCAAATTCTTCAATAACATTCAGAGGTATTTCACTTTCAAGTAATTTCTCTTACTTTTTCTTTTGAATTCTTATCTTCTTGGAAATAAAGCTAACTAATTTCTACTTTTTGAGCTTGTTTATGTGTTTTTAAGGCACAAATTTACTCAATTTTATATGATTAGCTAGTCATTATTTTTTTCATCTTTATTTCAAGATATTTCAAGATTTTTAGAATTCTTCAAAACTGAGTTTTTAAGACTCAATTTTTCTTCCATTTTTGAGTTACAGTATAAAAAAGCTTCTCAGCAATCATATAATCTTTACTCGCGATGAAGAGGGAGGATTCGAACATCTGTTGAGAAGAAGATACTTTATATGATTGTTTTTCTTGCATCGAAGTGTCAAATTACTTATTAAGATTTTTTAGGTCTTAATTTTCACTGTCACTGATACATATAGAGGTATCTTTTTTAACTTTTCGATCTTTTTTTAGGAGAAGCTGTGAACTCTTTCCTTTGTATCTAGATTCCTTATTCAAGGTTTCTTTATTAAAATTAGATTTAGCAGAGTTTATTTGATTCTCGTTTCTTCGAAATATAATATTTTTCGTCATATTATATTTAGTTAGCTTTCTTATTTTAGTCGATACAATGGTTTTTTGTTGAAATGGATTAGAATCCGTAAAGATTAATTAGAAGTAAAAATTTTTATTATTGATTGTATTTCAATTTAGCTATCAGGAATCAAAGAAGTTGTACAGTAATTTAGAAGAATTCTTAAGAAGCATATGTTAAGTTTTTTGAGTTTAGCATATTAAGGATTAACTTTGTACATTTAAGAAATTTAGAAAAATTGATTTTTTGAGTCTTTCTTTCTAATTTTCTTAAGATGTATAGCTTCTTTTCTTATAAATTAACCTGTATTGATTAATTACCATCATTTTGTGAAGATAATTTTGTCTTCTTTTTTTCTTTTAGGACTTTTTGAGGGTCTTAGATAGCTTTATCTATTTCCTTTCAACTTTTCAAATTTTTCTTCTGAAATACCTACTTTCTTTTTTGGTATTTTATGTGATGGATGTTATTGTTGAATTAGCTTTTTACAGCTATTTTTTTCATTACTAATTATTTAAAATTTGAAAAGGCTTTTAGATAAAAGGAGTATTTTTTCTAAAAGTACTCTATCAAATTCATTAAATTTGTCTAATTTCAATTAGATTTTCAAGTGTTTTGGCATCGACCACTAGATTTTACTCTAGTATTGTTTGGATCATGCTTATTCAAATTCTCTCTATCAAAAAGTTTGTCTAAGTTTTTTAATTCCTAAACATTCTTCTTTCTGAATATTATTCATTTTTTTAGAATAAGTAATATTCATTTTAGGGAAAATTTATTAATTATTTATTTTTTTAAAACTAGTCTGTTTTAAAAATTTCAATAATTAATAATTAATGAATAAGATGGTATCGGTGCTCATAAATTTTTTCTTTGATCAGTTGATTTTTTACACTTTCTTTAAGGGATTGTGTTATGATCTTCCTTTCAAAGAAATTCTTTAATCAGTTGATCTTTTATTGTCTTTTTATCAACAATACAGTTTTCTTCTTTTTAAAGTTTTTAATTTATGTATGTAGACTCTTCTTTTTTTTAATTCAAAGTCCAATTTTCTTCTTCTTAATATTTGTTAAGTTTTTAAAGTTTTTTCAATAAATAAATATCTGTTCTGATGAGTAAGATGATTATTATTATTTACTTTTATTATGCTTAACAGAATATTTTTTTTACATTTAGAGATTATTTTTTAGATTATCTCATAATGTATTTATTTTTCGGTAATTTAGTTTATCTTTCAAATAAGCTAAGTTACTGATTAGTTCTTTCATCGTATTAAATGAGAATACTTTTTTTGATTATGAATTTGTTTTTTATCATAACCAAATAGAGTAAAAAGCAAGCATTTTTTTTTTTTTCATTTAGAGATTTTTTTAGCATACAATTTTGTTAAGTATACTCTTAATTTGTTATCTCTAAATTTTTGTTTGCTTTTTTATACATTTTACTAGATGCATTTGATTTAAAATCTCTTCAGTATTATTATCATTTATTGCGGAGCTTATTTCTTATGAAAGAAGTTGAAGAAGAAAGAATGTTGGTTTTTCATTCTTTAAATTACATTTAATTCAAATTTGGAGTTATTTGTAATTTAATATTGAAATTTGATTAAATTTTTATTAAAGCACAGACAGAGTGAGTTTTCTTCATAAGACACTTTTAGTTCTTCTCTATTTAGATTTACTTAATGATCGTTTTATCTAACTTTTCTTGTTTACTATTTTTAGTAATGTTTGATTTTTATTATCTTTATTGTTTTTTTTAGCAAGGAGTTTCAATAAAGTTTTTAGTCGTGTCTATTTCTTTTATGATTTAAATCTTCTATTAGTCATTTGCTTTCTTCAATAATGAATCATTTAAATGTTGAGAAAGAAAGAGATTAAGATAATATATTTTTTGATATTGAAGAAATTATATAAAAAATATTTTCTCATTTTCGCTGGATTTAAGAGTTAAAATGTTCTTCTAATTTCTTGATAGAATATTTCTATTGCGAGTGGGTTATATTAGTTGAACATTCTTCGTACCTCTTAAGTCTAATCTTCTTCAGATTCTAGTTTAAAAGTATTTGTTGCATTTCTGCATCATTTACTTTTAAATTTTGAGATTAACTTGCTTTTCTCATTTTATTTTATAAGATTTTTTAAATAATATAATTTTAAGATTTTAGTAGAGAAAATTGTTTGTTTTAATTATTTAATAGCAAGCAGTAAATGACATTCTTTTCTGAAAATCTTCTTTTCAAGGGAGATTTTATCTTTCGATACTTTGAAATTCTTATTTGGCAAGTGTTTTTTTTGCTTAAATCTATTTCAAGTTTAAGAAGTTATTTTTTAGTCTTTAATTTTTGTCGTAGTTTTTCACTTTGGAGTTAGAAAATATTTATCTTATTTCATTATTATTGTTTGGATAATAATAAAATAGTGTTAAATATTATATTTGCTTTCAAGCAATTAATATCTGATTTTAAGTAGTTTCTTTAAACTAGCTTTTTAGACTCATTTAAATCCTTTCTTAAAACCAGTTCTAACTTTTGTCTCATAAGATTTTCAAAGTCAGATAAGATTTTAGTTTAGCATTTTATTATTTAGCAAGTTTGAAGAGAGATTCTACTCATGAGAAATGAGAAGGTGAGATATCTTTTATTTTTATTATCTTTCTGCATTTGAGTTGCTACTGTCGTTTCAGACTGCTGTTTGGCAGAAACTGATTATTTTTAAGTAAGTTTATTTTCTCCTTATTTTCTCTTATACAGCTTTTTTGAGAGTTGCATAAGATATCTTTAGGATATTTTACTCTTACTAGTAAGTTTTATCTTCGCCTTATTTTTCTCATTTATAGCTTTTTTTAGGAGCCATATTTGATATTTTTCAGGTTTTATTTTATTTTCTTACTATTTTGTTTGTAAGTTTATTTCACCTTATGTTTTTCATTTATGGTTTTTTTTAGGAACTATATTTGATATTTTTCAGGTTATTTTTGTCTTACTTCGTAAGTTTTATTTCTCCTTATTTTTTTCAATTACAAATTTCATTATTTGATATCCTTCAGGTTTTATTTTATCTTTCTACTTTTTTTGTAAGATATTTTCACCTTATTTTTTTCATTTATGCTTTTTTTAGGAGCATATTTGATATTTTTAGGGTTATTTTCTCCTACATAGTAAGTTTTATCTTCACCCTATTTTTCTCATTTACAGCTTTTTTTAGGAGCTATATTTGATATCTTTCAGGTTTTATTTTATTATCTTACTATTTTTTTGTTAGCGTATCTTCACCTTATTTTTTTCAATTATGACTTTTATTCCGAACAATAAATGATATTTTTAAGCTATTTTATCCAAAATAGCAAGTTTTATGTTCGCCTTATTTTTTTCAATTACAGTAAATTGTATTTAATATTTTTCAGGTTTATTTCATTGACTTCCTATTTTTTTTGTAAGATATTTTCACCTTATTTTTTTCATTTATGCCTTTTTTAGGAGCATATTTGATATTTTTGGGGTTATTTTCTCCTACATAGTAAGTTTTATCTTCACCTTATTTTTCTCATTTATAGCTTTTTTTAGGAGCCATATTTGATATTTTTCAGGTTTTATTTTATTATCTTACTATTTTTTTGTTAGCGTATCTTCGCCCTATGTTTTTCATTTGTAAACTTTTTTTAGGAGTCACATATGATATTCTTTAGGTTATTTTGTCTAGCATAGCAAGTTTTTTCTTCGCCTTATGTTTTTCATTTACAATCTACCGTAATTAATATTCTTCAGGTTTTATCTTAATAGCTTCCTACTTTTTTGTAAGATATTTTCACCTTATGTTTTCATTTATGCTTTTTTTAGGAGCATATTTGATATTTTTAGGGCTATCTTTTCTTACATAGCAAGTTTTATGTTCTCCTTATTTTTCTCATTTATAGCTTTTTTTAGGAGCTATATTTGATATTTTTCAGGTTTTTATTTTATTGTCTTCCTACTTTTTTCTTTGGAATATCTTCACTTTATGTTTTTCATTTATAGTTTTTTTAGTGGTCATATTTGATATTTTTTAGGTTATGTTATCTAACATAGAAAGCGTTATCTTCGCCTTATTCTTTTCAAATGTGGATTTATTTAAAGGTTTTATCTTTACCTTTCTACTTTTTTCGTAAGATATTTTCGCCTTATTTTTTTCATTTATGCCTTTTTTAGGAGCATATTTGATATTTTTGGGGTTATTTTCTCCTACATAGTAAGTTTTATCTTCACCCTATTTTTCTCATTTACAGCCTTTTTTAGGAGTTTTATTTGATATCTTTCAGGTTTTATTTTATTATCTTACTATTTTTTTGTTAGCGTATCTTCGCCTTTTGTTTTTCATATATATGGTTTTATTCCAAATAATAAATGATATTTTTAAGCTATTTTATCCAAAATAGCAAGTTTTATGTTCACCTTATTTTTTTCATTTACAGTAAATTGTATTTGATATTTTTCAGGTTTATTTCATTGACTTCCTATTTTTTTTGTAAGATATTTTCACCTTATTTTTTTCATTTATGCCTTTTTTAGGAGCATATTTGATATTTTTGGGGTTATTTTCTCCTACATAGTAAGTTTTATCTTCACCTTATTTTTCTCATTTACAGCTTTTTTAGGAGCCATATTTGATATTTTTCAGGTTTTATTTTATTGTCTTACTATTTTTTTTTGTTAGCGTAATCTTCGCCCTATGTTTTTCATTTGTAAACTTTTTTTAGGAGTCACATATGATATTCTTTAGGTTATTTAGTCTAGCATAGCAAGTTTTTTCTTCGCCTTATATTTTTCATTTACAATCTACCGTATTAATATTCTTCAGGTTTTATCTTAATAGCTTCCTACTTTTTTGTAAGATATTTTCACCTTATGTTTTCATTTATGCTTTTTTTAGGAGCATATTTGATATTTTTAGGGCTATCTTTTCTTACATAGCAAGTTTTATGTTCTCCTTATTTTTTTCATTTATAGCTTTTTTTAGGAGCTATATTTGATATTTTTCAGGTTTTTATTTTATTATCTTCCTACTTTTTTCTTTGGAATATTTTCACTTTATGTTTTTCATTTATTATTTTTTTAGTTGCCATATTTGTTTGATATTTTTCAGGCTATGTTATCTAACATAGAAAGGTTTATGTTCGCCTTTATCAATTTTCGTTGTTTTATAATTGATATTTTTAAGAGAATTTATTTTCTTACGTTAGTCTGAACGATTTTAATGTTTTAAATAATATATTTTATTATATTATTTTGAGTTTTTATTAATTATTTTTATTAAGCAGTTTAATTTCTAAAAAGTGTTACCTTTTTTAAATTATTGTTTTTTCTGCTTAAAAGAAAGTTTTTTAGGCTGTCTTATAATTAATAAATTTAAGAACTCTTTTTTAAATAGCTTCTCAAATGCAGTATATTCTATTCGTCAATTAAATAAGAATATTGGATTGATAGACTTGTTAGGTAGGAGTTGATCTTTCTTTCATTTACTTTTTAGGAAAATTTAAACCTTGTAGTTTATTTCATTTTTTAAGTGATTTAACCTACTTGATTTAAGAAAGAATCGCTTCAATCAACTTGTTTCAAATCCAATTATTTCTTTAGAATATAAATTTATTGAAAACTATAAAATCCATTTATTTGGTTCACTTCTCTTAGAATGCATTTGACTTCTTTCTCCTTTGATTTTATATTTTGAATAGAAGATTACTGAGTATTTTCTACTAATGAATGCCATTCTTTACAGATTATTACAGATGTTTTCATTTTTAATAAATATTTTCTATAATTCATTGAGCATCAGCTTTATTTTGGATCATTATTTTCATCTTTTCATAATAGTTTTTGAATGCATTTTTGATACACTCACTCTTCTTATGAATTAATTATTTTCTTGGCCTTATTTCCAGTTTAAGCTCAAATTTAAAATGATTTATTTTTCTATTCTTCGCCTTATTTCCAACCAATATTTTCTCCTTTTCATACAGTTTTTGAGAATAGTTTTTAAGTATTTTCACTCTTTTATGATTTGAATATCTTCTTGATTTTATTTCTGGTTATTTTTCAAAATCTAAACCATTTTTACTGATTAATCATTTATTCTTCACCTTATTTTTGGTCATTATCTTCTTCATTTCATAAATTTTTAAAAATATTTTTGAGGTATTCCTATTGTTTATGATTTGATTATTTTCCTGATTTCATTTCCAGCTATTTTTAGAGATTAATTCAGTATTTAACTTTTTATATTTCTCCTTGATTCAAACCAATATTTTCCTCTCTTCATCCAGTTTCTGAGTATGTTTTTTAGACACAACCATTCTTTTATGATTTGATTATCGTCTTGATTTTATTTCTGGTTATTATAAAAATTTAAATCATTTTATTTCTATTTATTAAAATGAAATATTTTGTGTTATTATTGAGATTAGCCTTTTACATCTGTAATTTCTCTATAAAGATTTTAAGCTTTAACTGTAATTTTTGGATTTTCAGTTAAATTTAAATCTTTATAGATTTTTTATATCATTGTTAATATAAAGTGTTTTTATTTATGAGTCAATATTCTTTTTTGACTTTGATAACTATTTTATTACATTCTTGTAATTACTACTTCATTTAGTTTTTAGTCTAAACTATTTAATAAAAACTTGCCTGTTTTTATTATTAATCATCAAAATCAACATATCACAAATTCTAAGAATTAGTGTTTTAATTATTTTTTGGACAATTAAAATCTATTTTCTTTTGTTAAATTTATTCATTAGATCTGTAATGATTAAGTTTTTTTAACTATTTTTTGGATAATTAAAATCTTTTATCATTTTTCATTAGTTTTATGATATGAAGATTTCTAATAATTTAGAATTTGTGTTTTTTTTCATTTACGCAAATTTCTATTTTATTATTCTGAAATCAAATATTGGTTCTTTATTTTATTGTCACTTTATATTTGTTTATAATCATTTCGCATTTTGGTAATCATTGTGCAATTTAATTCCTTATTTTATTCAAATTTCATCATTTTTGAATTCGTTATTATGGGTATTTTTTAGATACTCTTTTCACTATTTCATAGTGAGTAGCTTTGATTTATTTTTGGTTTTATTTCACACATTTTTTACCAATTTTTATGATTATCAATGATATCTTGTTTGCGTTAGCTGAACTTTTTATTATAATTTAGTATTTTAACTAAAATTTAATTTTCTTTTGCACTATTTGATTCGACTGCACATATTTTATAACCTCATTTTCATTAATTCATTTAATTATATTTGTTTTTTAGGCATTTATAATTATTTAAACTAATAAATTTAAGGCTGTTTGTATGCGCAATAGTTTCATTTAATACAATTGATCATTATTTCTCAATTAAAACCTATAATCATAATATTAGATACCATTAAGTTTATTGGTTTTCTTATTTTTCAATCATATTTGTTGAACTCTTCGCATGTCATTTTATTATGTTGTAAATTCAATGTGACTTATAAAATAAATGAAATAGTTTTTTTATTTATTTACTTTGTTTGTGAATAATAAAATCTTTTTTCATTTATTTTTAATATGGCATGGTGATTTATTCATAGATTTTTTATTATTTAATGTTTTTTTAAAACATTAATTTTATTTATCTTGTTTTTAAATCACAAGTTCTTCATTTACTTTTGATTTTTTTATTGACAATAAGCTTAATTTTGCCTCTTGAAATAAATCTGTTTGTTGCTTTATTTTTCATCTTCATCCATTTTTGAGATAGTTTCAGATTATTTTTCAAGTTTCATTCATCATCAGTTCAAGATTTTGATATCTACCATATTGATTATTAAAATACGATTTTCTGAATGCGTATTGTAATTAAATCTTTATGGAATTCAGTTAACTTCTGTAATTTTTATGTTCCATTTCATTTATTTTAACTTCTAGTTGATTTTATTGTAATCATTACTATTTCCATCTTTCAGAGTCCATTTAAAATATTTGTTAGATAAATCAAATTTTCTTTAATTGATTTATTTTGTAATGATTTTTTATTTCAGCCATTAATTAATTAGTGATTTGGTTAGAAAGTAGAATGGCTTACTGGCTTTTTATCAGTTTTATTTAAGTGAGTAATTAAAGTATGTTATTACTATTAATTAACTAATTTAATTTTTTGATTTCATTTATTAAACTTAATGAATAACAGGAATCTCGTAATCGCTAATTTTTTAGGTTAGCTTTTATTAGATTTCTAATTATTAATCTTGTAAAGTATTTTACTCTCATCTAATTAAGTTTATTAATTATTAATTAATTAATTCATAATTAATTAATTTCTTTTCCTCCTTTATTTTCTTCTAATCAATTAATGTGTTGGATTAGTTAATTATAATACTCTTAAGTGATTGTTTTACTTTTAATTAATTACTTCCTTAATTAATTAAGTATTTTTATTACTCAGAATGGCCAGTAGATAATTTGTTAATCACCAACTCTTTCTTGCTGAGAATTTAAAATTACTAACAATTTAAAATTAACTTCTCTTTCTAGTTTTTTAGGTTAGATTGATTAGTTAATTTTTATATTTCAATAAGTTCAAATATATTTTTTGAAGATACATTTTTTCTTATTGAAATATTTTAAGTTTTCTTGATTAGATTGTATTTTTTTAGGACACATTCTTCTCAAGTTCAGACCTTTCTGATTCATTCAGGATTTGGTTTTATTGTTTAGATAAATTCATTTCCTTACTGAGTCTTTATCGTCAGTTTCATTGGTAGCAACTTTAGTTTTCTCTTCAATATCAGCGAAAGAAGTGATCTCTGTGAAAAAGTATTGTTTTTTTTTGTTTTTTTTTGCTTTTTTTTTTTTTTTGTTAATTTTATTATTTTCACCATTCATGGTGCTATAATAATATCTTTTCATTCTTATTCCACTATTTCTAATGGTTTAAAAATAATATTTTCTTATTAAAGCATCACTCTTGATTACTTCTAATAAATTAAGAAGGGGTTCTTTTGCTTTCCAGGCAATGCTATCTTAACATTTGCGTGGTTTTCATAATAAAATTATTTGTAATTTTGGGTTTTTAAGCCTTCGTTACAAAATATTTTATTACTTCATTTGTATTGTTATTTATTATTTTCTTTCGTTTCTTCTTTTTAGGGAAGATTCAATTGAAATTTTAGCAACAATAAAGCAAAAGAAAAGTTGAGGAGACATGGTCATCTTAGCAATTTTTTTCTCAACTTTAAAAGCAAAAGAGAGAGTACAAACAAACACACGTGATGTACTCTCTGATTTTTTTCTGTTCAGGGCGTTTAGACTACAAAGCAGGCTTTTATAGCTAAGAGAAAACCGTTTAAGGTGATTTTCTCTTTTCTCTACTTTTTTTATCCCCTTTCTATTTATTGAGCAGATTATTATTTTCGATTTCCGGTACCTGCGAAAAGTGCTAAATTTAAAGTGTTTTCTGATAGTAAAGAATTTTTTCAATGCTGTCAGAAATGAACAATATTTAATTATAATCTGATTTATATAATAGAAAGACCGTTTAAATTATTAAATAATTAAAAAGGTTACAACTTCTATAGAAGAATATGATTTAATGATCATAAAAACACAATTAATTATTATTATAATTATAATAATCGTATTATAATAACATATTCACCCAATAATTCATGTCATGCTGGATTTATTCCCCACTCTATCTTACATGAAAAATATCTAAACTAGCCAAATGACAAATTATTATTATCATTATTCTATTTCTAGCTAAATAGATTATAATCCCTTTCATTCAATTCCTTTGCTTGCGATCCAACAAAGCCCCATATCATCATTTACTAGTTAGTATTATTTTTTTATGACATTTAGATTTCTAGCATTTTTGAAGACTATAAATGAATCATTTAATTGACATATTTGATCATTTAAAATAATAGTTTATTCAATATAAAATGTTTTTCTGTCATAGTGCAATACATATAAAAATTATATTAATCATTACTAAATGGGAATTTACGAAAAGAGCTCAAGAAATTTATAATATTATTGCGAAATAAGATTTTATTTTTAATTTTGTGAATATCTGATATGAAATAATTCAGCTTAACTTGCAAGTAACTATAAAAAACATTAATATTAACTTAACTATGAATAGAAAAACTTTAAAACAGCAAAAAGAACAAATGAAATATTTAAAATTCATTCAATTCATAGATATATTTATAATGTTTGAGATATTCAATAATTTTAAATATTAAAATGAACAAAATTAGCCATTTACAATAATCGTATTATCAAACATAGATTACAAATAAAGTTTTATTATAATTTAGTAATATTTTTTTATTCATTAATTATAATAATTTTGATTAAATCCTATAGAAATTTTATAATAATTTGGTTATTCTCCCAAACTGTAAAAATGGGAATAATTCCTATTCTATACATCATAGTCTCTCATATAAAATACTATGATTACTTGAATTAAACCTTTTATTTTTAATCGATTAACTTTACATTTTTTATTCAAGCAATCAGATTTACTTACCCACTAAACTTCTTAAAACAATTTTATAAAAAATTTTTATTCCCTTTTGATTCTAAACAGGTGAAATGCCCCTTTGTTTACGCTTGCTTTTTTTAATAAAAATCCTTTATCTGATTCTCTCTGATCTAAATTTATTGGCACTTAATCTTTATAGGTGCCACTTATAGGTATTGATAGCAAGCTTTACTTTCTAAAATGTTTAGTTTACGCTTCGAATAAGGAAGATGTATTATGAATTCTATTAATTGTAGAAGTATCATATTAATTTAGATCCTTTTTTGATCATTAAATTCTCCTAAGAAAACAATCTTAAGTGAATAATAAAACATGAGTTTAATCAATTAATTTAGTATTACCTTAATAATTTTGTATGCAAATTCAAAAACATTTTAAATTAACAAGCAATACATAAAACAGCAATTTGTTTTTCTATTTTGTTTCATTTTTGATTTGTTTTTACATTGATTTAAAAAAAGTAGGGGTTCTATAAATTTTAAATTAAATTTTGGATATGGCTTGACTTTTCATAAATTATTGTAGTTAATATAGTAAACTAATTACATAATAAAATTAGTCATCAATAGCTTAAGCAGATAAAAAAATCAAAAAACGTTTTATGAATTATTTAGCTAAATGTTTTATTATAGAATATTTTATTAAAAGCGATTAAAGAAAAAATGCTTTAGAAATATAGAGCTTATATAATGTAAGGAATATAATTATTATTTTTAAAATAATACTTTTTTCCCACTTTGCAATCTAATTATTGCTTATAGGTTATTAATTTTAAAAAACTCTACTCTTATTCTAAAATAACTCTATTTTCAATTCAAGCTCTAATTAAATAGTGAAATTAACTTAGAAGAAAAGAAAACAATATCATTTAATAGGAAAAAAGCTCGAATAGCAGCTATTATAAAGCAATTTAGACAAAAATTTAAATGTAATAAAATTTATTACTCAAAAGAATTAAATTAATCTTATCCAATTATTTAATTTTATTCATTTAGAAAATTTATCTATAATAAATTTAATTGATTTGATTTAATTTAATCTTCTATGTAAAAAAATTCTTTCTACCAAAAGCTTCAGAACAAAAAAAAATGTCTTCTAAAACCTTAATAACGCTCTTAGTTGTTTTCAAATTAATAAAGTGAATATTTCTTTTTGACTAAAAAACAATAATTTTAACTGTTATAAATATTTTCAAGCAAAAAATGAAGTTTATTAACACTAGTATTCAAAAATATATTATTTTAGATAAATTCTTCTATTTAATCTATATTAATTTTTTCATTAATTTATATAGGATATAAAGATATTTCAATTCACTAACAACAATTATTCATTTTACTTTTTATAATTTACAGAATAATATTTTTTTAATATTATTTTGTTAAAAAATAAGTTCTAAAAAAATTTTAAGAAATTAATTTATTTTTTAATTTTAAATATAAAATTTACTAGAATTTTTTAATTTTAAATATAAAATTTACTAGAAATAAAATGTTAGAAACAAAAATATTAATGTTAAATTATCAAACATTAAGACAAACATTTTAAAAATCAATAAATTTAAAAAAGATTTTATTATTTAAATTAATAAAAATATAAAATTTTACAATTAAAAATACTGAAGATAAATTTTTTTTCTATCAAAATAAACATAAGATTTAATTAATATTTAAATATTTTATTTTAATGAAGAAAGAATAATAGAACTTTAAAATATTACTTTCAAATTAAAGATAAACAAAATTAAATAATAAAATAAATATTCATATACTAATAAATAACAATTGTTTGTTATATTTTATTTTAATTATATTTGTAATTTGGACTTTTTTATTTTTGAAAAATATAGATTTTAATTATTTTATAATAAATATATTGATTAAAAAATAATCAATAAATTTTTAACTTTTTTATGAACAAATTTGTTAATTAGATTATTTAAATTTACAAATTTTAAATGAATAAAATTTTATAAATAATTATATTATTAAAAATGAATAAGATTTAATTCATTTTCAATTCTTTGAATCTATTTTATAATATTTAAATTAAAAAAATTTAACAAGAAGTTAATTAAATTTCTTAGACAGAAATTGTCAATAAAAATTAAATTATTTATTTATTTATTAATTTTAAATTAAATAGATTTTATAATTAAAAATGAATATGATTTTATATTTTCAAATTTTTTAAAGAACAAAATAAAAATAATTATTTTCAAATAAATATTTTAAAAGTGAATAAAATTTAGATTAAAATAATTTGTAAATCAATATTAAATTCAGTAATATTTTTGATGTTAAAATACATTTTATAATTTATTAAATAATAATTTTTGATAATTAGCTAATTCAGTTTTTTTGAAATAAATTGTTTTAATGGTTTTAAATTTTATTTTTTATGTTTAAAATTAATTTCTTTCTATAAAAATGATCGATTAATCTGATCTATCTATCAATTAATCTACATTTATAATTTTGATTTTTAAAGAATTATATTATTTTGAGCAAAATGATTTAATCAATAGATTTTCTTCAAAAGAAATGAGTTAGCCTTTTTTGTTGCTACTTTTTAAATGTTTAGACAGAGCAGAATGAATAGTTAACTAAATTTTAAAAAAATTATAAAAGAATTATAAGCTGGCTAAATATGACGTATTATTTAGATATTTGATTGGAATAAAATCTATTTGTTAAAAATCTTTAAATGGTCCTAAAATCTGTTTTTTTGTTTGTTAATAGTAAAATAATCATCAGATTTCTTTTTGTTGTTTCTTAGATCATTTTATTTGATACTCCTTTTCTTAAAATTAATGAATGGTTTTTTATTTAAAATGAATTACTCTTCACATTGACTAGTCAGACTCATACTTTAATAATCTTAAGTTTTGCCTTGATTTTTGATTATTGTTATTTTATATAAACTACTTTCAATTCATTGAAATTATCCATAAGAATTTTTTTAATTTTTGTTAAAAAATATACAAATATAGATAACAAAAAAAAGCAAAAATTTTAACAATTAAAGAGAGAGAGAGCTATCACTAAGAAATTAGTTCATTACATAAAAGGAAGAAAGAAAGAACGGCATTTCATTAAAGATAACAAAGATACATACGCTAGCTAACTGAGAAATATGCAGAATTAAGAAAACTAAATAAAAATTATTAAAAGTATAGGGAAGGGTAGCTACGGCGAGTAAAATATTTGTTCTATAAAAATTTACAAAAAATTAATTGCTAATGACATAGTTAAAATAAATTTTTATTTAAAAGAGTTTTTCTTTGCGAGGATCAGCTTGGACATAAAATAGCACTAAAAGCAATTAAAAGAAATTTGCTTGATGATAAATTTATCAATTCGTACAAAACAGAGCTGAATGCTCTAAAAAAATTGTAATCAGCTTAAAATAAATCAACTTTGAATGATATTTGTTATTAAGCTGATATAGAGAATGCAAATTTGGTTGGATTGTTATCAAAAAGATCTATGTCTTTTGATCAAGAAATGTGCTTTTTAAAAGAATAAAATAGCTCAGTTAATTGTCAAGATCATCAGGTTAATGCAAAATCCAATATTATCCAATTTGTAAAGAGCATTGACAACTACCCATTTTAGTTCAATAATAAAACTTACTCTTGCCATGCATTATTTATTGAGTATGCAAAAAATGGCTGTCTAGGAAGTTACTTAGAGAGCCCAAAGCTAACTTTTTTACCCATTAACATTCTGCGTAGAATAGCCAAACAGCTTTTTTAAGGTACTAATTATGTTTTAACGTGAATTTAGCTTTATTGATGATAGACACTTCTCTTAAAGAGGTGTTTATATATAAGGTCTATTGAATTATAGTTAAATACAATTAGTATCATTTTAATTATATATACCATATTAAAAATTCAATAAAGTTTAATTATATTATATTAAATAAACAAAAGGTATACAAGAAATGCATTCAGCGCATTTAGTTCATAGAGATATCAAAGAAGACAATATTGTTTTTGGGGAAGGATATACTCTTAAATTAATAGATCTTTCATTCGCTGGACGTAATGATGATGAAGTATGTGGTACACAAAAATATATATCACCTGAAATACTAAAAAAGGAGGTTCAAATGTTAAACTGTAGCTCTTCATAAAGTAATTCAGTATAGTAAGAATAAAAAGTCTAACAAAAAGAATTGAAGTTTTAGAGATTTGCTAAAATAGATACTTTCGCTGCTGGTGTAGTCCTGTTTAGACTGGCAACTAAGATTTACCCCTTTGGATCTGCAAGTTAATTTGATTATAAGTATAAGTATATTGTAAGCAAGCAATATGACCAATTTTGGTCAAATGTCAAATTCATAGTTAGCAGTGTAAATGAAAACAATCCTGATACTCAATTCAATCATTTCTTATAAAATCGTATATAAGAGGAGACTTTATAAGATTTAGATACAAGCTCTAATAGTTATGATAGTAATTCAGAAGCAGAAGATAACTAGGAAGAAAATGAAAATCAAAGCAGCAGCAGTTAATCTAATTAAGAAAACCAAACTGAAAGTTAAAGCTCCTATAACAGAAAAAAGTCAAATATTACAAACCGTAGCTCTAAAAAGTTATTATCTTACATAAAAAGTAAGAGAGCGGTGAGCTAAGTTAATTTTTTTTTGACTCCTAATGAATAAGCTTTCTTTTAGTAGTTAATGAGCGAATAAGATTTAAATAGTATTGCTTTATCAAACTAAGAAATAAATGAGAGCTATTAATAAAACATTAAAGAACAGATTGAATAGCTAAAAGATTTGATCTAAAACCTCCTCTCTTATGAAATAGATTCGAGGTATGGAATCTAAGAAGCTCTTAATCACCCTTTCTTCACTTAATTCCCAAATAGCTATGCAAGTACAAAAGATTTGGAATAATTTTTCTCTGTCTTTAATTCGTGAAAACAAACAGGATTGACAAGAGATTTATGAGGATTTCTTACATAAAAATCTCTTTAAAGAGCAGTAAATAATTTGAATGAAGAAAGCAAAGCAACTTAATATCATACAAAAAATAAATAAATAAATTCTTCTTTGTTTAATAATTAATTAAATAATCACCTTGATAAAAAGAAGAAAAAATTCTATAATAAAAAATAAACAATTAATAAATAAATCAGTAGGTTTTTTTAAACCACCAAATAAATATAAAAAATCTTCCATAAAATTAAAATCATCACTCTAACGTTAAAAGCTATATTATCTTTACAAATTTCAATTTCCTTTATAATATAAGCAAGAAATAATCAGATTATAAATTAAATAAAGACTTCTTGATTTGCTCGAAATATACTTAAATTATTAAACAAAAGAAAGAATGTACTAGATAAAGTAGATTATTTATAGATGTGTTCTTTCACTTGTTTATCTAATCTATTCCTTTTAAATAGGCTCTATAATTAAGAATGCTTAATCCAAGAGCCTCTAGCTATTTCTTAATTGCAAATGTTATTTGTTTATTTGTTTATAAATCTATCTATCTATCATTTACTCTATTTTAACTTGTTATAATTCAAATTGCTACCAACTAATTTAACATGATGTCATTCTTAAAATAGACGAAAAGTATTTTTCATATCTATTATAATTTAATCTTAATATTCGCCAAAAGGTTTTATTTTACTAATCTCACAAAATTTTGATTATGTGTTTGTGCTTCATTCATTATTTTTTTCCCTTCTAAAATACTTAACTTTTTTATTTCAGTTTCTTTCTATTTTTAATTATCCGCCTAGGTGTTTAAAAAGAAATTTAGGTTTTTGTGTTAATGCGTCACTAATTTCACTCCAGTGTTTAAAATTTACATAATCTGCAAAAAATTTCGATTGTTCTAAAATTTCATTCATAATATTGTTTAAGAAGAATGAAGTATTCTCATTTTCTATCTAAGGAAAGAGAGAGATTATAATTATTTGTGTTCTCGTTCTCTCAGATAAATGCAAATAGAAGATTTTGCAGTAGACGCAATACTGAAAGTTTAAGAATTTCCCCAAAAATTTGAGGAATTTCTTTATAGTAGTTAGTTAGGTGGCTAATTTAAATTACTTATCTATTTTTCTCGAGAATATCAATGTTAAATAAATGGATAATTAATTTTTTTATAATATTTAATTTAACAAATAGTTTTATAAAAGGAAACAAAATTCCAAAATAAATAATATTTTTATAAAGATAAATAAATAAATAAACTAATATCGATCAAAATATTATATAATACTAAAATCTTTATTTGTTTATCTCAAAATTAGACCACTCTGTATGCTATTGATACTATAAATACAACAACAGACACAGTGATTTATCAATTCTGAATTTTCCAAATTAAATATTTACAAAAAAAAAATTATGGACATTTTTGATAACTACGAAGAAGACGAGTACGATAGGTACAAAGTTATTAAGCCAGTAGTTTAAAAACATAAGAGATTTTTCTTCATTCAAAATCTTTAAAAACTTGCTGATAATCTTTAAGTTCCTGATACATACTTAGTTGAATATATTTGCATAAAATCAAACTGTTAAAAAGAAATTTATCAAAAGTCTAATTACTTAATAAAAACATCACTTTGTTAAGTATAAGTAGAAGAATTAATAAATGAATTTGCTAATACTTACTTGAAATGTTCTAAATGTCATCTACTCGAGTACAAAATCAAAGTAAATTAAGCTAAATCGCTAATATAATCTAAATGCGCTTCCTGCGGTTATTTAAAAACACACCCATTAAAAGAGGAAATGAATTAATTTATTTTCAACAATCCTCCTGCGATGAAAAAGAAATTTGACATTGAATCAGGTAGAGGATTCTTAAATGATTACAATCAAGATTTTGACTACTCTGATTAAGAAGATGAAAATATAAATTATTCTTACGAGGATAGTGACTCGCAAAGCGAGATCTAAGAAGAAGAATACTTCGAAGCTTAAAATTAGGAGAATTCGTAATCTGGAGATATAAGCTTTGAAAATGATTAGGATTAAGAAAATGAGTTAAAAGTAGAGTAATAACCTTCTGTAAAGGAAAACGAATATGATGATAATTAAAATACTAATGAATGTGATTCTTGTGAACAGTCCTCTTCTAATTAAAACTATTAGACAATAATTGATAGAAAATCCTTTTAAGATGATGTAATTTAATAGAATAGATTTGAGCAATTTATGTAGACAAATTAGTAGATGAATGTTAAAAATTCAAATCGAATTTTTTAATTATAAAGTGAGAGTTAAGTAAATAACCTTGAAAAAGTGTGTTCCTGATGAAACACAACATTGAATACATAATTTATTACATAAGCAAATTTTTATTTATTTATTTTCAAATCGTACATTTGTTTGCTTATTGAGTTTATTTATATTTTTTGTTCAATTAATTATAAAAAATTAGTTATTTATTTCTAGCTAAATTAAAAAAACCATTTATTTTTTTAATAAAATTTTAACCAATTTCTTGAAATAAAATTCATTTTATAGCTCTAATTCATGTATTACTTATTTATTTGTTTAATTTTTAACAAAATAAAATCAATTTTACTTTATTTCTAAAGAGTATAAGTTGCTAAAAAATTACATTTATATATTAATATTTATTTTTATAATATTTATTTATTATATAATCAATTTTCTTTATCAATTCATGTTATAATTTGATAGAGTTTGAGTATATCCTCTTTCGAAGTATATAGAATCGTCTTGAGTAAAAGCATCGTATATAGCTTCGTTTTCATTAAGATTTAGGATCCATACATGATCGGCGTTTTTTGCAGTATGAGCTTTCTCAAATATACCTCCAAGTGTTGAGTTAGTGAACTAGTCTGGAGGACAAGATTCATCAGTTGGAACTCCCCATGCACCATCTCCAAAATAAACTGTACCATTTTCTGAAATTGTGTTATTTTTTAATGGGAAGGTCCTTTTGAACATGTGTACATGATTTTCAAAGACTCCTACAAATTTATACTAATCAAACAAAGGAACCCAATAATTTTTCATGTCAATATTTGTTTAGGCTTTGTTGAATTTAGATTTAGGATTCAAGCAGACAGGATAAATAGGAACATGATAATGAGCAAATTTATAAAATTCTGAGTAGTTTGAGAGTGTTTATTTCATCCAGTCATTTTAATAGCCTGAGAAAGTATGGAAGTACCCACCTTTTAAATTTAACAATTTAAATAAAATTTTATTTTATATTATAAATTACTATCAAGAGAAAAGTGGATTGTGTTTCTGATAATATGGTAGTTTAGAGAAGATCTTTCGTTATATTTTGGTATTGTTTTATTCTGACCAAATTATTATGGAGCCCATGTAAAATAGAGAGGTCCTTGCTCAGCATTTACTGTTGTGTTATACTAACCTAAAGCATTCCACCCAGCATCATGATTCCCAATAGCAAAAATTAAAGGAATAACTCTTCCTATCTTTTCAAAAACGTTCTATTCAAATGAATCATAAAATATATCCCATGAATAGTAACATTCCTTAAATCCATTATCGTAACCTACATCTCCACCAAGCATAATAACATCAGGTTCCATTTATATTAACTTAGAAGTTAATTGGTCTCCATTTCCTTCTCTGTATAAAAAATATGCATTTATATAAATCATATTTTCTTTAAAAAAAATAATAGTTTTTTTTAAATTTAAAGTAAATATTTTACCTGCTCCAGTCTCCTCCAAAAGCAATTTTTACTTAAACATTCTTTTATTGTGGTGAAGGTAATGTTTTGTAAGTAGATTATTTCAGTATTGCCTGTGTTTATTTATTTAAAACTGTAACTTGGTATTTAGTATTTGGCTATAAATCTGTATATAACCCAACAAATACATTTCTATCACCCTTTTCTTCAATCTTAATACTCTCTTACATTTAAGCTGTAATTTCAAATGTTTACTCAAGTAAGTTTCCTTAGTCATTAAAAGGTTATAAAATTAAATCAACATCAGTAATGTTCAATCCTGTATGAATGTTAAAAAAAACAGAATCATAACTTGTCTCAGGTAGGGTGGCATAGAAGTGACATAGATGATTATCAGGGCAAATTTTTTCTTTTTGAATTTAGTAATAGCGAGTAAATTTTGATGAAAAGAAGAAGTCTCCAACTTGGTATCCATACACATTAAAAACGCACATACAAAGATTCTCAGTAAGAATTTATGGTAAAATAGCCAAACCGAAACCAACAACAGTAAATATCACTTTAAGGTATCTTCTTTATCCAATATTTAATTTGTTTTACAAAATCAATCCTAAAATTACAAAGCCTCCATTAATATAGTTTGCAGTTTCTATGTTAATTATTTTATAGCCATAAGTTAGACCAAATTAAAATGTGAATAATCCAATTAATACCCACAAAGAAATCAATCCTAAAAATTCAAGCAAAAATCCAACTTATTTTGCATTTTATTAACTACTTTAATCAAAGTTAACTGTACTACCTTGTATGATTGAAGCATTTAGATTGTTACTTGATTAAAGCTACTAATAAGGAAGTATATGATTATTAGAGCTTTATTATTATTGTTAATTTTATTTAAATTGTTAATCGCTTCTATCTACATTTTTTTAATCTTTTGCAGTCAATCTTTGAAGAATAATTATTAAAATATATGGAATAAGAGCTATGAATTCTAAATGCCTAAAATAGTTCATAAACCCTTGATGAAAAACTGAGCGATAATCACCATTTCCATCCCAGTTTGCAGGTGGTACATATTTTTCAATATCTTCAACTATACCCATAACTAAATAAAGTTAACAAACGATTATTGAATTAGTAATAAATATATAAAATTGGCAAACGAATATTGAATTACTATATATAATTAATAATTCCTTTTTTGCGTATAAAATAATGTTTTTATAAAAGATTATCTTTTATTAAAAACACAATATCACAAAATATTTTGTAAATTCATATCAAAAAAAAAAAAAAAATAAATAAACACCAAAAATCATTCATAGCAAATTTGAATTTTATGAAATTCTTATTTTTCAAACTATTTAACTGAAGACATTATATAAAATAACATTTTATTTAAAATTTTTATTATATCTATGAAAATAATAATATATAATAAAAAATAAAAACTTTCAGCTTTTAATAATCCCTCTTTTACTGATATTATAAGCCCCTTCTACTTAAAAATTATTCATTCGTATCATTGAGTTCAATTATTCAATATTTTTTTATCATCGTATTTTTGTTTTATTGGAATTTTTAATGAGTAATTTTGTTATATTTTTAATTTAATTTCTTATTATAAATCATTATTGTTAAGGAAATTAAATTTGAGTTATCTCATTACAACATACTTAGTTAATGTCTTACTTAATAATCTCTATTACCTTTTAATCTGAGCAATTGCTTTAAATACAGATTTAGGGTATCAATTCATTTATTCATTCAATTTTAATATGCATTTTAGCTTTAATTTAATTAGTTATCATTGTCTTATTGGATTAAACATTAAGTATTTATGTTAAAAAGAAGCTTTTTTGTTCAATAACTAATTGATGAATTAAATCTTCTTTACTAAAACCAGAAAATTTTATTTCTGTTACTAAAGCTTTAGAATTATCAATTATTATGATACTTTAATGATAAATATTAAATTATTTGGTTTTGAGCCAAATTTAAAATTTTCAATAGTAACATATTTAGCTTTTTGAATATTTTCATTTACTTTTAAAATTTTAACACATTTATTTTCAGTATCAGTAATAGTATTAATTAAGATCAATTTATTAATTCTAATTTTTTATAAAACAATTTAAATTTTAAAAACTAACTTAAAAATTAGAATCTTACATTTTAAATTATTGAACTTCAAACGAACTATTTCTAAAATGTTTAAATATTATCAATTATATCGTTGTAGTGTATTTAAATGAAGTTACTAAAATATTATTTAAAAGATTTACAAACCCTTAAAAAAAATAAACTTTTCTAGAAGATAGTAGGATTATCTTTAGAATTATTAAGATAGATTATATAAAAAAAATTTTTATTTCCATCACAATAACATTTTTAAAAAAGTATCTTTGGATATTAATTAAACTCAATAGTGAGATTAAGTAAAGCTATGAGTTATTATTTTATTTTTCTCAGATATAATAAGATTACTATAAAAATCTTGTGATATTGATTTTGTTATTCTTTTAATTTCTCAAGTATAAAATTACTAATTAATTTTTTGAATAACTAAAATTTGCATGTTAAAAAATATAATTTAGAATATGTTTGTTTACTTTAAAAAAAACAAAATAAATTAACAATAAAATAAAATCTATTTTTAAGATGAATTTAATCTTTATAAATTGAATACGTTTTTGTTTTATGAATTAGTATTTCTTTGTTTAAAATATTTCTTTTATTCACTTTATTTTTCATTTATAATTAATTCTTATACTGGTTTACATAGTATTTTTAAAAAAATTAGTACAATTTTCTTTATTCTCAAATATTTGTGATTATAATTTTATTTGAGTTTATCATCAAAATATTTTTTATGCATCAGAATCTTTTATTAGTCAATAAAAACCTAATTAGATTTAATTAAAATTAAATTTGATTGCCTACTAAATTACCACATTTCAGAATAATTTTAATTAAATACCTCATTTAAGTAAATAGCATTGAATATTTTAGATATTCTTTTAATTTCTCAAATAAATAGTAAATAATAAATAATAAAATTATAAATTGAGATTTGGAAAAATCGAATTTTATGTAAAATAATTAAAATTAAAATATCATTATAATTTGAAAATTAAAAAAAAAATAATAATAATTAGATAAAACTTATCTTTAAACTAATGAATCCATTTTTCAATAAATAATTTGGCTAATTCCCTCCAAAATAATTCCCTCAAGGTAAATACCCTCCATAATAAGAATTTTAACAGCACCCACCTCAAACTCAACAAGGATATTAATAGTATCCTCCTTAACAATAAGGATATCAACAATATCCTCCTTAACAATAAGAATATCAACAATATCCTCCTTAACAATAAGGATATCAACAAAATCCTCCTTAACAATAAGGATATTAACAATATCCTCCTTAACAATAAGGATATTAACAATATCCTCCTCAAAACCAGTAGCAATATCCTCCACAGAATTATCCCCCCAATGCTCAACAAGGCTCTTATGGTTAATATCCTCCTCCTCCCTAATAATTTGGTAACTAGCCTCCTCCACCTTAATTTAATGGCTAGTCATAAAATACTAGTTAAGATTAAACATAGTGTAATAATAACCATCCTAATTACACTAAAGATAGATTAGAATAAGGCAAAACATTAGACCAAGACAAGTGGCTAGTTTCCTAAAATTAAAAATTCTAAGCAGGAATTTAAGAAGATGGTAACTTAGTAGTTTTCTCTTTAGTTAATAACTAGCGTATTTGCACATTTTCATCAATGAACAAAAAATAGGGAACTGCTCCTCATAAATTGGCATTATTTTCAAATGGTAACTTGGAAATAAAAGAATATCGTAATGCTGTATTGTGGTAATCAGATACTACTAATTAAGGTACTGGTCCATATATTCTTATCATGCAGAATGATGGTAATTTAGTATTGTTTGATAGAAATAAAAATGTCACATGGAATACAAATACTAAAAGTAATTACCCTGTTACTGATTAACCTAAGTGCAACAACAATCATGGTAATTACACAAAAGATAGATTGAAATAGGGTAGCAGATTAGAATAAGACAAATGGTTGGTTTCTTAAAACTAGAAGTATTATGCAGGAGTTTAAGCAGATGGTAATTTAGTAATTTCTACTAATTAAAACTTCAGTCCTTACAGCTGTATTTGGTAATCTATGACTAAGAAAAAAGGAAATGCACCTAATTGCTTGGTACTTGAAAGTAACGGCTCAATGAGAGTTTAAGATTATCGTAATGCCACATTGTGGGATAGCGATACCTTAAATTAAGGTATGGGTCCTTTTACTCTTATCATGTAAAATGATGGTAACTTAGCTTTATTTGACAGAAATGATAGAATTACATGGTGTACTAATACATCAAGAGAATGAATTTGTATCAATAAATATATATTTTGATAAAAAGATTTTAAAAATTGTTGTGAATTATCCATTTATTTATATATTTTGTGAATATTTTTAATAGAAAGCAAGTATTCTCATTAATTTAATATTTTAACATCTAATTATTTTATTAACAATAAATAAAAAATTACATTCTTTTTTATTAACTGCAGTTTTATGTTTTGATTAAATTAGGTGTATAAAGTTAAAAAGATAAATGGACATCATTTTATACCCTTAAAAAAATAAAATTATTTAGGAAATAGTAGGATTATCTTTAGAGTGATTAAGATAGATTATAAAAAAATGTTTATTTCCATCACAATCATATTTTTAACTAGGTATCTTTGGATTTTAGTTAAACAAAATAGTAAGATTAAATAAACTTATGAGTTATTATTCTATTTTTCTCAAATAGAAAAAAGGTTACTATAAAAATCTTGTGATATTGATTTTGTTATTCTTTTAATTTCTCAAGTATAAAATTACAAATTAATTTTTTGAATAACTAAAATTTGATTGCAGACTTTAAAAAATATAATTTAGGATATGCTTGTTTACTATAAAAATAAAATAAATAAGCAATCAAATAAACTCTAGTTTGAAGATGAATTTAATTTTTAAAAAGTTTACATAAATGTTTGAAGAATTGATAAACACAAGTTTTAATTTTTTTATTAATTAAATATGTTTTTATTTTAATATATTTGAATTCATTTTTCTTTATTTTAAATTTTTATTTTACTCACTTTATTTTCATTTATAATTAATTCTTATACTGGTTTACAAAGTATTTTTTTTAAAATTAATACAATTTTCTTTATTCTCAAATATTTGCGATTATAATTTATTTTGAGTTTCTCATCAAAATATTTTTTATTCATCAGAATCTTTTCTTATCCAATAAAAACCTAATTAGATTTAATTAAAATTAAATTTGATTGGCTACTAAATTACCACATTTCAGAATAATTTTAATTAAATGCATTATTTAATTAAATAGCTTTGAACATTTATTACCATAAATATTCACTTATTTTTTAAATCTTAATATTTGTACAAATAAATACTCTCACAAGAAGAATTGCGAAAAACAAAATTAATACACAGCTTATTCAGCTATATTTATAAAATTTAGATTATATTATTTAGATATCCATTTCATTATTTTAGTTTTTATAAACATTTACCTATCTATATCCTAACTGATGATAATAATAAAAAGGACATTTAGATTAAAATTACTTTGCTAACTAGATAGACTTATAAATTGTAAAGTGATTTTATGTTTCTTAAATGAAAAATACAAGTTACACATAAAAGTGTTCAATATTTTCTTTTATAATACATTCTTTATATCCTTTTATTATTTACAGAGAATTATAATTTGGGATATTTGGAAATTTGTTTTTTAGGACTATTTTAGATATTCTTTTAATTTCTCAAATAAATAGTAAATAAAAAAAAAATTATAAATTTAGATTTGGCAAATCAAATTTTATGTAAAATAATTAAAATTAAAATATCATTATAATTTGAAAATAAATAAAAAATAAGCAATTAGATAAAAATTATCTTTAAACTAATGAATCCATTTTTCAATAAATAATTTGGCTAATTCCCTCCCTAAAACCCTCAAGGTTAATATCCTCCATAATAAGGATTTTAACAGTACCCACCTCAACAAGGTTATTAATAGTATCCTCCTTAACAATAAGGATTCTAACAATATCCTCCTTAACAATAAGGATATCAACAATATCCTCCTTAATAATAAGGATATTAATAATATCCCCCTCAAAACTAGTAGCAATATCCTCCACAGAATTATCCCCCCAATGCTCAGCAAGGCTCTTATGGTTAATATCCTCCTCCTCCTCCCTAATAATTTGGTAACTAGCCTCCTCCACCTTAATTTAATAGCTAGCCATAAAATACTAGTTAAGATTAAACATAGTGCAATAATGACCATCCTAATTACACTAAAGATAGATTACCACAAGGCAAAACATTAGACCAAGACAAATGGCTAGTTTCCTAAAATTAAAAATTCTAAGCAGGAATTTAAGAAGATGGTAACTTAGTAGTTTTATCTTTAGTTAATAACTAGCGTATTTGCACATTTTCATCAATGAACAAAAAATAGGGAACTGCTCCTCATAAATTAGCATTATTCTCAAATGGTAACTTGGAAATAAAGGACTATCGTAATGCTGTATTGTGGTAATCAGATACTACTAATTAAGGTACTGGTCCATATATTCTTATCATGCAGAATGATGGTAATTTAGTATTGTTTGATAGAAATAAAAATGTCACATGGAATACAAATACTAAAAGTAATTACCCTGTTACTGATTAACCTAAGTGCAACAACAATCATGGTAATTATACTAAAGATAGAGTGAAATAGGGTAGCAGATTAGAATAAGACAAATGGTTGGTTTCTTAAAACTAGAAGTATTATGCAGGAGTTTAAGCAGATGGCAATTTAGTAATTTCCACTAATTAAAACTTCAGTCCTTACAGCTGTATTTGGTAATCTATGACTAAGAAAAAAGGAGATGGACCTAATTGTTTGGTAGTGGAAAGTAACGGCTCAATGAGAGTTTAAGATAAGCGTAATGCCACATTGTGGGATAGCGATACCTTAAATTAAGGTATGGGTCCTTTTACTCTTATCATGTAAAATGATGGTAACTTAGCTTTATTTGACAGAAATGATAGAATTACATGGTGTACTAATACATCAAGAGAATGAATTTATATCAATAAACAAATAAATAAATATATTTGCATTAAAATATTTTAAAAATTGTTGTTAAATATCCATTTATTTATATATTTTGTGAATATTTTTAATATATAGCAAGTATTCTCATTAATTTAATATTTTAACATCAATCTAATTATTTTATTAACAAAAAATAATTAATTAAAAATTTAAAGGAGTAAAGAAATATCAGATTTAATTCATTTAGAACATATATATATATATATTGATTATATATTTGGTGATAAATTTGTAAATAATTGGAAAAATAAAGTTACTCAGCTTTAATGGAATACCCTAATTTACTATAATTTAATAATTAAAGATAGATATTTATTTTAATTTCTCAATTTTTTATGGATAATCTAAAATGTATTTAAATTTTAAATTAGTAAGTCTGGTGTTTTATAATTATTATAAAAAAAGATTGAATCTAAACCAAAAAAAGTAAAATTTTTTAGAATATTTCAAAAATATATATCCTTCTTAATCAAAATATTAATTAATAATAAAGATTCTATATAGAATAAAATTATTAGCAATGAACCCTTTTTACAACAATCAATTCAACTAGTTTCCTCCGTAAGCTAATTAGAATCTTTATGGTTAATTTCCTCCTTCGTAAGGATTTTAATAATATCCTCCTCCTCCTTAGTTTCAAGCTTAATAAGGCTAATATCCTCCTTAAAACTATCCTGGATTCAATACTCAACAAAATTAATAATACCCTCCTCCTCCGCAATTCTCAAACTAACCTAACAATTAAAGCTCTAATCAAGCTAAGTGCAACAATGATCACCCTAATTATACTAAAGATAGATTGATATAAAGTTAAAGATTGGAACAAGACTTATGGCTAGTATCTCAAAATTAAAAGTTTCAAGCAGGTGTACAAGAAGACGGAAACTTAATAGTTATGTCAATGGCTAATAACTAACCCATTTGTGTGTTTTCATCTTTAACTAAAAAAAAAGGGGATGCTCCATACAATTTGTAGCTATGCTCAAATGGAAATCTGGAACTTAAAGATAAGCGCAATGCTACTTTATGGTAATCAGACACTGTAAATTAAGGTTAGAGTCCTCACACTCTTATAATGTAGAATGATGGTAACTTAGTATTATTTGATAGTAAAAAGAATACTATTTGGTGCACTAATACTACTAGCAATACACCAGTAACCGGCTAGCCTTAATGTAATAATAATCATGCTAATTATACAAAAGATAGGATGCAATAAGGCAAAAGATTAGAACTAGAAAAATGGTTAGTTTCATAAAACTAAAGATTTTATGCAGGAGTCTTAGATGATGGCAACTTAGTAGTTTCTACTTCTCAAAACTATAGTCCTTAAACCTGCATATGGAATTCAAACACTAAAAAGAAAGGAGATGGTGGGTTTTATTTGTCTGTTAAAGGTAATGGCAATTTAGAACTTTAAGATAAACGTAATGCCACCGTTTGGTAATCTTATACTGTAAATTAAGGTTCGGGTCCTCATATTCTTATAATGTAGAATGATGGTAATTTAGCATTAATTGATAGTAAATAAAGTATTATTTGGTGCACTAATACTGCTAGCAATTTTGGAGTTCCAAATCAACCTAAATGCAACAATAGTCATGCTAACTATACTAAAGATAGGTTATAATAGGGTGGTAGATTAGAGCTAGAAAAATGGTTAGTTTCACAAAACTAGAAATATTATGCAGGTGTTTAAGCAGATGGCAATTTAGTTATTTCTACTAATTAAAACTATAGTCCTTATAGTTGTATATGGTCATCTATGACTAAGAAAAAAGGTGATGGTTCTTATTATTTATCAGTTAAGGGTAACGGCAATGTAGAAATATAAGATAAGCGTAATGCTACTATATGGGAAACTGACACTTTGAATTAGGGATAGAGTTCTCATATGCTTATAATGTAGAATGACGGTAACCTAGCTTTATTTGATAGAAATTAAAGCATCGTATGGTGCTCTAATACAGCAAGAGAATGAAATAATAATAATAAATGAATATAAAAAGTAGAATATAATTATTTATTACTGTATTACCTTTTCATTTGATTCTGTCTTTTTTATTAATTAATAAGAATGAGTTTTAGATATAAAATAAATATTTTTATGATACTTCGGTTTTTGTTCTGAGGAGTTAAAAAGGTATTACGGTAGTGAATCTTTTTAGGTTATGTTATTTAGGATAGATTTAGTGAACAATAATTTTTAATATATTTAAAGATTTTATTTAAAAAAATAAAATTTAATTTTTAGCAGCATTCATTTTTTATTCTCTCACTATTTATTTTGAATAATATTATATAAACATTTTTAATAACTAATTCCTAATTTTTTTGGATTTAATCTTATTAATTAAATCTAAATAATTAATATATTTTTTAATTAATAAAATATTTTGTTATCGCAAACAAACAAAATAAATAATTTTTTTAAATTAAATTAAGAAACGAATTAACTCATAAATTAATTTACAATATTCACTTTTGATCTCATTTTAAATTCAGATTATTTTTGATTTGAGAGTCTTTAAAATTAAAAACTTATTTATAAATTTAAAAATTTATTATTTATATACCCCATTAAGCGATTTATATTTCTTGCATAAGAAAAAGATATTTTATTTATTTATTGATTTGCATAATCAATTTTTTAAAACATTAAAATAGATAAAAATAAAATGAAATTACTCAAAAGCCAGTGTTTTATTTACAAGTTTAAATAACTTAAAGTAATTATTTTTAGATAAATTAATTAAATAAAAATTAAATTACTTTGCAGATGAAAAAACTGAAATTTAAAAAAAACTAAGATCTTTGAATTTTTACAAAATATTAAATTTCAGTTTAATTGGGTTTAATTAAAAGTAGTATCTTATCATAAAAACAAACAAACCTTTTTAAAAAATTGTTTGAAAAAAAGTATGAAAAAAAACTTCTATAGCATAATAATAGTAAATTAATTAATTTACTTTAAAAGAATACTTTTGACTTTTTATGAAGAAAATGTTTTAATACATTCTAAATTTATTTGAGTTTTTATTTGTGTTAGTAAAATACTATTAGTTAACTTAAAATATTTTATGAATATATATAAATTGTTTACTTGATCATACTGTATATAATAAATAAATAAATCATGATTATACTAGTTAAAAAACGCTCAAAAAATATCTAAACTTTAATATAGATAATTATCTAATTATAAATTTTGATTTCTTACAATTGAGGTGAATAATATAATTAATTATATTCATATCAATCAAAATTTAAAAACAGAAAGATACTAGAAATTAATATATTTAAAAAAAATCCAGTAAGTATATTTTTGTTGATTAATATTGATTCTAAGATGAAATAACAGCAACGCAACTAATTTATTATACAAGAGAGAGAACTATATATCTCATATTTATAACATAAAAATAATTCATAAATAAATTTATAAGAAAAATTATAATAGCAAAAAATTAACATAAAATAAAATCAATAATGAAAAAAATATTAGTCATTTGTTTGATATATCTATCTATATCACTTGCCTAAGAAGATTGTAATTCCAGTTGTATTTGTAATCCAGGTTCAAATGTGTGTGCCTCTTGTGTATAACCTGATGTTTCTACTATGGATTAAAATAACAAATCTTGTTAATGTAACGATGGATACTATGTGAGTTCTATTAGTCCTTTTTAATGTAGCTAGAGTATTGCAGGACCAAGTAATACACCAACTACTCCTATTGACCCATGCTAGGTTGCTATCGGAACATTAACAGGAAATATCTTAGTCCAAACTAGTTGTTTCATGGATGTTGATCCCGTTTCTGATTCTCATACAGTCATTTCTTAATTTAATTTACAATTCGACTCTCATTCTGCTATGGACGATTCATGTAAAGCTAAATACTATGCCATCCCCTACTATTTACCTTCAGGTAAAAATCCAAAAGTTGATAAATTTATTCCTCTAGATTAACCCCACTGGTAGGTTTTAAGTGATAAATGGGGAGGAGTTTAAATGAGCTGGAGTCTTACTGAAGCTTACAATTATGCTAATTCTATTGACTCTACTTCTGATCCTAATTAATTTAATCACATTATAATGCTTTAAATGAACATTATGGTTAATGGAAAAGTCTACAGACATCATCACTATGATGTAATTGTCTATACTGATAGAAATGAAGTACAGACTTTTAATGTTGATGTAGATATTCAAAGAACTCAAGACTGTACTGGTTCATGTGTAATTGTTGCTGATTTAGATGTAGCTGGATATATTTGTGCAGATCAATCTTGCAGTGTCTAAAAAGTTGCTGATTCAAATGGAAATTTCGATTACACAGTAGGAGATACTTTCTATGCTAAAATTTGGTTTAAGGATGCAACATTTACTAAGCATTTGACATTAAACAGATTATACTACATGAATTAATCAGGTTTAGTTAGTGATTAAACAAAACTTGCTTCCTCTTAATGGGATAACCAATCTTTAATTGTAACATTACCACTTGTACAACCAAGCCCTTCTAATTAAATTTAGGTTTAAATGTTGATTGATCCTAACTCAAGATTAAGATCTTTACAAGCTTCAAGTTCTTCTTCTACTTCATAATCATCAACTAATGCTGTAAGTTAGTCTTTCTAATTCAGTGTTCAAGGAGGATAACAAGTATAAACATCAACAACCTATAGTGCTAGCTTACTTTTTGGAGTATTGAATTTATTGGCGTTAATTCTTTTAGTATGAAATTTTAAATATTTTAATGAAAAAAATAAAATAATTAAAAATGAATTATAAAGTTTTTATATCTTATTTTGAATAACAGATATATATATATATCTTGTGATAATTTACATTAATATTTCAATTAATATAATTTTAAAAAGTATTTTAAATATCAATCAAAAAATACAATAAAAGTTAACATAATTATTGATTTTTATGTAAAATATGATAAAGTTATCTTAAGAATAAAATAACAATTATTTTTTATGCAAACAATATTGAACTTTCAAATTACGAATAGAAACAATTGGATTTAATTAAGAATTTATCAGTTAATTCAACTAAAAAATAATAACAATAAATACATAATTAAATTTGATTTTTATTATCAACCTAACATAACAGAAAAATAATATCTCTTGATTATCTAAGCTAACGCATTCTTCTTTATAAAATTATAAATCTTAACACATTAAAATTTTACAAATCAAGTGAATTCAAAAAATTAAAAAATTATTAAAAAAAGTATTTTGATCTTAGATTTTATTTTATTTGATTTATTACAATTTAAAAAAAAATTTGACAAAGTATTTAATTATTTTAAGAATTAATTAAAATAAAAAAATATTTGTTAGATTTTTCTTAGATTTCTATTAATTATTTTTAAAAAAAATTTTTTATAATAAATGCATATTTTTGGTATTTAATTTACTTTGTTTTTCAAAATACAAATCATAGATTTTTAGGGATTGTTTTATATCTATTTAATTGCATAAATTAATATAAAAAATAAAATTATTAATGATTTTAAATACTTGAATATTAATGTTGATAAGCTATGTTTAAAGATATGAATTTATCGTTTTGCTATACAATTAATAAGCTCTGAAAGTTTAGTAAGTTTAAATCATAAAATTAATTAAAATATCGTTATCAGTTTTTTTTTTTGACATAATCCTGATAAACAATAAAACCTTAAAAATTAAAAAAACATCATGAAATTAGTTAAATATTGTTGAATGTTATTTATTACTAAATATTTATTTTTTTATATTTGAAACTAAAAATTTAATAAAAGAATTTTAAAAAATTGATAATTTGATGCCATTAATCGTGATTATAAAATAATTTTTAGTTAAATAAGTTGAAGATAATTTTTTGTAATTATTTACTTAACTTTGTTTTTGATTTTTATTAAAAATAATAATAAAAAGATTTGGTTAAAGATATGATAGGATTTGAAAGTAATAATTTAAATGATTACTTTTATCATAAAGTAAATAAATATAATTAATATTTACAATATGATTTATTTAAATTAAACATTTCTTTTTTTAAAGCTTTTTAATTCATTCATGCTGAGAATCTTAGAAAGGATCATTTGGATCATTCTGGAATTATGAATTTGTTTTTTAAGTGTAATTTGTTTATTCAGCTAAAAGTTATTCATGCTCTTATGCAATATTTAAATAATTTATTTAACTGCTTTAGTTATTAACGTGGTTATTTCTATTATTGTTGTTATTTACATTTTGATGGTTACTATTTGTTTGATTACGGTTATTTTATTAGTATTAAGAGTGGTCATCTTCATTAGAAATCTATCCTTAGCTCTCTACTTCTTCTTCATCTTCTAACATATAATTATTTTAATTAGCTGCAACTTTTTTGTATAAATGTAATATTAAATATTTATTATGTTCTATAAAAAATATAAATAAATACCTGCTTCTTGATCTACGTTACTATTATAAACATTAAAATCATTTGCAACTACATTTTTAAATGCTTTACTTTTATTTGAAAGCTGACTTTTTGAAACATCGCCTGTTTGTTATTCATAAAAACAAAAAAATTATTTTATAAATATAATATAATTTTTATTACTTTTGATGGAGTTCTTTTTTCCTGTAGGGAAAGTAACTTTTGATTCTTATTTTGGTAGGTTATTTTGGCTATTTTGTTTAGAAAATTCTTAATTAGAATCAGATTAATCTTATAAATCTTTTGCATTCATCTCTGTTAATGTATTATATCTCTCTTAGTTAAATATCTTAAAAATTGAATCTATCTTAATTTAATCTAGACTTTGATTCTCTTCATACAATTTTATAAATAAACATTCTTATTCTTAAGAATTAAGCTATATTTCTAGTTGGTCAAGAGCATACAGAAGTTATTTCTTGTCGCAACAAAGAGAACCATTAATTTTTTTTGATGCTGGGTCTCTTTAAAGCATATCAAGTAAACCTCCTTTTTGCTTATTTAATTACTTTATAAAATGCTTAGTAAAACATTCTTTTATTTATTTAATTATAAATTTATTACCTATGTTACTTTAACCATGTCTCTTATTTCTTATTATTAAGAAACTATAGTGTAATTTTCAAGTAAGTGCCTTAAAACGCTTTTTACAACAGAAATATTATTTCTTTAATTTGGATCAAATGTTATCCAATCTTAGCTATTATCTTCTATCAAATATCTAGAAAGAGTAAGAATTTATCCCTCGTCATTCATTTTAAAAGGATATCTTTTAAAGTTAAAAATTTTGATCTTAAATTTCAAATCATTCATTAACCATTTTTTTCTAAATAAATAATATAAAATAGCATTTAAAAATTAATACTCTTAAAATGCGTTGTAAATCTCTTGCAAGCTTACATCTTAATATTAATACTCGTCCTTAAATAAAAACTTTTTATTTAAAAAAATATTAACTAATTGCTAATCAATTAAATAACTTTTCATTTATAAAATAAATAAATACCTTTTCAAGTTAGTTCAAGGTGATTCTTTATAATTTAAGTTTGTACTTTAAATTTTCTCCTATTTACTAAATTTCTTCAGAATTTACTTTTTACAATCTTTTTCTTGAAAGATTTTATATAGAACCTTACTCAAAATTAGTTTAGAAAGAGCGAGTAGAAATATTTGTATTCTATCTCACACTTCTTCTATGATTAATTTATCGGCTAGAGAGCTCTCCTGGAGAATTATTATTTTCTATATCATTTATAGTTGCTTAAGAACTAATTATATCAACCTTAGTATATCTTCTATCTTACTAAAGACGCTCTAAGTCTTATCTCATTTTATAAATCAAATCCCTTTCCTTATCTAACATATTTTATAAATCTTATTTTTCTTTTACCTCAGCAGAGAGTTTATCTAATAAATCAGCTTCTTTTTCCCTAGATCTTTTTTCGGCATCCATAATCCTTTTGTCCTTTTACTAAATTTAATGAGTTAGTAAACTGATTTCTTGTTACTTTTTATCTAATTCTATTTTTAACTACCCTTCGACAGTAAACTAAGAATTCTTTTTACCATTGTTCACAAAAGGATCATTTCCTTTAAAGCTTTCAATTTCCCTATCTTTTTCAACTAGTATTCTTTTTTACTACTAATTTTCATGCTTTTAATTTCTTAACTACTTTTCTAGAGTTTCAATCACTATCTTTTTTTTTAAATGGTTAAGAAATTGTTTTGTTATTAAAATTAAAAATGTGTTTGTATTAATCGGGTGAGGTGGGTAGCTAAAAAAATTTATATATTCTAGTAGCACTTTTTCGTGTATTTTTAATTATATATGCCACAGAATTTTCATAAAAAAATTTTACTTTTTACCTACCCTTAACCCCCTTAATAGATATTAAAAGCAAAGCAATATTATCATTTTTTTTGTTTTGTAAAATAATTTTTTGGTAAATGAGCTAATACTTTATTTTTTTCATCAAGAATACAATATCTTTATAGCTAAATTTTAAGCTTTTTGTATCAATCAAAAAGTATAAATATATGTTTTATTTTTAAACTTCTAATCCTTCATTTTTGAAGAATTGCTTTATTTTTAATATCTATTTAATGATAATGTTAAAATCAATATTTTTTTATAATAAATACTCTTTAGGCAAATATTTCTTCCTCCTATCTTTTTAGATTAGCTGCCATTTAAATGTTATCTTGCTTAAGCAAAGAGAATGCTTAGTTGTAGTTGCTATTTGGGTCTCTTTGAGATCCATCTACTTCTTAACTATCATTTATCTTTAACCTTATTTTAAAATATTCGCTAAAATAAAATGTGTATCTAACTATTTTAAATACCTTTCATCTTTATCTAATTTAATTTGCTATTCTAACATTCTTCTCAATCTCAAACATTCTTCAGAATACATTTTAAGTTAAACCTATTTTTAAATTTAGTCAAATATATAAATAAAATGATAGATATCTATTTAATGTTTGAATACTTCTAATTCTTTTATTGATGTCAATTTAACAGACCTTTGTATTTTTTAAAGGTCTTGCTCTTTTGCCTTTGCTTCATTTTAAAGTTCAGTTATTTATTTCTTCAAGTTAAAGATTAATGTAGCCTAAGATTACTTTTATTTTATAAATTGAATTAACTCTAATTTTAAAAACGCTATATTACTTTATTTAAACTAGGAGTTGAATTAGCAGACTCTTTAAATAATTATTTATACTTAGATTATTCTATTTCATATGGATTGATTTATTCCTTTTTACAAATCCTAAATATTTCCTCCTTTTATTAAAAAAAATAAATTATTAAAGCTAAATAAACTCTTCCTATCATATTTAAATTACTTTCATTCCTATTAACTTGGTTTTAAGTGAGTGATTCTCTTAAACAAGAATATTTTGATTATTTTTAGTTTTAAGTAGCTCATCATACAAAACCTCCTTATCAAACATAATATTCTTAGGAATTATCTTACTAAAATCTTTATTAGAGTACCTTGATCCAATAACAGACCTAGAATTTAAAACGATTTTTATGTTATTTAGTGCATGTAAAATATAATTGAATTTTAAATAATCAAACATGTTTTTTAATTTATTTATCTACCCTTTATGAAATGATGACAGTGATTTGCTAAAATCTTAGTTACTACCTGGTGGATTAAAACCTAAGTCTCTTTAAGCCTGGTTGTAAAAGCTTGAAGTCATATTGACTGTTCTAAATTTATAATTTATAATGTAAATTTTTTCTACTATTTTTGTAATAATCTTTTTTTGCAAGTTACCTAAATTATGATTAACTTGAAGAGCCTCTCAAATCAAAATATTGCTAATTTCCTATGAATAAAAAAAATTAATTTATTAGTTTAATTCTACTATATATATACCTCTTCTGGATCCCTTTTATGTTGAAACCTTTTCTCTGTTTGGTAGATTTGAAGATTTATTTTAAATAATTTCTTCGCTTTTGTTGCCTCTCTTTTTATTGAGCGAAGTACCTGGTCTATTTTCATCCGCCTACAAACAAAGTTAAGAAAATGATTTAGTGACTCTCTATTTTTTGCATAGTTTTAAATAAAAAATATATTGTTTTTACACTATCGTTTATATTTTCCATGTAGTCTAAAACTTGATTGCTTGCTTGGTTTCTTGCTTGATTTGTATAAGATATTTAATAAATTTTAGAAGTTCCAATATTTTAGGTTTATAATAATTAATATATTAATTAATATTTCAGTAATCTATATTTATTTTAATTAATAAACTAGTAAGGAAATAATTTATTTATTGATTGATTGATGTGAGTATTATAAAGTTTTTTTATTTATTTGAACTATTTCTTTCAATTTATTTGCTATTTCTTTTCAACTGTGTAGAAATAAATATATAAATAGTGGTATTTAATTACATAAAAGTCTTAGATTTAAAAATACAATCATATAATTAGTTAACAAGAGTAACTAAGTAAGTTTGTTTTTAAGTAACTTTATTTTTTGATAAATAAAGGTATTTTATAAATAAATTAAAAACAATTAAAATAAATTAAAATTTAATCTTTTTTTATATGAGCTTCACCAGCAATCTTCAATGTCATCTTCAATTATTTCCCTTGTTTAAAAAATTTATTTAATTTATAAAATTATAATTATTTTAGATTTTAAATACTTCTATATAATTTCTTTTCTAAACACAACTATGCTCTTTTGAGGTATTAGTCCATTTTGTTTATTAAATTACAAAGATTACTCATTAGCTCCATCAGATAATTAATCAAAGCCTATACTGTCTATACTATTTGTATTTTCTTCTATTTATTTTTGCTGATTCCAACTTCCTTTTAATTTTACAAAATCCTATGCAAGAACCTAAGGATTTATACTTAGATGATGATTGAACTCTAACACGTATTTAGATAAGGTAATATAGGGAATCTATTTTTTTAATGCATTCTTTCTTTATCTTTTCTCTGTTTCCAAATTGCTTAGTTAACTCTTTGCTATACTTTAGTATTTTTTCTTGACATCCTTATTTTTTTATAATATTTCTAAATTTTAGAGCTTAAAATAATAATTAAAAAAAATAAATTAAAATTCTTACTTTTCCATTTAAATTATTAAGCATAACACCTTAACCAACAATCAGACTTGATAAATAACTATTTTCCTCTTTAACTATTTCATACTGTATTTAAAATAAACAAAACAATATCTATTAAGATTTTTTAAAAAACTACTTTTTCATTAAAATTAATTCTATCAAAAATATCACACAAAACATAATTGTTTGCTTAATTCACTACATCTTCTATATTGGCATAGAAATCTAAATAATTTTGTTGAATAGAGTTTCTAAAAAAGTCCTGGCTGCAATTAATCTGCTATATCATTTTTAAAGGATCAAAGTAAAACTCGGTTTTTCCTGAAAGGAGTTCTTCTTTCGTCATTTATCTTGGATCTTCCTTAGATCCTTTCATTTTTCTCTTATTATAGAGAAATTTTCCGATAGTGTGAAAAATAGTGAACTCGTTATCTTTCTTTTATAAAATAAATTCATATTTTACTCTTTTAGATTAAAAATAAATACCTATTTTTCTTTTTTATTAGCCTCTTTCTAATTTTCTCCCTTTTTTTTATTTTTTATAGAAAGAGAAGAAGGAATTTTGCTATAAGAAGCCATTCTAAGTTAATTTAAAGCATTAGAAAGATCTCCATTAGCAGTATTAACTATATCTTGAATTATTTCGTTTCTCTGATAGCCGCTTAGAGCTTAAAATTTTATATTGTTACTCATTTATTTTTAAATAAACTGCTATATTTCCTTATCAGAAGGTCTAGGTAAGCTTTTAATTTTTATATATATTTGTTTAAAAATGAAATACTATTAAGTTTGATTACTTTATTTCTGTAGTGCAGTTATTGTAAAACTCTGGACACTAATCTTTAAATAACTTATTTATCTAATAAGGTCTATTTAAGAATAAATTTATTATTTTATCTTTTAAATTCAAGCAAAACAAATTTACGAATAAATTGAATTGTTGAGGATAAATATTAATGGATTCCTTTTTATCCTTGATTTAATATATCTAGTATTTATAAATTCGCTTATTCTTTTTAAATCATAAAAAGAGGCATTTTCTGGTAGCTCTTGCATTACTATCACTTCATTCCTATTTATAATTTATTAAAGATCATATATATTATTTGATTGATTGATTTATTATTTGCTGATGATTTATTACTTGTATAAGCTAGCACTTTATGACCTGCTTAAAGCATATAAAAGCAAGTCAACTGGATTTTCTAAATAAGAAGTATTTGTTAAAGCTCTAGAGTTTTCATCATCCATATCATTATCTGCACTTTACTGCAATTTTCTCATTCTATTTAGATGAAGTATTTGCATTTTAAACTTTTTCTCAACAATATAACTAATTAGAGTTTTTTTGCCAATTCCAGAACTGCCTAATAAAAATAAAATATTTTTGCTACCCCTAGCTAAATCATTAAAAAAGGCTTCTACTTCCTTATATTTCTTTGTGCTAACTACTAAATCTTCCTATTAAATTAAAAATGAATTTATAAAACTCCTATTTATCTTTCTATACTTAAGAGGATGGCACTTCTAGCAAAGGAAATGCTGGCTCTCTTTAAACTACTTATTGTTATTTTTATATTTTAGACTCAAATGAATGACCATTTTAGGAGCTGCTATGCATTATCTTGCGAGACTAAAGTTAAGAATTCGAATTATTTAAGCTGCTATTATATTCGGAGTTTTTAACTTTATTATTATGAGAGGATTGCTTCATATGAGAGTCTTCTTCATCTGAGTCATCTGACAATATTTTTTTTATGTTTGTCTTCACTTTTTTAGCCTTTATTTATTTATATCGTTTTTGTAAATTAATGAACGTATTGAAATATTATATTTGAAAAGCTAAATTTATTACTGGAATATATAACGGCTGACTATTTTATGAGTTGAGTATTGAATTATTAGAGTTTTCTCTTGAAAAACATCCATTTTAATTTGTTTATTCTTAAATTTTGGACTTAAAATTAAACCCATTTGCAGAATTTTCTGAGTCAGTTCTAATTTCCTCATTCTACTAAGTATTTGAATTCTACAATTCTGTAATTTGCCCTATAAGTTGCTTATTTTTAAATTTGTTAATGAAATCTTCATCTTCGCTCTCGCTATCATCACTTTCACTATCTGAGTATGTATTTTTGTTATTCATTACTTTGTAAATTTTAATTTCTAAATTATTCTTCTTGACTGATTTTTACTTGATTGATATTGAAATGCTGTATCAGGAATGAAATGATAAAATCTTAGAAAATTAAATTATTTAATAATTTATAGATAATGCGCTTTTTAATTCTAAAATTATCAATATTATTTTCATGGATAAAAAAAGCGAGGAAATCATTCAGAAATGATTCGATTTAATTAAAAGCAATTTGAATTTTTAAAAGTACGCCAAATTTGAAAGAAAAATATTTTCTAAAAATAAACTAACAAGCAAAAATCATTTCGTAAGTAAATAAAAATCAACAATTTTAAAAAAAAATTTTTAAAGTTTTATTATAATTTAAATTAATTTTTGGTTAATAAAAAAAGTAATTTTAATATTTTAATTTAAGCTCAAGAAATAAAATATTATTTAATTTAATTTATCAAAAATCAACAAGAAAAGAATTAAATAAAAATGGCATTAAAATTTAATCAATTTTTATTATGAAAACAAATCTATTTTAGAATATTTTTTAAATAATTAATTTGGTAAAATATTTTAAAAATTAATTGACTTAAGTTATATTTAATAAATGATTATAATTATTAGTAAATTAAATATTATAAAATAAATAAAATGCTAACTCCTAGAATTAATTAAATTTGCAATTTTATTTAAATAGTGATCTACAGTTTATTTATTTATTTATTTTATAAAAACAAACACTTTCGTCATTTGTTTATATTGAATTATTTTAATTAAGAGTTTTTGAACTATATTTGTAAAGGATATTGGTTCGTATACACACAGTAAGAAAAATGAGCGTTGAGAGATCAAGGACAAGCTATTCTTCATTAAATGAAATAAATGGACTAGTTTTAGATTAAGAAAAAGAATACTACGATCTGTTAAATATACATATTAAATCCTTAGATCAAAAAGAGCCTATACAAATAGACTTTAATTCAGAATTACATAGCTTTTTACATGCAAATCTATTGAAGCCTTTTGATACCTAAACACTAAAAATGAAATATTTAAATGTTATATTAGAACCCAGGGTTGTAAAAATCCTCAGAATTTGCTTTTGGAATATTTTATGCGGCAGATTTCCTGAGACAGTGGATATTTTAGTCCAAGAAGAGGTATAAAAATATTATAAAAAGAAACTTAGCAGATTATATATTAAACTGCTGCAATCGCTACCCTAACCTAAAGATGAATTGTTAAATTATGTTATATTCACTATCTCTTACTTAATACACTTTTGCTTCTATAAGTATTTTCCTCCTCAAAGAGAATTTTTTGACTTTCGCTTCATATTGAATTGCTATCACACAGTTCTTTATGAATTCAATGGGATTCTTGTTAGTGATATTTTCGTAAAAAATCATATTGAAAAATATTTTACAAATAAGTTTCTTGATTATGAAAAAAAAAATATGAAAGAGTTGCTCTAAAGATAATTAGAGTTAAAAAAATTAAACAATAAAAAGTTTTTAGGATTCCATCTAAATTTTCCTGATATTTCTACCAGTAAAGATGGATCTGAGTTTAAGGATAAGATTATGACTTATCTAAAAAAAGACAGAAGCAAGTAATTACTTACTATTAATGATAGGAATAGCTCAAATCATTAGAGTACTACTCATATGGAAAGGTAGATTATTAATTATTAAAATATTTATATACATAAATAATTAACAATATTTATTTATCTATTAAACATTTAATAAAATTAAGAGTCTTAATTAGATTATTATTCATACTAAATATGTTTGCAAATTTGATTAATTTAGTCCCATTTAAATAACTTATTAATCTTATTTAAAAGCCATTTATTTTGATTTGACTAACGCATACTAATAATTAATTAATTATGCTATTATATTTAGAAATAGACCAAGAAATAAGCTTTATACAAATTAGATAGACAGCAGTGGCTATTTTTCAATAAATTAAACAAAATTAAGGACTGAAAGCGATTCAGCTCTAAATAGCTTGAGGTTGAATTGTAATTAAGTAAGTCCTACGATAGGAATGCTGCTAGAATATGAAGATCTTAACTTACCTTTTAAGAAGAAAAAAATGATAAAGCATGTATTTGAAAAAATAGATGAAAGTCAATAAGATATGATCAATAAAATGAAGATGATGTATTAAGATAAAGAAGTAATCAAAAAGAAAGATGTAAAAGTAAACTAAAGAGGGAGAACTTTAATTGATCAATATGATTTGAGAGCTCCTCCAAAAGAGTATTATATGAAGCATTAAAAATTACAAAAATATTTTAAAGATATGTTAGACATTAATTATGTCTTAACAGAAAAAGCAGATTAGATGAGCTAGCTGCCTTCGTCTATAGAGATCTTGAAATTCTATAACAATAAGATTGCTGGTTAATTTCAGCAAAATTAAGAGGAAAAAGTTCTAAATGATAAGCTGGCTAACCAACAAAAATAAAATTAATTTTTCGAAAATATGAAAAAAGAATAAGGTTAATAAGATGTTTTTGAACTGCCAAATGATTCAAATAAATAAATTAAAGGAAGATTAGAGGGGTTGTCATTAGCAACTTCATTACCTTCATTGATAGTAAAATTTCATTTAAATTTCTTTTTTTAAATTTAAAAAAAATAAAAATAATTGTAGAATTAAAAAAATCACACAAATAGAGAAGGAAATCAATTAGTTTAAGATGAAATTTTAACTAAAAAATCAATAATAAATTAATCTAATTTTTATCCTTCTTAACCTCCACTTTCGAAAGATTACTCTGTTTCAACATTTGTATCTCCTAAAAATGATAGCTAATTAAAGTTAGATAATGAATCTCCCACTAAGAACTAACATTCTAAAAAGCCTTAGTTTTTTGAAGAAAATCCTTAATAAGAATAATAAACATAAGATAACGAACTTTATGACACAGTAGAAAACCACAGAAAAATTAAATCAAGGGTTATGCAAAAAGAGGAAGTTATTAAACCTTCTCATCATGGCAATTTACCAGAATATATTCTTAATAGATCACTTGATCCGTAAATTATGTATGAAGATAAAAGAAAAGATTATATAAATAAATACAAATAAATATTTGATAAGATCAGTGTAGATTAAAATATCGATGATCTGCAACACAAAATTCTTTTAAAATAGAATCTTATGTCACATGGAGTAAAGAAGAAACACTGAAATATTTAACAAATAATATTTCACATTAAAATCTTTTTAAATTGAATGAAGATGCTTTCTAATTTTGCTTATTATTTATTTAAAGTATCAGTTTTTATTGTAAAATTTATTATAAAAATTGTGATAAAATCTTAAAAAGTTTTTTTAGCTGTTTAAAATCCTTTTGGATTGAAATATTTTTGTTAATTCTCATAAAAAACTAAAATAAAAAAATTAAAAACTAAAATAAATATTAGAGAAAAACAATTTAATTTTCAAAGAAAACAATTTTTATTTATGGCAAAAGCAGGAGTTGTAAAAATAAAATAAAAAATGAAATTTTTTTAAAAACAGAAAAAAGAAAGAAACTTTAGGTTATTTAAAGAGAGTATGTAGGTTAGTAGAGCAATATAAATTAGGCAGGTTTAATATAAAGTAAATAAATAAAGTTTGTTTGTTTGTTTTTAGGTTTGTTACAGGAGAGGAGAAGAAGAGAGAGTTTGGAAAAGAGAGGGGAAAGTAAAGTTTGTTGTTTATATTAGTAAATAAATTAAAATACTATTAGTTAATTAGTTTTTTAGTATTGTGCATGAATGTTGTTTAGAAGTGTGTCCTTCCTGAATATTTATTTTGAGATTCAATGCTTCTCCACACACAGCAATCAACAAAAAGAAAGTTAGAGTATCCTTAGTGCTTGAAAATATTAATTAGCTAAGGGTTTTTTATAAACATATTTTTAATCAATAATAGCAAGAATTAATACTTCAGCTTACTAATTAAGCTCTAACAAAATTTTTGTTGAGTTTCTAAATATTCTCATTCAAATAGTCTGCTCGCAAAATTATTTTAGTACTGTTTAAAATTCAAAAGCCTCAATTCGGGTCTCAAAAAGAATTCCTATTCTAACATTCATACTTCCTTCTGGCGAGATAACTTCTAATTAATATCCTCGACAGGTGTCTTTGCAAAGCAAGATTTTTTTTTCAATGTCTTCTTGCAAGTACTAAAATTTATTAAAAAACAAATAAATAAAATAAATTGCTATTTGCATTCAATTTTCATGCTCATAATTTATTTGAACGGAGTCTTCATTCTATTTGAAGCATTTTGAATAATGTTATTTTATATTATAAATTTAGGAATTAAAAATGCAGAATAAAAATTACCTAATTTTGAATGACGGTTTGACCCTTTTTAGTTCGAAGACATAGCATAAGCTATCCGTATTAGTTCTAATAAAGCTATAATATTGCTTTTTAAAATATTTAAGTTAAAAAAATCAAATTATTATTTTAAATATAAAGGGTAATAATAAATAAATAAATAATTATGATTACCATCACATAAAGCTTTTTACCAGGAAGCCGCATTAGAATTTTTTTCTACAGATTATTCATCTGCATTTTCTATTTAGAAAACCCTAATGGTCTTTTTAGTTCTGAAGAGCTTTCTCAATTATATGTCTTTCATTTTTTTAAGACTTACTTAATAAATTTTTTTTTGAAAGGATAGCTTAGCTTTATTGATTATCTAAATTTTTTAATATTTGATACAATTTTTATTATTTTTTTTGAAAATTATGTGTATTAAGTAAGATAGGTCTACCTGATTTACTGATGATACTAATCAATATATTCAAAAATTTTATTAATAAAAAATGCATACATGATAATTTCGATTTTAAACGAATTAATTTATTTCCTTATATACTTATATATAGGGAATGTTTTTTTTATTTATTATCAAATTTTTTATCATTAAATTAGTTAAAAATTTATAAATTTTTTTTATTCAATAAACTATTTAATTTATTTTACTTAATCTATTATAAAAATACTAAATTAACAATTGTGTTTTCCTATCAAAAAAATTTAGGTTCGTTTTTGTAAAATTCTGTACTGTTAAAAAAATCTTTAAAAATATAGAGGATTTTGATATCCAAAGAAAGCAATTTGTTTGTGTAAACAGAAAGAACAATAACAAAGTAATTTTTAAAAATTTTTTGGCATATAATAGAAAGCATAAGATTGGATTCTAATGATAATAATATAAAAAATAAATAATATCCTCAAATAAAAATTTAATCATGAAAAATAAAAATTGGCATTAAATTTATAAAAAAATCAATGCTCATAAAAATATTTTTTGTTAATTTACTGATTGATACACATGTTTTTTTATCAACTTAAAATTAAAATATTGACTAATTTGTTGTTTAATTTATAATTTATTTATGAGCTATTTATCAAAAATTTAATATCGCCTATTATAATACATTAAAATAATAAAATTGAATACAAAATAAATTTATTAGCTATTTTTTATTGATTGATTTTGATGATTATTGTTTTTTTGTTTGTTTGTTTATTTTTTTGGATTGATTGATTGGTTGAATGAATTATAAATATGAGTATTAATTAGTATTTTAGTTTATTAAAGTTAGTCAAATTTTAATCATATCACAGTAACGATGTCCTTCGTTAAAGGATTGTTCGTCCAATAAAGTAGGATTAAACATTCGGGAGTAAGTAGAATTAAAAGATGATCTGTTAGAGTATATTTCTAGCTCTTGAAAAAAAACTTCTTAATCTTCATCTTCCTCTCCCTTAATAGTTTTTTCCTACCTTACTGTTTCATAAATAACATATAATAACCCTCCTAATATAATAATATTAACAAGAAATATAAGAATAATGCCCGTACTTTCATTTTTAACTAATTAAGAACTATATTAAAAAATATAATAAATATATCAATTTTTCCTATTTTCTGATAAATTTAAAATAAAACAATTTGATTTCTGATAACATTTTAAGTTTCAATAAAGTGGAAACAAACATTCACTCATTGATTCATTACCCTCCCTCATAATAAAATCCCTTAAAATAGAAATACAAAATGCTTACTTATAAAATCCTACTTTTTGCTCTTTCTTATCAAACGTCAAAAGATATTTTCTTATTAAACTATTACCAAAAACTATAAAATTATGATCTTCAGGTGACGTTAGGACATTAAATAAGCACTACTTCTTTTAGCTGAGCTTGGTTTTGTTGAAATAAATATTTGAATCAAAAATTAATTTAACTCCTCTCAAGTAAAATTGAAGCTTAGGATAGTTATCCGAATTGCAATCACAATAAACTTAATTATTTTTTTTATCGCATCCTTTTTTTATCAGCAATTCTTCAAGATATTCTTTGATTTCTTAATAAAAGCTATATTGGAATTTACTTATAAAATAAAAGTATTTTTACCTTCAGGAAAAAGAGATAGGCTTGTCCCTGATTCGAAGTAGACATCATAGTTATGAGAGTCTAATTAATCTATCAAATCATTATCATTATGGTATAACCCAATTAAGATTGTTTTCTTAAAATATATATTAAAACATGTTATTGAATTCGTCTTGGTATATTGATGAATTATTAAAACTATAAATAAATATTAGTTTACCCACTAAATACTTGAAGTAGTTTCTACCCAATTAGTTTTGTTCAGTATTTATTTTGGAATACCTTGTCCTATATATAGATATGAGTTTTTATCATTCAGATATTAATCATTCAAATAATTATCTTCTTATTTATTATTATCATTATCATCTTCATCATCATCATCATCATCATCGCCTTTTTATATTATATTTTTGTAGTCTTTGTTATCTAAAACTCTAGTTTTATCTGATGAAGGTTCAGGAAATCTAGCTATTTAAATTGAGAATCTGGGATTCTATTTAAAAAAGTATTTTGTTAACACTTTCTTCTTATATAATTAAAGTTACATCAATTAAATTTTAATCATATAGGATGTCAATAAGTGAGTCAGATTTAATTTTATTTGGTAAACCTAAAACTCCGTCAAAATTTGTAAATATAAAAGAGTCAACTTTGTAAGCAAATAGTAATGGGACTAAAATTTAGCCTTGCTAAGAGTCTTTGAATAAAATAAGATCTTTGCCCTCATACCCTTATATATCTCCTGATAAATACTGAAATTTTATAGAAAATAAAAATATTATTTAATATTTATTTCAAAAATATATTTTATAAAATTAAAATTAATTCTACTTCGATTTTTTGAGTTATTTTTCTTTAAGAGTAAGAACTGGATTAAGAATAATTAAACCAATGACTATATTTTGGACAAGTTTTTTCATTACAATCAATAGTAGGAATCCATGATTACTATTTAGCATTTAAAAACAACATTAAACTTTATTTTTATCCTTAATATTTGTTAGTTAAAATACCTATGATCCCTAATTTTATAATACAAAAAAATTTAGGATTAAATTGCAATTTTATATTTACTGTATCAACTAATAATGTCATTTTTTATTTATTTGAACCTATTAAAAAATCTGTTGTATATTAGAAATCAAGATCAGTTCTGTCTTTTTATTTTAAAAAATAGTCTTCATTTCTATATTTTTTTTTATCATCATCGTCATCATCTTCATCATCATCGTCGTCATCTTTTTTTTTGAGATTTTTAAGAGGGCTTACTTACATATCTTAACATATAAGTTTTATTCTAAGATCAGCTTTATATAAGTAAAAAAAAGATAGCGTTACAACATTTTACACTCATCAATGAACTAACATAGATTAAATTAGAATTAAATAATATTACCTTCACTCAATTTAATTTTGGAGGAAGGATTATTTGCAAACTAGAATGGTATTTTTATTGGTAATCTCTAAGCTGCTATAATTTGAAATGTGTTAGCTATTTTTAATTATAATTTTAATTGTCGATTTATAAGTAAAGAAGTGCTTGATGATAAATAGTAACAATGAAATAACTAACTTATTCTTTTAACATAAATAAAATAATTTTTTACAAATAAAAATTAAGATGATTGAGACTTTAACAAGTGTTTTAGTTTCAATCGATTTCATAGCTTTTGAATTATCAAATCTACTTATAAGGATATCTAATTTTTGTTTTTTCTTTTTGTGATTAATTATTTAAAAAAATTTTTCAAGTGAATAAATTATTATTAAAAATATGTGTTTGTTTGTTTAATAATTTGTTTTCTATGTTTAAATAGAATAAAATAAATTCTTACATTTTTTTCTTTAGCAAAAATCATAAATTATGTAGTTTTTTTTAAATATTTGTAATCAGTTTAGCCATATTTATTCAAATATTTTTGTTTTAACTATATCTTTGTAGAATGAAAAAGTAAAGCTGTACTAGTCTAAAAATAAATTACAACAAATTATTCTAACTGGAATAAATTTACTGTGTTAATCTGTAACAAACAAAATTATCTATAAAACAAACAAATAAACTAAACTGCATCAAATATAAACTACTAAAATATTTTTGATAAATCTTATAAACAAAATATTTGAATATATTAATCGATATTATTTAGTTCCTCTGTAGTCTTATCTTAGAGAAACTCATTCTATCATTCATATACACTCTTATCTACATCACTTCTCTGTTAGAAATATAATTAAAAATTTTAATCAAAATTTATTTTCATAGTAATTTTGTAAAAAAAAGCATAAAAACAAAAAGTATTTAATTAAATTATCAATATTGAAAGCAAAAATCTCAAAAAAAATTAAAATTCACAAAAAAAGCTTTAAAACAAAAAATATTTGGTAAAAAAGATTTAAAAGTTTGAATTGATGTTTATAAATTTAATAGTTTCGATTAAATTTTTTGATATTTTTAAAAAATAAAATAATAAAAAAATAAATAAAAAAATGTAAAATTGAATAATTCAAAATTTGAAATAAAAAATAAAAAAATTGAAAGTAAAAGTAATAAATTACGTTTGTTGGTAGACCAGGTTTATTTTAGTTATTTTTATTGCTATTATTAGCAGAGGATGTATTTGACAATAAAGGATCTGTAATTTGATCTGCATTTTTCATGGCCTTCTTGACCTTTAATTGGAATACTATTAATGCCAATAAAACAATCGCAGAGAGACTAGCAAGACAAATGATTGTAATACTATAGCCATTAGATTTGATATTTTCTATTTATGGTAATCTTTTTAATAAAAAATAAAATATATCTATTTTTGTTTTGTTTATTTTTTTAATTTTATACGATGCTAAACCTATTTGATTCTCTTATTTATCAAAGGAAATAGGAATAGTTACTAAAACAGTATCACCAAATATCATTTGTTTAAAGCTATCTATATAGTAAATTCCTAACTAGCAGAATGCAAAATTATACTCCTGATTTATTAAATAATGCTTTGAAGTAAAATTAAATTTAACTCCTTAGAAATAAAAGGTATAAGTTGGAAGTTATGGGCTAAAGCAAGGGCAAGCAATTCTGGTGTCGTCAATAATAGTGCATATGTTTTCTAAATCCTTCACGATTCTATTATACAAATCTATTTTAAATGAAATATTTGTTAAGTTTGACTTCAAATAGCTATTATGTGAATTAAGATTTCTCTTTTATCAAAAAATACCTTTAGTTAAATAAGTTAAAGTTGTTCCAGAATCAAATAGAACGTCTTAATAAGAACTAATTGTAGATGTAATGTCTTCAGTATCATTTAGATATACTCCTATGCACTTGAGAGTCTAAAATATATTAAAATATTAATAAAGACTTTGATTGCTAGCATTGATATTAATTACCCATCTATTTTTTTAGGAAACATTTATCCAAGTAGTTTAACTAGAAATTGACTCTGGAATGGCGTCTGCTATATACAAATAAGAATCCTTATTAGTATAAAAGTGTTGGAGAGATAAGGCATATCTATTACTCTTATTAAATTAAAAATTAAATATTTTGATTTACACATTAATTGCTTTACAGATATTTCTCCTGCTTAGTATAGACTATCAATAAGGTTTGTATACGAATCTCCATTATTAAGTCCTATGATTCCAGATATCTCTTGATTCATGTTAGAAAAAACTTATTCTTGATATGCGTAACATAAAGTAGTATTCACTTATTGATTTTATTATGATATACCAACGAAATCACTTCCTAAATAACACTGCAATTAACCAGAAACATACTATTTATTATATTTTTAAGCCATATTTAATACTCAAATCGACAAAATAACTATTACTGTATAATTGATATTTTAATTTGAATAATAGCTGGTTGTAGAGCTTTTAAAATCATATTTTTCGCAATGGTTGCATTTTCCTTTTTCACACAATGTTGTGTCTACCCATAAAAGCTTTTATAAAAGAATAACAACTATATATTGAATTTAGCAGATTAAAGTAATTTCTTATTACAGAAGAGCCCTTTAATATAATTGATAATATTTTAATATATTTATTTGCTCATCACAAAATAATTTTTACTGTATCAATCTAAAAATTTAGTTTTTATTTATTTGATCCTAATTCTAGAGTTATGTAGTACAAAGAATCTCCTAAATTTACCAAAGGAGCAATATTTGTATTACTTTATAAATCTTTATACGAATTATTCATTTTTTACTTTTACTACTCTCTTTATGCGGAAGCCTTTTTATTTAAAGGAGTCACCTTAGTTAGAGGAAGCTTGACTTTTTAAAGAATAAATTTTATTGTTAAAATAACATTATCTAAATTTAGAAAATACATTTGCTAGATTCCTAAAAGTTAGCATTATCATTTGTGAGGAATGCCAAAGTTTTATTTATCATAAAAGCAGCTATGACTATAATTTAAAGAATTACATAAAAACTTTTTTAAAATGAGCTTTTTTTACTTAACAAAAACGCCTTTTTCGTCATTTTTCGATAGACTTTAAAGAGATAAGATAGAATATTAACCTGAAATATATGTCCTTTTTTTTCTTAACTTTTGTTAAATAAATTTAAAAAAGAATAATCTTTTTGATCTTTTTTGATATATTATTTAAGCTTACATTCAAATTAATAAATAAATATATGAATAAATAAATATAAATCACATTTCGAAAATATTTCTTATCTTTTTTTATCTATTTAATTAATTATTATTTCTTATAACCCTTTATAAACCTTTGCCATATCTATTTGGAATGCTTACTCCATATTAACATCTACTTGATTTTAATAGTTAAGTTGACTAAATTGTTTTTTAAATAAATAATTTCTTTTACAAATTGTTAGCATAATTAATTCAAAATATTTATTTTAGTTATTATTTTAAAAATGAATGAATGAATGAATGAGCTCATTTTGTATATTTTATTAAGAATAAATTAACAAAAGCCCCACCATATAAATTCATTTCATTTTGTAAACTAAATTTATTATCATTTGTATCTGTCTTAAAATATAAGTAGAAGAACAAATATAAACTACTTAGCAGGTAAATTTACACATAATATCAAGATAATTGTAACCAAGAAAAAGTGTTATTTAAATAATTTTATCTTATTTTTTATATATTAAGTAGATTTTTTCCTTTTAATGCTTCCTATCGAAGTCAAAAGTAATTATAAATGACATCAAATTAGCATTAGCTACTATTACTAATCAGAAAATTTTCAGATAACATACTTCTTAGCAATTAAAAAGTGTTATTTAAATTTACCTTTAATCAAATTTTTTGACTGTAATTATTTATTTTGAAATACAATACTAATTTTAGGGCATTAAAATTAAAAGTTGAAAGTTCGTTTTAGTTTTCATAAAGAGTCAAATTATGGGATCAGATTAAGATAAAAGAGCAAAAAAGTATTAGATTTTTATTTTTGTGTTCACATTCCTGTGCTATGCAGCAGTACATTCAACAAGAACAGCATGGTCAGTATCAAAATCAAATCTTAAAAGCGAAAATAGTGATATTACTGACACCTAGCTAGGATATATAGACTTTTCCTTCCTCTTTTGCTACTCGCTGGCTCTTAAAATAGGTGGTGGACTTGGTGACAAAATCAATCTTAAGTATTATTTATCATTCGGTATGATGCCAGCTTCTATTTTCTTATTTTGTATTGCTATCATGGGCTGGAGCAGTTTTGTTAACATGGCTGTATACGGAGTCTTTATGGCTTTAAATGGAATATTTTAAAGTACTGGATGGCCTGGTCTTGTGGCTACAATGGGTAACTGGTTTGGCAAAGGTAACAGAGGTCTTTTGATGGGTATCTGGTCAGGAAATTCTAATGTAAAATTCTTTAATTTAATTTTTTTGTCTAATACATGTTTTAAAAAAAGTTTTGTAAGTTTTTATAGCCAAATAAACAAAAAATACTCTTTTTTATAGTATTATAATAAAATTAATTAACTTTTTATAAATAAAAGGTTGGAAACATTTTAGGATAGCTCTTTGGACAACTTACCATTGATACCTTTGGTTGGGGATGGGAATACTGCTTAATGTTCTCTTCTATCTTCTTATTCACTATGGGTGTACTTACTTTTATCTTTTTGAAGCCTTATCCTAAATAGGTTGGAATATACCTTGAAGAAGAGGGTGGAGTGACTGAAGATACATAACGTCTCAGTAATGAACTAAGCTGCAATTCTGATGGTATTGAGTAACCTAGAAAGTAAATCAATTATTTTACTGCTTGGTGCGTTCCTGGTGTTCCTCTTTATGCTATTGCTTATGCATGTTTAAAAAGTTCAAGCTATGGCCTTCTATTTTGGCTCCCTTCTTACATCTCTGACAACAACATGGATAGTTATTCCTATACTATTCCAATGATGAATGATATAGGAAATTTTATTGGTGGTGTCATTACAGGTTACTTAAGTGATAAAAATGGTAAAAGATCTTTTTTCCTATTACCCTAACTAGTTGTTGCAGCTATTTTCATGGCTCTAGTTAAATTTACCTTATCTGATAATCCTCTTCCTTATTTCTTTGTTATTTTTGCCATTGGGTTCTTTCTTGGAGGTCCTTACAATATTCTTAGTGCAGCCATTTCTATCGATTTAGCAAAGCAACCTGCATTAAAAGGATAAAAGAGTGCTTTGTCTACAATCTCATCTTTAATAGAAGGTATTGGATCTCTTTGTGCAGCAATTACTCAAATTATTATCCCTTAAATTGGTTAGAATTATGTTTTTGTGCTCTTTATGACCTTGATTAGTGTGTCTGTAATTTTCTTGATTCCACTTGTCGTTAATGACTTCAAAGATCTTAAAAAAGAAAAGTCTGAAATGAAAATGGATTTAATTGAGGACTGAAAGATAGATTAAATAAAAATTTAATTAACTAATTAATTTTATGTTATTTTTCTATCAAATTAAAGAATAATTTTATCAAATTTTTCTTAATTTCAATTCAAACCAAATTCATAAATAAATAAATATTTTGTAGAAGCTAAATTTTCTATTTTTCAAATGATATGGCTTAAAATCTCTCTAAGTTGGGTACCCTTATGTTGGGCACTCTCAAAATTATGGGTAAAACCTTTCTTTGTTTTGGGAGTATCCCTTAGTCCATAAGGACCCTACATCGAGAGATTTTATAGTATTTGTATTTTTATAGTATTTTTGTATTAAAGCTGAAAATTAATTAAGCTTTATTAAAATAGTAAATAATTTTTATTTTGATTAAATAAATTAGAAATCAGTAATTAATTTGTTGAATAAATATTGTTTAATTTTCAAATAAAAACAATCATATTATTGTACTTTAGTCATTTTTATGAATTAATATAAAATTTAAGCTATTTATTTTAAAGTATTTAAAGGTTAATTTAATTTTTCAAATTAATTTCTAACTTTAAAAAACAAAATAATTTTTTTTGGATTTATTAAAAGTAAAACAATTTCTGTATGCTTAGAAACATGAATTTAAGTACAAATTATTGAATTTGATAAAATTAAAAGTATTTTTGAGAATTCATATTTAATCCCTTATTGCTATAGATATATATTCTCATCTTTCTGTTTAAATTTGTTCAAGACTAAATGAATTGTATTTATTCCTTTATAAATATATTTTTTCTTTTGCTTCACTCAAATATCAATAACTCTTGAAAGTTTCTAAACTAAATTAAGTAAATGATCTCCCTATTTAACTGCAGTTTTGTATAAATTATTTCTTTCATCAATTCTTTCGGATTCTACTATACCTTAAACTTTATCAATTTTACAAGTTAATCTACCAGCAGAGATCAACTCTGATAATTCCCTAAATTTATTATAATTTACAAATAAGTATTAAATTTATATTCTAAATACTATCTATTGATAATAAGATAGATAATATATAATATTTATTTATTTGCTTATTAATGTAAATATACTTTATTCATTTAAATATATATTTTCTTAGCTATTAATTTATCGATTAAATGTAAATTAAAGAGGATTTACTTATCTATGAATTCAACGGATACACCAAATGCTTATGCTATTGAATTTAAAGTAACTGTTTTATATGATTCTAAGAATTAGGAGTATATAACTATTCTAATTTCTCTGGTAAAGAATTTTCTATGGGGAGCTAAGTATTCATCTGTTTTAAGATCATCTAATACTCTTGCTGTTAATTATATGTAAATTTCATTAACTTAAAATACTTGTAAATTAATTAATACTTAAAGAAATAAAGAAGGACTTGTAATCACACTTAGAGTAAGTATCTAATAAACTCTTAACATCAGGTAATTCCCTAATAGTAGAAAGAACTTCAGAATTATGAATGACCTATTGAAATTGTTAAAAAATTCTAGTTAGTTAGTTAGTTAGTTAGTTAATGATTATATCAAGCAATTTGAATAAAGTATTACCTTCTTCTTCATTTCAGAACGACCAATAGAAATGATTGATGTCAAAATGGTATACTTAACGATACGTTGATAAGAAATAATATCAGGGTAATTAAAGGTGCTAATACAGTCTAAGAATAACTCAGATGTTTTCTTTAAATTTCTAATAAGGAGATTGTAAATACCTTCATAAATCTTATAAATAATAAATAAATATTAATACAAAAATTTTAAACTAGAAATAATGTGTAATTAATTTTACTTTCAAACGATTTTTACGCTCCCAATCACCACCTTCTTCTAATAATTTCTTGCAAGCATCAATAGTTTCTAAGATTTTAGGTAAGTTCTTTTCACGAATGTAAATTGACATGATATAGAACCAAACATCCATTTTCTTACCAATACCAATAGTCTTCTTTAAGGCTTCCTTGTAAATTTCAACAGCTTTTTCATTCTTTGAATGCTTTTCATAGAGTTAAGCCTTTTCTAAGATGGCGTCTCTAATTTCAACGTCACCTAAGTTTTCTTCGGCGTCCTTTTACTTTTCTTCAATTTTTTTTAATTGCTCGTCAAAATCTTCAATGTCCATTTTTTATTCTTAATTTAACTGCTAAATCTATTTTTTTATATGGAATCTATTTACTTAAGAATTATTTTATTTATAATCTAATTTATTGTTTTATTCTAGGTTCAGCTAGAAAGTTTTTGGGTTCTTTTGTTTATGAAATTCAAACTGAAAAATTACTTTTTTTTTTAATGCTGTTGATCAATCAATCACAAATCTTTTTTAAATAGTTTTTTTATTTATTTTAAATATTTTTTTTCTTATTAATTTGCATATTAGATAGATAGATACCTTAATTAATTAACAAATTTACATGATAATTTGTATATATTAGTTAATAAATCAAACAAAAAAACAAAGAATAATAAGATCAGAGTTGATATATCAATCATCTTTCTGTTTTCAAAATTTGCTAGTTCTATTCAAGGCATATCATATTGCAATAAGTTTTATTAAAACTTATTTCGATCTGATATCTTTTTAATCTAATATTATTTTTTTGATACAAATTTTAACAATAAATAAATTAAAAATATTTTTATTTTTTTATAATTAATTTCTTAACTTTTATAATTTATTTTTATCCTTAAAAACTTTTATTTTAAGCAAATAAAATTTAAAAAGATATTGATTTATTTATTTTTCTGTATAAAATATAAATATTATTAAAGAGTTTTATACTAGAATATTATAATTGAAATGAGAAGCCTAACACAAACATACATAGCTCAATTAAATAATTTATACATTCAAGTTATTTTAATGAATTTTAAGAATGGAAGAAGGCATTAGTCTGCATTTATGATATTATTTAGATTTTATTATTATAACCATTATTTAAAATAAATAAATAAATAAGTAAATAATTCATCCTTTATGAATAATTTATTATTCAATATCTATTTTTCTAACATCATCATTCTTATTATTGTACTTATGCTTATTATGGTGTATTTTAACTAAACTGTTACTAAATTAAAAGATTTATTTCTTCTAACTCCTTCAAAAGAGGATTTTATTAGTTTAATGCTGATTAAGTAGCTAATACATTCTCAAGCACTGATGATTTCTTGAATAGAAGAGTGTTAATGCACGTAAGCTAATCTAATTAATTTGTTTACTTAGTCTTCTCATCTTCTAAATTTTATAATCTAGTATGTATTCCTTCCATTACTTATTTCTGCTTTTCACTTTTTTCATTACTTTCTACTTGAGCCCTGTAAATTTCTATAATTGGTAAACCCAAGATACAAGCATAAATTATTACTTCATAAAAAGTTTCAACACCTAATTCAAGAGCGGCAGGCTCACTTAGATCTTATACTTTGAAATCTTAATTATTGAGCTTCAAAAATGTTCTATTTATGTAAACATTTATTCTGTGAGCCTTATTTCCTAGCCAGACAAAAAATACTCTAAATTTTTAATTCTAAAGTTTAGAAGAAGTATGAGCTTTAGTTCTTGCTATAACTGGTCTTGCTAATATACGAACAAATAGTGAAAAAAGCTTGAAAAGAGGTAACATATTTTTTTAATATTTTATCAATATTTCTTTTTTAGTAAAAATCAATAAGATTAATTAAGTAAAACCTTTAAAAATATAAAATTTTTGATTCTTATTAGTAAATTACAGGTATCCTTTCTAATAAATGCAATAAATTTATTACACTAAGTAATCTTCTAATGTATAATTATGTAGTTTTGTTAAAAATATTGAATATCTATTATTATCAAAAACGAACTATTTTTTGTTCAAAATAAATGTCTATTTTAATATAAAAATATTTCTAGAATTATCTAATAATATTTATTTATTTCTTTCTTTAAATAATTTAATAAATTATTCTCCTTTAATTCTTTTCTTATATGAAATATGATGCAAAAAACATTTCATTATCAAAAGGACCATTTTTAATTAATATTTTCTTATTCTAAAATACTTAGTTTGCAGAAAATTAATGAACAAAATATAAATTATTATTTAGTAATTATGTTTAAACTTCGGATTCTAAATAAAATGAAAAAATATTAAATTAATTAATCCATGTAACTTATGATTATTCGAATAAGAAATTAACAAAATATATTAACAAGACAATTAACATACTTTTAAAACCATACTGTAATTAATCATACTCATTTAATATTAAAAAAGTTAATAAAATAATTCTTATATCAAAACGTACCCCTTTTGGTTAAAGATTAATAAAGAGAGTCAATCGAGGATACAATTTGGGGTAGATTTTAATTAATCAGGGTTGAAGTTATGAATGTATATTTAAATAAATGATATTATTGATTTTAAAACAAACATAAGAACAGCATTTTTATTTTTTTGAAATATTTTTTATTTTAAATTTTAAAATCATTAATTGATTCTTAAATAAATAAAACTATTAATTATATTATTAAAATTAGTGCAAACAAGTTACTTAATTAAGAATGACTATAAATACTTATATATTATAATCAAAGTCAATTCAAAACTTGAAAAAGAATTAAAATGAGAGAGAAAACTTTAAATAAATAAATAATTCCAGACTTACATTATTTTCTTATTTCTTGTGTATTTGACTATTTATAAGTTTTATACAAAAATTAATGAAAGAAAATTAATAAATTATAAAATTCAAACTTAAAAGTTTTTACATAAAAGAAATATTGTACAATTATTTAAAACAAAGAAAGCAATAATATAATAATTTTTACTGTATACATACATTACAAAAAATGTAAACAACTGTATATGTAACAAAAATATAATTGTTTGTTTTATCCAAATTTTAATTTATACTCTAAAAAATATTAAATTAACAATTCCAAAATAATTATTTTTTGTATTAAAAATAAGTATTTTGCAAAAATAAAACAATAAATAACTTAAATTAAATTAAAATATTATAAATTTAAATAACAGATATGCTATAACCTTCTTGCTAAACTATGAAAGTTATTTTATTTTTTATCTATTCGTGTTGCTATTTACTCTTAGTTTAAGGCTCAAAAACAATTCCAAATGGATTATAGCCTATTAGAGTGACAAGTGACTTTACTTAGATTGAGAAATCCTACGTTAACTCTGAATAAAAATAGCATATCATATTGATAATCAACCTATTTAGTTAATTCTTAAGCTAACTTCTATACGTAAAGCCAAGAGAGAGCAAAATTAAAAATGATGGATTCCTTTATTGTAGAGATACTTACATTGGATAAAATGGAATTGATGGATATAGTAACTCTGATCTGGTTCTTGTAGTTTCAGCTACTAATCTTATTTTAGATGATTTTAGAGTTAATTATGGTATTTGCTTATTTATTTTTGTAGAAGTTTAAGCAAGAAATCAATAAATATATTAATTTAACTTTTTACATTATAAAAAATAAGAGTTTTGTAAATGGGACAATAAACCTATAATGATGCAAATTCGATTTTAAATGAGATAATTTGTTAAATATCCAGTAAATTACGAAATATCTTAGTTAAAGAGATCCTTCATGTATAATGGTATGTGGAATACTAATAATTTCAATTACTGGATTGATGATTCAACAGGCAAAACTTATGAATAAACTTCTTAGATATATCAATAATTGTAAGTATAAGGTGTTCAGAAATATTTTTTAACAGGAAAATATATAAAAAAGGCAGTTTAAACTCATTTTAATTGTCCTACCGCTATTGGTTTAGAAGTATAATCAGATGTAAAGCGAATTAAATTAGTTCAAAATTTTAAAAATCTTCAACTAAGAAAAACATTTTTCATTGATTATATTGTTTATTTATTTATTTATTTTAATTAAAGGAAATAATGTCAAACTTGATACCAGATGATTTATATAATGATGAATAGACTAGGGATTACCCAAATAGATTATTTTCATAATTTGATGTAGCAATAATTAAAGATATGGGAGTTTATGAATATGTCAATGATGATTTTGCTGAGAATATAGAATGGGGGAAAAACTAAGGTTGTAGTTTTTTAGAAAATACTTGCTAAAATATTTTTTAATAAACAATTGAAGTGTAAGGTCAGTTGTATCAATGCACTTAATTTAAAAATTCAAAGTTCATTAAATCAAAGCAGGATATTTAGTCTCAATTTGAGAATGGCTAATGTCCTAGATTAACTCAAACAAATAGTATTAGCTGTTTAGATTCCACTTAAAGCAATTAATTTACAACTTATTTTGGAGAAATCTATGGTATTTTTAGCAAATGCATAGAATCTAATGTTCAGAATAAATAAAATATTATAAATTCATATATAATTTAATCATACCAGTATAAAGACTCACCTATTAGATGTCACCACGTTTAGTGCGTTTAAGACTACATAATTATCTATTTTAGTTTGAACTAGAGAGTTATTTGCGAAAAACCTAATAGTGTTATTTAAGTTGATACTTAAGATTTCATTGGATAGCTAAAATGTCCCTCTGATTTTTCTGTGTATTGTTCATAAAAATTCTGTCTAAATGATTGTAGTGGAGCTGGGTTTTGCAATAATGTAAATAAATAAATAAATTTATTTAAAAATGTGGTTTGATTAAGAGTTTTTTTTATAAAAGGGTATATGTATTTGCATTTAGGGTAGATATGGAATAGATTGTTCTCTTGTTTGTGAAAATGGATAAAACGATTGTTAATGCTAGTACCCTTGCTCTTAATGTTAAAACTCTAAAGATAAATGCGTTTCTTGTGTTTCAGGATATAAATTAGCATTCAATTAGAACAAATGTGAAATAATTTGCCATAAGAGTTGCTTGGAATGTAGGTCTCCTCTAGACCCTTTTTCATGTACTTCTTGTGACGTAGGATTAGTTTTAGTCAATGGTCAGTGCAAACCTTGCAATGAACCTTGTAAGAAATGCATAACAAATCCAGATATATGTACTTAATGTATTGAGAATTACTCTTTAAATACTAATATGATGAAGTGCCTACCAAATTGTTACAAATCTTGTAAGAGCTGCTTACATCCTTTAACTTAAAATTCTTGTTTGAGCTGCTTCGATGGATATTACTTAACTTCATAAATGACATGTGAAAAATGTGATTATAAGTGTAAATAATGCAGAGGAGATAGTTAGCTATGTTATGAGTGTTTTGATAACTATCAAATAGATATTTTAACCTCAAAATGTATTCCTATTTGTTATTAAGGCTGTTAAACCTGCATTATTCCTCTTTTAATAAATAGTTGCACATCTTGCTAGCAAGGATATTTTTTAAGCAAAGGTAGATGCTTTAATTGCATATATCAATCAAATGAATATTAAGATATCATTCCATTAGAGTGCTAAGATATAGTGACAAATATATAATGTGATGCTTAGTGTAAAATGTGTTTAAAAAGTGATCATAGTTTCTGCATAAAATGTATTTCATAATATACAATAGGTTGGCCTAGCTGTAGATGTTTAAAAGGGTATAATTTTATAAAAGGAAAATGTATTTAATGCTAGACAAATTAGTATTTTGATAAAAATATTTAAAATTGCATAGACTGTCACAAATCTTGTATTTAGTGCTTTGGAAGTTCTTTTAACTAATGTACTTTATGTAACAGCAAAGAATATTAGCATTTAAACTTAAAAACTAATTAATGCATCTGTTCTGATGAAGAAAGATCAATGATTTATAATTCTTCACTTGGAAAATATACCTGCGAATAAGGAATGACAGTAGTTTTTTCTTAATATGCAAATAATTAATCTACATCAAAATATTTCTAGTTTTAAGCAATATTTTCTCATACATTAAAACAAAGCATTAATTTCGGCAATATAATTTAGTCTTTTTCATTTTATATTTAAGAAATACCGATGGACTTTTATATAATTAATATAGAGAAAATTCTTTAAAATAAAATAATTTTCTAGATTGTGGAATTGCAAAGTTTTTAAGCTGAAGAACTGGTGATAACAATTAGAGATTCTAATTATATTGAATCTACAGATGGGAGATTCATTTAGTAATCTTATATCAATAATTAATACAAATTGAAGATAGGTCCTATCTTTGTAAATGACCAAGATAGTGAAAACAATCTATAAAATATATTTAATGATGCAATTAATTTTCTTAGTTATAATGATTCAGTAAAAACTATATTGAATGTTTTTAATTAATTTTCCTTATTTCTTTATCTATTAAATACCATCTAGCCAAGCTGCCTCCTTATTCTTATAAATACAAACTATCCAAATTTTTTATATTAGTTTATAAGAATATTTGCAACATTTATATTTGAAGATGTACCAGATTAAACTATTGTGCAACATGAGAGAAAATGTTCAGCAAAGTTAATATATTTAATTGATATTTGTGATTTTAATGATAAAACTGAGGTTTAAGAAAACAAATTTTAGAGGTTAGGTATGAGTTATAATTTTCTAATTAGTGCAATAAAAGTTATAAATTAGTTTATTTTACTTTTAATAATATATTCAGTAAGTGCTTATGTAAGTAAGTTCAAAATTAATTTTAGTGATTAACTCCTCAGTTCAGGAAGAATAAATAAAAATAAAATATTAAGATAAAAAAGTAATATTTATAACTTGGCAAATAAAATAAGTAATAAAATATTTACAATATTTTTTTCTACTTTTGAAGCTAATATCCTTCTTATAAGTATTTCAGCTCATTTGTAACTGAAATAAAATGTTGCTGATAATTCAAATTTGCTATTGATAAGATTTTCAATTTACGTTTTAATTATATTTTAAACTTTTATAATAATCCTATTAGTTAATGGTTATAAAGGAATAAAAAATAATTAATTTGTCGAGCTTACACTTGATTTAAAAGAAGGCAAGTATTATAAATATTTCCATTATTTGAATTTTATTAAAAAATGGGTGGTATGTGCAGCTCATGTAGAACTATATTATTACACTTCAACACTTATTATATTCGTGATAACAATTTATGGATTGTTTTTAATTTAAGTCATTGTATTAATGCCCTATAAATCCAAGATAAACAATTTCTAAAGAATATTAGGAGATTCTCTTTTCATATTAGTTTATGTAGGGGTTTTAATGATCCACAAAGTTAATATTTAAGTTAAATATAATAGCAGTTAGATTGATAAAAAACATCTTATTGACTATAATTTCTGGGGACTATTTGTATGCTATACTCTTCTTTCATACAACTTATTGTACTTGATATTATTTTTTATCAATATAATAAAGTAAATCGTAAATTATTTTAGTAAAAAGCAAATCCAATTAAGATTTATAAATTTATATATTTATGAATCTAATGAGAATCAAATAAAAAATCAGAGTGATGAAATAAAAGAATAAGAAGCTTGTGATTCTAGTGCTGTTGATAACACATAATTAATAAATGATTAATAAATTTAACTAAATTAAAATTAAATCTAGGTTAAAAGCTAAATTAATTAGCATTAGAATGAAATTATGAATGCAAAAAAAGATTTTTTTTAAAAAAAGAACATTAAAATTAGAAAGATAAAAATTGATGTTTAAAGAGAATTTAGTAAAAAGATAAATAAAAATAAACAAAATAATTTTTAATTACCAATAACTATCAAGAAGTGACAAAAATCATTTTATGAAAAATTATTAATTCAAAAATTTATTAAATCCTACTAATATTTTTCAATAAAACTTTTAGTTTAAAATAAATATTAAATTAAATTAATTTATTTTTTTGAAGTAAAAAATATTTTCAAATAAATTAAAAATGTAATTAAAATATAAATAAAGTTAAATCCCTAATCATATTTTTGTATTTTTATTAATATGTAAATTAGTAATAAATAATTTAAAAATTTTATATTGATAGCATAAAATTCATTATCTCATTTTATCAGTAAAAATGTAATAAAATAATAAGAAAAAATTAGATATGCTTAAGTGGTTTTGGATTTGATAAAAGATTATTTTTTTATAAAAGAATTATAAATAATTATTTTGAAATGTTATGTCAATCATACTAAGTTTTTTATGCCGTATTTTGTTTGATTGCTCTTCTTCAAATATAAATTAAATACTTAGATTTTACTTTCTTTTGATAGTTTGTTTGTTTGTTTGTTTGTTTGTTTGTTTGTTTGTTTGTTTGTTTGTTTGTTTTTTTGATGATGATTATATATTCAAAAATAATATATCGAGTGTGAGTATGTCTGTCCTTCAATTATTTATTATAAATAAAAGATGATCAATCATGTTGTTCCTTTGTTTAGTATTTCATATACTATAAATATCCATAGCTTATTTAAAAAAAATTGACTAATTAATTTATTAAAGAATTTTTATAAGTAACTCATAAAAAAGAAGAAAAAGATTGTGAATTAAAATGAAACAATCAATCATAATTGTTGCTTTGGCTCTTTTGGCAATTGGTGTTATTGCTAGAAACCATACCTTTGAAAGAGAAGTTTCTCATGGCAGACACAACGCCACTGAGTAAGAACTTTTGAATATCTTTTCCTCTTATGGATATGTTGCTAATCCTTCCAGTGAGAGATTTAAAATCTTTAAACAAAGATTAATTGATATCATCAAGCATAACCTCAATCCTCATAAGACTTACACTTAAAAAATCAACAAATTCTCATTCTACACTCAGGAAGAGTTATCTGTGTTAAACGCTGCTTAGAATTGCTCAGCCACTGCCAAAGAAAACATGGCCCCTAAAAAGAAATACAATCTTAAGGACATTCCTGAATTTGTTGATTGGAGAACTAAGGGTATTGTTACTCCTGTTAAGAATCAAGGCTGTAAATATTTTATTTGATTGAATTCATATAATTTTTATCAAATCTTTTGCATTATTAAAATCTATTTTAAAAGTCTTAAAAATAAATAATTCTACAATAAATTTCTTAATTATATATTAGAATGTGGTTCTTGTTGGACTTTCTCTACTACTGGTGCTCTTGAATCCCACTGGGCTTTACACACCGGTAATGCTCCTTTATTACTCTCTGAATAATAATTGATTGACTGTGCAGGAGACTTCAATAACTTTGGATGCAGTGGTGGTTTACCATCTCAAGCTTTTGAATATATTTCCTATGCTGGTGGACTTGACAGTATTTCATATTTACAATTCTTTTTAGATAAATATATTGGAAATTTTAAAAAGCTGATATGAAAACGATATTCGATTAATATTTATCATTTTAAAATATCTAAAAAATGGATTGAACTTTCAAATTTGTTAATGAACAAGGCATACATATCTATCTTTATTTCCTAATTCTTTTATAATTATAATATAATTACCACTCCAATTTGACAAACAAAACATAATAAACAATTTAAAGATATTGAATAGAAAACAGTATTTGTTTAAATAGACATATTTTTAGATAAATTATAAAATTAATTTTATTAGATCATTATTTATGTTATATTTTAAGAATTTTTAATTATATTTTAACAGCTGAAGGTGATTATCCTTATGAAGCTACAGATAATGAATGCGAATTCAAACGTAGTCATGCTGCTGCTAAAGTTGTAAGATCCTTTAATATTACTTTCTAAGATGAAGATGAATTGATTTATCACTTAGCTACTGCTGGCCCAATTTCTATTGCTTATCAAGTTACTGATGACTTCTTTAAATACGATGGTGGTATTTACTCAAACCCTTACTGCTCTACTTCTCCTGATATGGTTAATCATGCTGTCTTAGCTGTTGGTTACAACTTGACTGGACGTTATTATATAGTTAAGAACAGTTGGGGTGAGCATTGGGGTAATGAAGGTTACTTCAATATCGAATTAGGTTCAAACATGTGTGGTTTAGCTGATTGTGCCAGTTACCCTATTGTTTAAGGACATCACTAATATTGAAATTATTTATAAAATATTAAAAATTTTCATAAGTATTTTGCAATGTATAATGCTTTAGAAAATATAATAAGAATTTTAGATTTCATAAACCTAAAACCAATAATATCAAATAAAAAAATAAATAAATATATTAAATGCATTTATAAATACTTTTTTATCGTAGTAAATTTTAAATTTTAAGAAATTACCAATTTAAAACTAAATTTCTGCCTTATATTTAATATTAATAAAAATTTATAATCTACAAAAATAATAATTAGCCTTCTTTCTTTTAACTCAAATAATAATTTTTTTAATTACAATAAATTTAAAAGGATTACTTATTTAATAAATATATAAAATGAATAACCAAAATTAAGTTTTGCAAATTCTAAAATTATTATTATTATTATTTATTTTAAAAGTTAAAAATATTTATTTTAAGAGAGTTTGGGTTTTCACTCTTGTTTCTATTTATATCTTAGAGTTAAAAATTATGTAATTAGAGTATTTTTAATTTTATATATTGAGTTTATTTGAAGTGCAATAGTTGAATTTTAACTTTCATTTTTTTAAAATATGCCAACTTGTAACATGATTTAGCTTCTTAAAATTAGTTTAATAAGATTATGTATTGGCCTTAAATAAAAGAATTAAAAATTTTAATGATTGCTTAATACTGATTTACAGACATGTAATTCCAAATAAAAATTTCATTATTAATTTCTTTCTTTCTTGCATTTCTTGTGCTAACACTTTTATTTAAATAGAAGTATTGACTTACCAAATTATAAAGTTTTTAGATTAAGTATTTTGAGAATAATTAAAAATTGAATAAAGATATGAGATAAACAATATTAATTGCAGTTTTAGTCTTATGCGCTGCAAGCGTTATTGCTAGAAATGTTACTTTTGAGTAAGAAGTTGCTCATGGTAGACATAACCCCACTGAAGCTGAACTTTTGAAGATCTTTGCTTCTTTTGGCTTCCACCCTAATCCCTTAAGTGATAGATTCAGACTCTTCAAGAAGAGATTAACTAATATTATTAAGCATAACTTAAATCCCCATAAGAAGTTCACTTAAAAGATCAACAAGTTCACTTTCAAGACCTAAGAAGAAATCAGAAGCTTAAATGCTGCTCAAAACTGCTCTGCTACTGCCAGAGAAAATATGTCAGTTAAAAAGACCTACAACCTCAAGGATCTTCCTTAATACGTTGACTGGAGAACTAAGGGTGTTGTTACTCCTGTTAAGGATCAAGGAGGTATAAAAGATTTTTGTTTTACTTATAGAGACTTCTTAAAATATTGGATTAAAATTTAGTTAAAAACATGATTTAGCAAAAATATAATAGTTTTAACCTTTATTTAACAAGCCATTTAAATATTATTATTAAAAATTAGAATGTGGTTCTTGCTGGACTTTCTCTACTACCGGTGCTCTTGAATCCCACTGGGCTTTACACACTGGTAATGCTCCCTTATTGCTTTCTGAATAATAATTGATTGATTGTGCTGGCGCTTTCAACAATTTCGGTTGCGATGGTGGTTTACCCTCCTAAGCTTATGAATATATTTCCTATGCTGGTGGTCTTGAAAGTAAATAAAATTTAAATTTAGTTTGGTTAGCTAACGCATAAATTGAAGAGAAAAAAAAATGTTAATAAGAGCATTAAATAAATAAATAAATATTTAGTGTTTTGGCTTAACCCTCCCTTGAGCTGTTTAGAAATATTTGATTAACCCAAAGCTTAATAGATAAAAAACCTCTATTAAAATTAGGCGATTTATTGGTGCATATCTTAAAAGATGAATTACTAAATTCTTTTATAATTTTAATATTTCTTACGAAATAATCAATCCAACTTTAAGATTTTTTCTCTCATTAAATATTTTGATTGAAAACAGCCATAAAGCAGAATACACTCAAAGCAATTTATTTTTCTCAAGCATAAAATAATTTATCTAAAATATTTTCAAAATATATTGTTTAACGAAAAATCTAATCAATTTTTTCTTAAAAATAGCTGAAGGTGACTATCCTTATGAAGGTACTGACAACTCTTGTGAATTCAACCGTGCTTAAGTTGCTGCTAAGGTAGTTTCTTCATACAACATTACCTTCTAAGATGAAAATGAATTGATCTACCACTTAGCCACAGTTGGTCCAGTTTCTATTGCTTATGAATGTACTGATGATTTCATGGATTACGAAGGTGGTATTTACTCTAACCCTTCTTGCTCAAAATCCCCTGAAGATGTTAACCACGCTGTTTTAGCTGTAGGATATAACTTAACTGGTAACTACTACATTGTTAAAAATAGTTGGGGTGAAGACTGGGGTATCAACGGTTATTTCTATATTGAATTAGGCTCAAATATGTGTGGTTTAGCTGATTGTGCTAGTTACCCTATTGTCCATACTCACCATGAATAGTGAATAAAATTTTCAGATAGCCAATAAATATGGTGATTTCTTAAAATCTGTTTGAAACAGATATAAGAGAAAGATAATAATAAAATTAATTTTATAGTTTTAAAACTGATATCAAATAAAATAATAAATGCATATATAAATATATTTATGTTTGTATAACTTTAAAGTTTAATAAATATAGCTCTATCCTTGATATTACTGCTACCAAAAATAAATAAGATAATTGAGATAAGTTATTTACACTTGTGATTTTTTTTATTCTATTAAAAATTTATATTATAAAATAATAATTTTTTCATAGTTCAGTAATAAGTTGGTGTTTGTTTCAAATACTTACAATAATTTTTAACCAATGAATTTTTAAATAAAAAAATTTTATTTTTAATAAATTTGAAAAAAATATATTTTTATAATAGATGGCAATGAAAAAAATTTATAAATAAAGTAATTTATTATTTTATTTCATAATTACACTTTCAAAACTTTGGCAAGGCTGATGTTTTTTATTAAATATAATTATATATTAGCTATTAAATATATCTTTTGGTTAATGCTATGCTTAAACGATAACAAACATTTATTAAGTTTTACATAAAATATTTTAGAAAAGGTGAAAAAATGAATTATGAAAATAAATAAGTAAATATTATGTAAAATAAACTAATTAATACTTATAAAGGTATTTAATAATAATAACAATTTAATAAAATATTTATTATTTTATTGTTAAAATTAGGTTATAATAATAGATAAAATACTATAATATATTAAAATTATATTGCTGATTATAATAATAGTTTTAAATATTGTGTTGATAATTGATTTTAAATAGTAAATTACAAAAATAAATAAATAAATTATTAACAAATTAAATACTACTCTAAGGGTTAAAGGTTAACCAATCAATTGAATTAACAAATTTAAATAGTCTCAGCATTTTATATTTTAGGCGGAATAAGAAAAAAATTATGAACATTGATTAGTCTACTTATAGCTAAAACTAACTAAGAAAACATTAGTCTGCTGAGAGAGTGTATAAAATATATTTATTTGCTTATTTCCAACTTAACAAGCATGAATATTTATTAAGTTATATTATATTTAAATATAGGAGAGGGAACTTGCAGAAGTTAAATAGCGATGTGGATGAAAAGAGAAAAAAGCTGAAATCAACACAAATAACTATATCTAAGATTATGTTAGAAGAGGATAAAAGATAAAAAGTAAATTAGAGTCAAAATAACTTCATATTTATGAAATTGATCATAATTCATATGTTGAATTAGCTGATTAAGATGGAATTTTTTATAATAGAAATTAAAGGAAAAATTGTATTTTGTGCAAGAAAGGAGAGAGATAGAGCAATAAATGAAATCAATTAAGTTATAAGAGTAGCTAGAAAGTGCTGCTAAAAGATTAGAATAAAAAAGAAGTGAAAGACAACTAAAAAAAGATGATTCATCAGTAAAGGATATCTTTATTAAAAAGCGTGCTCAAGAAGATCTTGACAAACTACTTAGAAGTAAAAAAAAATAATATTTTTTTAATGTTTTAATTTTTTTAATTTTTTCAAAAACAAATATTTTAAAGAGTAAATTTACTTAATTTTAATAATATAATTAAAAACTCAAAAAAATAGAATACGAGGCACATAATTTTAAGGCTGAAAATAAATAGAATTAAGATGAACACATTGAAAATAGCATGATGAATTCAAATATGGAAAATATGTTTTTTAATTTAACTGCTCCTACTGTTTAAACGAATTCTATGGCTGAAAAGGTGTTTTAGTAAATGAAATCTTAAATTCCATAAAAAAGACAAATAAGGGAGAAGTAGAAATAATAACTAAACCCTTTTTACAATAAATAAAATTGGGATAGATTCATGGAGGCAGAAAGAAACGGTGAACAAAATATAAGATTTCCAGGTATCGGAATAGAGAGAACTCCTCTTTACGAAATGTAACAACAGGAAATTGAAAAAAAGAAGAAAAAAGAAGAAGCTTTGTTAAAATTAAAGAAATACTACCTCAACCCAAGCAAGAATAGCCAAATTGATTTTGAACAGATAGTAAAAATTTATAGATTTTCATTTTAGTACAATAATATGAAATATGCTTATTTCTTTCTAGTATAAAAGGGTTAAGTTAATCACTTCTCAATCATTAGCAACTCTTAAGCTGAACCCTTCAGACACATGTAAAATTAAATTTTAGGATTTGGATTACATTTAGAATAAATTATTAAATATTACATTTTCCTCTAATTGCTGTGAATTATGTTGTTTTTTTGAACTACCTTAAACTTACTTACTTTCTTAAAAATTCAGATTAATTTAACTTTTATAGTATTTTAATTTTATTTTTCCAATATTAAATCATTTAGTGTTGGGACACATGATGGGTAGGAGCATTCATGATGCTAGAAGAATATGGGGAAAGGATTTTTTAAGGTCTAAATCTTAATACAACTTTAATGATAGGGCTCTTCACGAAAATAATCTGTCATCGATTAAAGAAGATCATACAGATTAAAACTCAGAAAGGATAAAAGAGAAGATACACAGCTTTAGCAAAATAAACTCTTCAAATCCAAATAGCTCTATTTTGAGATAATAATTAGAAGAAACATAATTACAATCTGTTATGAATTAGTAAGCAGAAAATTCTATTTCCTTCCCAGCAGATGATTAAAATGAGTCTATGAACACAAAAAGAGATAAAATTTTCAAAGAGAATATTTTGTAGAGTGATATAAAATTATGAATAAAGAAATCAGCCATAAAGAAAGCTAACAAAAAATAAACAAGGTTTAAAGCTTTCAAACAATCTGTAGTCATGAAAATATTTAAACCAAAAAGATAAAAAAATCCAAAAATACCTAAATTAATTTATTAAAATGTGTGTATTGTTAATTTTCATAAAAATGCATAAATTTATGTTTTATAATTTATCATTTCAGTAATAAATTACAGTTCACTATCTTAATAAACACTATCTAATTCTCTCAGTTACTAACTAAGAAACTAACCAAATAATTAACTAACTTATTAAATGCATAACTCATTAACTAAACGTAAATTTTTTAATTAAATTTTTTGAAAAAAACAAACTCAATAGTTTAAAATTAATAAAATTTTAGTTAAGGAAATTATGTTAAGAAGATTTTGCTTTTTATATTAGTAATGTTTCTTTGGAAATTAATCCTATTTTTTGCTTTTAAAAGGAGATAAAAATCTTATTTTGTATATGAAAAATATTCCAGATTAAATACAATCCATTGATTATATATTAAAAATTAGAATGAAAAGGATAAAAAGTGTAAATACTTTTCTTTTCTAATAGGCCAAATAATTTTTTTTTTGAAACAAAGCAAAATATTGTAATTAATAATTTAAATCAATATTTATATCATAAATTGTAAGTGATGTTAACATAAATTAATTGGGAGATGAAATAAGATGAATTTTAAAGTTAAGTTTCTGATCGTTTTTTATCATTTTAGCATTTTAGGAAAAAAGATTTATTAATTAAACTGGAAGTATATAGGTTTCTTTAATATTTAAATGTACTTTATCTATTATTTGCTAAATTTAATTTTCTATTTTTATGTTAATGAAATCTCTTAATTTTGGCTATCACGTAAGGTTCAAATTTTATTATAAATTTATGTTGGGAAAAGAAAGAAGAATGTTTTTTACAAATTTAAGGATTGCTTTACTTCTAAATATCTTTCTTATCACATAAAATACAGAGTTACCCTTAATTAGAATTCTAACTACCAGTTCAATTGCAATATTTTTTATTTTAGAACTAAAGATTCACAAAATATATAGTAATATCTATTTTATATAATTCTATTTAAGGTCAAATACTCAATAGGATAATAATTAATTTATATAGCCAAACGAAATGGTGATATTTAAGCAATACATAAAATTCTATTGGCTATAACCAAATAAAATCTTTATTTTTAACTAAAAAATTAACTATTATTGAATTTTTAGAAATCTAACTAATTAATTGAATCTATCTTATTTAACAGATTTAGGATTACCGTAGAAATAGAGTTTTCAGATAATAATTTTAGCCTGCTTTAATAGTTTTTTTTTAATTTACTTTATAAATTTTAGCTGATCAGGGTTTTTGATTGTATTTGAAAGTAAACTTAAGTTGGTAATAATAAATGTTAAAGAAAGAGCATGATATTTTAAATGTCTATAATTAAGCAATAATAAAAGTGACAAATAATTCTTAATTAACTTAAAATTACCACATTCACAAGCGTTAATTTATTATAACTAACGCAAAAATATTTTTATATTTCAGGGTATTTAAGCAGGAATTAAAGAAATTTATTCTAAATAAGAAAGTTAGTATAAAATTAATGTAAAGGGCGAGAGAATTCAGCAAATTGTTTGGTTAATGATTCGTGTATTTAATCAGATTTTACAAATTTCAATCATTTTAAACCTTCGCTATGTTTATTTGACAAATATTTACTATCTCAATAAATAAATGTATATTATGTAAATTAAATAATCAAAGCAAGATTTATGTTTTAAGAAAATATTAAATTATTGGTATTTAAAAATTCATCACAGCTTAATAGTGCATCAAAAACAAATAGTAAGACCGTATAAAATGATAATTACTAATTTTACGATCAATAACTCTTAAAAATTCAAATCTAAAATATGTAAATAAACATTCATTCATTCATTCATTTTTTTATGAATCAATTAATTAAATTTTTCTAAATTAAATAAACAAGATTTTAGGGATAGCCTTACTTTATAATTGTAAAGCAACAACAAAATTAAAAAAGAATTTAATCACAAAAAAATATAATAATCAAACAAAGAGAGAGTGAAGGAGATCTAAATAAAATCCTCTCTAAACACTTATTTATTATTACTAAGTAAATTTATCAAAATATTCTTTTAAAATCATAAATATTTCTATGGGTAATTCCACATCATGTCTCTGCTAGAAAACTCAAATACAAAGTTAATCATCGCTATAAAACAGCAGGATAATTTATGACCCTTAGCTCGACTATATCACAGAAGCCAATACTATACCTAACTTAGATAATAATAATTAACAATTCAGTGCGATTAAACAGACAATTAAGAGCAGGACTGCTAAAATTAACTAAAAATATGGAACAAGAAATTATATAGAAGAAGAAGAAGTATCAAGCTATTGCGAAAGCGGGTATTCAGAAATGATGAACAATTCTATTTACCACTTATCATCTCTTATATCAAATGGTCCTTTAGCCAACAACAAAAATGATTAACAAGATACTAAAAATTCGCTTGCTTAATTTGCTGGAACAACTTCCAACTCTTCTTCATCTGCAGCAGCAGCTTCCATATGCAAGCAGACAAATAGCATTTCATAAAAAAATTAACATTCAAAAGTTTCGCTAAAGAATTAATAGTACCAATAAACTTTAGACGTAATTATATAAACAATCGCTATATCTTTCCCTGAAGGCGATCGCATAAAATAGGGATAAAAAATAATTTTACGTCACATTAATACTGAAACTAACCTTCATTCTCATTATCGTAAGTATGAAAAAGGCTGCAAGCAGCAAGAAGTGTCTGTGTGTTCTTCCAGACTTGTTCATTAACATGACTTTTGGACTATTGATACATCTTAAAATTACTTTGAACAACTCAATTAATCCAATAGAGTTTGGGCATAGATTGGGCAAATTTACCCTACTGAGGATACTGCAGCTAGTCAATCAAATGACTGCCTTATTGCAGATGATTCAGAGCTATATGCGATTTCAAACTCAAAATTTATTAATCAAGATTCAACCTCTATTGAGAAATCCCCATACATTCTTAGCTCTGATGAGGTGATTCTTAAACATTACGTTACTTAAAAAGAGCTAGCTTCAAGTGAAAAATTTATAAATTAATAAACATTTAGTCAACAAGTTTATTGTGACGAATTAGGCCACAATTTTTAAGAAAAACAAAATTTTAACTGGAGACTGATTATTCATAATTCTGATGGTTATTTAAGAGAAAATTCTATCATTTAAATTATCCACTCCGAGACCAATAAGCCTCTACGTACCAATAAGCATAATGGCATCTTATCAAACACTTCCCAGGTTGTATGTGGCAGCAAGTAGTTCTCAATCTACAATCGCTAGATGAGCGACTTTTGGATTATTAACAGGGTTTAATCTGATATCTCTCAAGTAGAAAAACTTTCAGAAAATAATAGCTGAAAATTTAATTAAAAAAGAAAAGTAGATGAAGCAAAGAAACCAATAAAAAAATCTTAGAATTTCTTTTGCTAATATTGTTTTTTAAGTAATAAAGTCTAGCGAGTTATTATGATTTGAATACATCAAATATTTAATTTTTAAAAGCGGGAAAAAGATATTTTAATAAATAAACAAATAAATTGTCTTCCGTCATAGTTTTAATTAGATAATAACAACAGATGGCATTTTTTACCTTAAAGAATTTAAAGCAGTGATATTTATTATAATAATATTGTAATATACTATAGTATGCAATCAGAACATCAAAAGATATGAAAATGATTTGCTATTGATTGAAGCTTTTACATGAAAGTTAACAAATAATAATAAGCAATCGTTTACAGCAAAAAGTGAGATTTTTTATTAAACTCAAGCTAAAATACTCATCTAAAATGATTTTGAATTTTCCTACTCTGTATTTTAGTAAAAGAATAGTAAACCAACCGTCTTATTAGCACTACTAGTTTTACAAATAAATAAATCTGTTAACCACCAGTTTGCAATTAAATTACAATGCGTTACTATAAATATCGATCAATAAATAAATCAATCAAGGAATATGTTTTTTAAAAAATCTGTGGGGAAAAAGCACATTACTTCAAACTAATTAACATTAATATTCATCTATCATTATATTTATAAAATTAATCAAATAAAAAAATAATTAATTAATTAATCACACAAAAATACTTATAACCTACCAACCTTTCTTAACAAATTTTAATAAATATAAAATCTTAAACAAATATTGTTACTTTTACTACCTTTGTATTTTAGTATTACTTATGTTTATATTATCTATTGTTTACTTTTTACCTTTAAAGCAAATCCATCAATTTATTACATATTTATTCAAATAAATCTAACTGATCGAATACTCATTATCAACTTATCATATCTCTGTAAATAATTAATTCTTAGTAAAACTAAAAGCTCTTTTTCCTATTCTAATAAATGAGTTTTTAAAAATATTACAAAAATTTGAAATCTTCCTTCAAAAAAACACTGAATAAAAAAATCTATAAAAATGCGATTTATAAAAAGTGATTTATAGATGGTTCTTAAACAAAAAAATTAAATTCTATTTGATTTGGTTTTATTATTAGTAGAATATTTTAACAAATTATTTATTTCATGAGTTAGCTGCCTAGCTATTTATTAACTTATTTATTTACCTATTTTTAGAAAATCTAATTTTTAAATAATAGACGTATTTCTTTTACATAATAAATTAGCCATTAAAAATAATAAATAATTCTTTTATTTTATTTTTTAAAAAGATTTCTAAAAATTTAAATTGAATAAATAGATCTGATCTTTCAATCTAAAACCTTTTTGATTTTCTAGCATTTATTTATGATTGATTCTTAATTTTTAAAAATTCTAAATAAAGCATTTTCAAGTTGGTAATTTTTTAGTTTTCTATACATTTAAAACGTTTTAACTTTTTAAATCAAATAATAAATGTTAATTTAAAACAAAAAATAAAAGTTAAACAATTAAATATTTTCTTAATTAACCATCTATTTATTTATTTACTTACTTATCTAAAAGAATTATTTATATAGATATAATATTTAATGTTCCAAGAAATTAAATTAACATATTAATAGAAAATTTTTACAAATAATTAATTAAAATTTAATATAAAGTGATTTATTTACAGAATTTATTAATATTTAATTGTATTTTTTTAATTTTTCAAAATTTTTCCATCTCTTAAACACACATTAACTTTTTATTTGTTTTAATTTTAATCAACTACCTGCTTTATGGAGTAGTTTAATTTAAAATCAATGAGATATCTATATCTAATTTGATTCCAGAAATAAATTTTGTGTTATCTTAATCTTTTTTAATTTAATTTTATTTTCTTTCTTAGAAATAGCTACAAATTTTTTAAAGCATAATCATAACACAAAAGAAAGGAAGAGCTAGTTCAGTGCTAATCTAAACGTATAGAAAGGCTATTTTTATTAATAGTTTGAATATATTAAATTAAAAAAATAATTTACCATCATACAAGCTAGAATTATTTCTAAAATTGTAAATCAGTATCATTAAAACAAGTTTGAGATTATTTAAAAGTTCAATGAGTATAATCGATATTTATTAAAAATGGCTTTTGAATGGTTTGGCTAAAACCAAGTATAATATAAATAAGCAATTTAGAGAAGCAAAAATGTAAAGAACAATATTAGATTTAGATTGCAGCATATGAATTATCAATATTATTGATAACTTTTTGAGTTCATAAATAGGAAAAAATAAACGCTATACAATAGATTCCTCATTGATATATTGAATGATTATTTGATAGCTTTGCCTAAGAATTCCTGATTAAAGGTATTTTATAGAAAGAAGAAAAACTAAGATAGATATTTGAAATGCTAGGTAGATTAAAGATGTATTTATTATTGCAAAAAAGTCAATTATTTCCTATTTCTATGAAAAATTAATATACTAAGAGCTGATTAATATATTGCTTATTATCTCATTAGAGAAAGCCATAAATATGTTTATGATAAAATTCCATTTAAAATAAATATATATTTTTTAGATTACTTTACTATTTTATTCTATCAAGTACATTATAGGAATTAAAAGCAATGATATATAAAGTATAGCAAGTTCAATAAAACAGCTACTGTAAAATAATTAGCTGTTGTCATCAAAAAATAAAAAAAGTCTTCTAGCTTTTTAATTTGATTACTATTATTAGGTGATGTTTTTGTTGTTAACGGAGTTATTTTATTAATTTTCTGATATAGAATCATCATTTGTGTGTTTTGAATCATGTATAATCGGTATAATATTATAGTATCTATTTAATTATAAATAGTAATCTTTGAAAAATTAAGGAAATGTATCAGAAAGTTGTAGCAGATCTCCTATACATTACATGTTTTAGACATGCTACCAAGTTATCATTTTAATTTCTGGAATAAAAAGAGAAACAAATACTGCACTACCAATCGATGTAGCAGCCATTACATTCTACAAAGATTTTATTTATTTTGCTCTTAAAATCTCGTCTTAACATTAGAAATAATCATCAGACAAACCTTTTAGATTAAAAAATTCAATTTAATATTTTCTTTAAAAAATTTGTGTTTAAAAAATATTTATTTCTAACCTAATAATCTCTGAATTTACCAAAATTAAAAAAAAATTAAATCTATCTAAAACAAATTATTGAAAAAATTACATTAAAATTATTGCTATTTTTCAAGCTCTGCCTACTCTTTCTAAAAATCACTGCTTGAAATACATTATTTAGATATTGCACTTAACTTCAATGAACTTTCACATTAAGTACAATCTTAAGAAGTTGGTCCATTGCAACTTAAACATGAATAATGGCATAACTAACAATTATTGGTATTCTTATTCATAAACATTTGGTAGGGACAGGGAGTGCATTATCCTGAATATTGTAAATAATCTTTTCCCTAACAAGAAATACAATCTTACTCAGTTGGACCTGAACACTCCAAACAAGATGAATGGCATTTTATGCAATTAAATTAATTATCGAAGAAGTATCCTAAAGGGCATTTATCTAAGCAATTACCATTTAATTTGTAGCAGTAGGTACACTCAATCAAAGAAGTATTTTGGTTTTTTTTCGCAACTTAAAATTTATCGCATTCAGTAACACAAATGTTATTCTTATATGGATTATTTGCAAAAGCACAATTAACGCAATCTTTATTTGTCTTACCTGTACAAGAGCTACATGAACGATCACAATCTTAACAACTCATTGATTCTTCATCATAAAATTATTTTATTTTATCACATTATTTGCAAGATGTGTCTTTCATCAACTTATAATCTGAGTTACACTTTATGCAATGTATTTGGTCTCTATCACAGTTTATACAATTTTAATCACAATAAGTTCTAGTGCAAAATTAATTTATGGCAATATAATTCTAAGGACATTCGTTTTCGCATTATTTATTATTTACTATTTTTAATTCTGGAGGGCACTTATCAACACATTTATCTTAAATAAAATATTTATCACTACAATTTAACAAGCATTGCATGGAGAGCTCATATAAGAAATATCCATCGTTGCAAACACATTAATTGTTATCTAATTTAAACTCTGTATTATTAATGCATTCCAAACATATTGTATTACTAACACATTTTTTACAGTTCTTTTGGCAGGGTTTACAAGTTTTATCATTCATATCAAAGAAACTGTTTTCTTTTATACATGAACAAATTCCAGGTTATTGATCAAATATTTGAGTTTCGCTTTTATACAAACACTCTAGGCAAGTTTATCCGTTATTACAAGTTTTACACATGGGCGAGCATTTTAAGCAAGTACTACTAACTTGATCAAGATAATAACCATCAGTGCAAACACATTATTTATTTTCTAAACGATAAGCTGGATCATTTACACATTATTTACATTCTTAATCCTAATTACAAACAGAGCATCCTTATTTGCATTATTTACATTATTTACTATTAAAATCATAAGCTTAACCTTTGGAGCATCTGCAAGCCCCTTCTCCAGGATTTTTGGTATTGTCTATACACTTTTAACAAATAGTTTTAGAAGAACATGTTAAGCATTCATCGTCGCATTTAACACATTAGTTATTTTCCATATAATATCCATCTTTACAAACACATGTTCTTGTGGTTTAATCTAATTAATATTTTGAATCATCCTAGCAAGTTTAGCAAGTAGTTGTATCTTGGCATACAGAACAATTGTTTATGCAACCAATACATTTTTTTTAAGTTAAATCAAAAAACTACCCAGTAGAGCAGCTGCATTTTCCATCCTATAAATTAGCATTTATGTCAGTGCATTTTGTGCATAACAGATTGCTACTACATTCTGAGCACTCTGCTGGGCAATTAATACAGCGCAGACCATCTTGGTAATACCCATTATTGCACTCACAAATTTGAGTGCTGGAATTCGCTTTATATTATCCTCCATTTGCACACTTTTATTGATTTTGATTATTTTTATCAAGACAAATGATTTCATCTGGTTAACAACTTTAACACTAATTAGTTTAATTATTAAAAATTTATCCCTAAGGGCATTAACATGTTCCATTACTCTGTAGAAAAGTGCCTTAAACACACAAAGTGCATTATGAACTACTATTACATTTTAAACAAGTAAATGGACAGTACTTGCATGTTGATTAATCTAAATAGTAACTATCCTAACACTAACAGCTGTTATTAGAATCGTTATATACAAATTTATCTCCTTTAATGCAAGAAGTACATTTATTTTAATCAATACAATTTAAACAAGGCTGTACGCATTATTAGCATTAATTCATATTATTAAGAAAATAGCCATCTTTACAAGAAGTACATTAATTTTCTGCATTTTAGCATGTTAAGCAGTTATCTGAGCATTTTTAACATACATCTGAATCTAATTTCGAATAATAACCTTACAAACAGTCACATTTATTTGTTTTATTATTTAAATACCTTTATTTTTTTGCGTCACATAATACGCATATATTATCTTAACTTAAGCAAGTTAAGCAATTTTATGAACATTTTTGACAAGAAGTAAACCCATATTTTTCATAATAACCATCTTTACAATCGCATGTTTTTTTTGAATTATTTAATACTCTATTTAAATTTGGATCACATTAAGAGCAATTTAAACTATCTGAAATAGGATTACAAACCATGCAAGTTAAATTTGCGCAACCAGAACCAGGATTACTTTATTATTAACATTCGCTGTAAAAATAAACATCAATCCCTTTATTACAATTACACTTTCCTTATACCAAAGTTCGATCACTGTAACAACTTGTACATACATTTGGTTAATTATTTTAGCACTATTAGCATGAATAATGGCATTAACTTTATCCATCAATTGGTGTTACGTACACTCTTAATCTAATATTAAACATAAATTATTACAATATATAATTAATTACTTTTATTACTTTTAAAAATAGAATTCCCCTTGAAAATCGCAAATGAAATCTACTTTTTTAGGATTATTAACTTCAATCGAATAAAACAAAGCATATGATATGTCAATATTTTGACAAGATTTATCTTAATAATTTAGAATGGGATTTTAACTATTTATTAATACACTAGATGGCATGCTTTTATTAATATTTATTCATAAAAATAAATAAAATTCTAAGTTATTAATTTATTTGTTTACGATTATGCGAAAAAAGTAGCTTCAATTTTTATTTTTTTTACTGGGTATGGTATTAATATGCTATCTCTTTACCATGTAGCATCATAAATATTACCAATCATTTCCATTGAAGAATCACAATGCTATTATCTCTATGAAATAGATGCAACTTTGTTTTTAGCTATAAGACTATAATGCTCATTAAAAAATGGAAAATTAGTAGAAATAAATGATTCTTCGATATAAAATTAACTTTCTAATATAATATAAATGATTTTAGATAAAAAGAGTTGATAGTAATATATTTACTTATTAGTTTAACATAGATATTAATTAGAATTATCTAAAAAATAATGAAAGTCAGCTTCATTTATGGTTATGTATTTCCTCAATCTTTTTGAAAAGCTTTTACTTTTTTAATTTTAACTTATCTATTTATTTATTTGTTTGTTTTTGATTGAAATTAAATAAACTTTACTTAACCTGTGTATCAAATTTGTAAATAATTAATCAAGAAAAAAAAAATAAAAAGTTAATAATGTAATTCCAATAAAATGATAGAATATTATATGGTAAGAAAGATCCTAAAATTATTACTAAATCATTTAGAGTTTACCAAATCTATTGCTAAAGATACATTATCGTTTTACAAATTATTTTATCATACTTCTCAGATATCTAATCTTTCTTTTTTGCTTGTTTAAATATTGAGTATGTATATATTGAATTATTAATGGTGGGGGATTGATTTCTTAAATTTCCTTGGTAACTTTGGTCGTTAAAATGAAACAAAGGCAAATTTATATTTTTTAAAACAAAAATGCCTATGTTTATTTGGATTATTCAATTTTTTACATAAAGTAATTTAAATAATATTAAAGTATATTTTATTTAAAATAAATAATTTTATTCATAGAAATTATTTATTTTTACACCAAAAAGAAAAGCAAGCATTAATAAATTTCAATGGACTATTGGGCACGCTTACAAATAATATATACAAATTTATTCATGAGAATGAAATTTACTGAGGAGATAACTTAAGATTTAAATATGAAAGTAATTGTTAATTTATTATAAATAAAGATATTATATAAAGAATATATTTTTAAATAAATTTTTATTTTATTTATTCTTTTTTTATTAAAATATTTTTTTTAAAGGATAAAGAAATATTGTTTGTTTTAAATTAATTGCCTTATTTAATTTTCGCTTTATCATATTTTTTCCATCTCAATATTTATCTTTTTTTTGAGTATCAGTCTTTTTGGACCATGCAAATTTTTAGCAGGACTTGCATTTAAGAAAGAATCAATATTAATATTTAATTAAAATCCCATTAAAACTTAATTAGTACTACCTTATAATTCCTTCTTTTTTTAAATTCTTTTTTAATTAATTATATTTATTAATTGAAATATCACTTGAGCCATACATAGAGTCAACGCTATGGCATGGTAAGCAAATAGACCATATATGAAATCTTTTTAAAAAAATTTATCATTAATATTTAATTAAACGAAAAAAAAATTTACATTAAGAAAGTGAAGTGCTTTCAGGATATTTTAACAATAAAATTAGGAACGCCATTAAAGAACTGCTTATTATTTCTACTACAGCACAGCAGAAAAGCAAAATAGAACTTTCTATAGGTCTCAAAACCATTAAATATATCAGAAATAATCCATTAGTTACTGTAATTATATAAATTTGTAAGATTGTGTTTTATTATAAAATTACTTAGACTACAATTTAGATTAATCTTTTTACATCTTATATTACCCAAAAAAGCCTTTAAAGAGCATACTCAACTTTGATTAACTAGAACATCACTGAATAATAAGTTCTTAAATCATTATCAGCAAATTATTTTTAGAAAAATAAAAATTTAAATTAAGAAATTAAGTGTATTAAATATATCAACACATAAATAATAGCAGAAGATGTGCTTAAAATAGATTTTACTGTTGAGAAATCTAATCCCATAATTTCTTTTATTGCATAGTATAAAATATAATTAGAAAAGATCATGCTGTATCTAATTACTAAATTCCATCTCAAATACTCATAGCATTTTAATACCATCTGAGATTTATTTCTAAACAGATGCATTATAAAAATTGACAAATATAAAATAATCATTCCAATTAGCTATATCAAACATTTAAATATAAAGAATTCTCTTTCTTGTACATTTTATTCAATTTAGTCTAAATTTTGTTAGTCTGTTTTTTATAAGCTCCTCTTTTCTTTTTAGCTATTATTTAAAGAGGTATCTTCCATAAGTTGCTTGTATTTATTTTCTTTGTTAGAATTTTGTGGATCACTAAAAAATAAATTGACTAAGTTAAAGTAAGAATTTAATTTGAGGTAGTTTTAAAAAACTCCATAGACTACAATTTAGTTTGAATTTTTCATATTTCCTAACAGCTAATTTTATTAAATAAAAATAATATTCTAAAAGCAGATTTGCTAAAAGAAAATTCCAAAAATTGAATTAATGCTTATATTTGCTATCATTTCCATTTTTAAATTTTAGCTTGTTTACTTCATAAAATTAATATCATCTTGACAAACACTAAAATCCTCAGATGTACCTAAAAATTAAAATATTTAAATTTAAATAATTTTGTACAAATAAAATGTAAAATTAAAATTACATCCAATCGAATCAGCCTTTATTTTTTCATCTATTTCTTTTTCATATTTATCAAGCTTTACACATTTTCCTGAAATTCTACTTAAATTTAGAGAATAGCTGCATGTCTTGCATTAATTTTCGTTTGGGCCAGTACACTCTAAGCAAGAATAATGACATTCTACACATTTATTTTTATTTTCATCAAAATAAAAGCCATACATGCATTTGAGACATCTTCCTTATTCTAAAAACAAATTTTCTAAACAAGTCAGACATTAATTTGGTTTTTCTCCTTTGCAAGTTAAGCAGGTCTAATCACATTTAACACAAATATTTCCTTTTTCTATATAGTATCCTTAGCCACAATTATCCATTCTGCATTATCCTTCTTACAAGTAGCAGGTCTTACACTATTACTCCTCTTTTATTTTAAAAGGATATTCACCTTCATTGCAGCTGCTTACACACTTACTTCCAGAAGAACTTTTGGCAAATTTACATTTAATGCAATCAGATGAAGTACTTCCATTACATTTGTCGCATGTAATATCACATTTTTAGCATTACTTTTATTACTAATTGTAATACTCATTTTATACATCACATTATTTACACAAACCATCTTCCATTAAATAAAAATTTTAAATACACTAATCGCAGTTAATTTGATTTTTGTTGCATTTTCTACAAGTTTTTGAATCACAATATGTCCTTATGCATATTCCATTTATGTTAATATAGTCCTCAGGACAATTTCTTACACAAAGATTCTTAAAAACATAATATTCAGAAGGGCAAGTATGCAAGCAATAGATATTTTCGTGTATTAATAAAGGAGGTGGGCATATTTTACATAATCCATCAAAAAAATTAATAAAACGATCTGCTGAGCATTTACACAAACTAGTTTATTAAGAGTATTCATAATTTTCATTATCCAAACAAGATATGCATGTGTTTTTATTGTTACAGTTTTTACAAAATTTGTTACACTGTAAACATTTTTTTTAAGATAAATCAAAAAAATTCTAATCTTATTTACACACACAATTGTTTTTTAATAATATAGTTTCTGGATAAGTGCATGATGTGCATTTATCTGATGTTTCTGTACATTCTAAACACATTTCATCACATTTTTGACAAATTCCGATGCTATCTGAATAATATCCTTTTTTACATTTACATTGTTTTGAGGTTTAGTCTAAATATTATGAAAAATTATCAGAGCATTCTAGACAGTTTAAATTTGAATCACATGTTTTGCAACCTTGTAAACATTTAGTGCAAGTATTTGTGACTTTATCAAAATTTAACCCATCTCCACAAACACAATATTTAGATTTTTAACTTAAAAATGTTCCGTTATATTTACAAGAAATACAAGATTTTTCATCAGAGCATTGAAGGCAAGTATATTCGCAAGGAGTGCAGGAACCATCACTTTTTTAAAAATAACCATCTCCTTTACATTTACAGGAATCATTCACAAGTTGGTACCCATCATCTTCTATACATTAAATGCACTTGCTTCCATCCAAGCATTTTTTGCAAAATTTAGAACAAGGAAGGCAAACTTTGTTTAATTTTTCATAATAAAATCCATCTGGACATATACATTTTCCATCTAAAATGATCATCTTGGAATCAATACAAGCAGTGCATTATTAATCAGATGTGCATTCACTACATACTTCATTGCATTATAGGCATTGTTAATCCTTCATAAAATATCCTTTTTTACAATTACAATTTCCAAAAATATCAATTAGATACTATTAATCATTTAAACATGTTGTACAAGTCTAACTATTATTACAGGTTTTGCAGGAGGCTAAGCACTTATCACACTTTTTTGGAGCTATATTTAAATTCTTAAAATATCCTAGAGGGCAATCACAATTACCAAAAGAATCTAAAACTGCTCCAACTAATGAACATTCTTTACAAATATTAAAATATGAGCATGATTTACAAGAAAAATGGCATTTAAAGCATAAATATTTATCTTCAAGCTCATCCCTGTAGTATCCATCTTAGCAATTGCATTGTTAATTGATAGGGTCATACTAATACTCACCATCATTTATACATTTTAGACACTTAGTTTCTGAAAGACATTCAGCACAGTTTTTAGAACAATTTTTACAAACTTAATCTTTCGAGTCATAATATTGATTCGATTTGCAAACACATTGTTAATCAATTAAGCTAAGCCCAGAATTTTGTCTGCATTCATAACATTTGTTAACATCTGTACATTTTGTACACTTTTCGTTACATTTTAAGCAAGTCTTCTATTATAAATCTTCATAGGTTCCATCTTTACAGACACACATTTTAGAGCTATCTAATATATATTAATCAGGACTTTTACAACTCAAACATTATAAGGAATTTTCGCAAGTATTGCATTTTTCACTGCAAGACTAGCACTACAAAAAAGAACTCTCATAAAAACCATCTAGGCATTAGCATTTACCACTTTTAAGTTAATAGGGCTCTAAGCATGTATCACATGTATCTGATTTAGAGCAGGACGCGCATTTTTACTAACATTTTACACATTATTTCCCATCATCATAATTAAAATTTGGACAAACACATTTACTATTCTATAAAATGTATCCTGCTTCTATTTTACAATCTGTACATTCATTTTAATTTTTACAAATTTTACAGCTTTAAGGACAAGAAATACACATTTAAGAAGATGGATCTAAAAAATAAGAATCTAAACACTAACAAACCCCGTTTACTATTTTTGTATTTAAACTTTTACATGTTTAACAAGTTAAATTATCTTTGCAAACATTACATCCTTGACCACACGTGGCACAAGTACCATCTAATTTTTCATAATATCCTTATTAGCATACACAATTTCCTTAAGAATCTTTCACTCTTTGATCAGCACAAATCAAACATCTTTTTGAGTCAGACAAGCACGTTTTGCATTAAGAAGAGCAAGGTAAACAAAGTATATTATTTATTTTTTAATAATATCCATCTTTACAAACACATCTTCCTTCTTTTAATATACGGTTATACTATAAACCACAATCTACACAAATTTTTGAAGAAGTATCTTTACATTTCTAACAGCTAACAGGGCATTTCTATGAATCTCTCGTACAATCTAAATCCAACGAGTCATAATATCCTTCGTTGCAAACACATTATCCGCTTGGAGTTAATATCCTAAGCTTATTACTACTGCTACATGAAGTACAAACAGAATTTTAATTTTCTTTACAAGTATCACATGAATAATAGCAGCGTTTAGGACTATCTGGATCATAACTGAATTAAAAGCTAATTATTTGATTATTTATTTTTAATAGAAAATTACAAAAATTTAATATAATAAAATCTTAGATAAGATCCTCAAATTATTTATTTTAATGTTTTAAAATAAATTCAATAATTTTTTTCTGTAAAAATTTATTAATTAATTTTAGTTCATTAATTTAATAAATAAAATAATAAAGCTTTAAAGAAAAAATTCAAATAATATATCCATTTTACTTTCTAATTGCAAATTTTGCTTAAGAATTTTGGTTTTTAGAGCTTGCCTTTATTGTAAAATCATATAAATAAGAGTCTTTTAATTAAACACTAATTTTATAGAGCTTAGCTGTGCTAAACTGAGAGCATTAAACGTTTTGTATGTCAATATATAAAGATTAAGAAGCTGGCAGTATTTAAATAGAATCATTCATTTTTAATTATATTTAATCATCTGATGTAAAACTTTTTTTTAGGGATAATATTAAATTAACTATATTCGCAAAGATATAAAACTACTTTAATAGTAATACTTCGATGTAATAACTTAAATTTATACACCAAATAGGTAAAGCATAAATTGTAGAGCGACTTATATATGTTTTCATATCAAAAACACCAAAATAATATTTAAAATCGCATTCAATAAATCTTGTAAAGGGATCTATTGTTTCATTTTAAACATCATAGCTGCTAGTTTCTTAAATTGATTTGGTTTCATCATTTAGTTCAACATAAGTAAATTGTTCTTTATTAAAATAAAAAGTTTAAATTCAATTTGTAAATGCATCTAAAATACCTGAAAAAACTAAGCTTATAAAGATGCTAATAGATATTAATTTTAAATTTTTCATTTGCTAAGTCTAAGGTTTTGAATATCGCTTTATGCTACTCAAAAAACTTTGTTTTGAACCAAAAGATTAAAGTATTACCTAATTTATTGATTATTTTCTTGTTTAAACTTTCAATTAATTTAATTAATTTTCTCTGATAGATTTTAATAAAAAACAAGTAATTAACAATTAAGCTATACAGAAGCTAGCTCTCTAGCTTTTCACGATTAGTATAAAAATTTTGGGATACTAGCAATTTTCTGTCAGTCAAAGCATTAAATGATTTGTGGTATTTCTAAAAATTGTTATTAAATTTAGTAAAATCAATAACTTTTACATTGAAATTTTTGAGTACATTACATGAACTAAATAATTGATCAATGGACAGCATTTATTCTTAGCTATTATACTCAATTTGATTTTGTATTTTTGATGTGTAAAATTTATTTTTAAATTTAGTAAAATTAAATAAATTTTTAGATATTTAACATACATTTTATAATTTTTTAAATAGATAATTCTTTTAATTATATTTATTTCTATTATATTAATTTAACCTCTTATTTTTAAATTCATATATAACAATAAATAGACGCACAATAATAATAATAATTGGTGTCAGTTAGATAAGAATTCATGTATATAACAAAAAAAAGATTATGATAAAATAATTTTAATATTTGATAAATTTTGAATACGTTAAAACATATTATTTATAAATTAATTAAACCAACTTTGAAATGTTATTTTTATTAATTTATAAACATATTTAATAATAAATAGATAGAACCATTTTTAATTAATTGACTATTAAAAGAAGAATTTCACATTTAAATATTTTAAAATTATTCAGGAATTGTTCTTTAAATGTCATAGAAAAAAATATTTGTTAATAAAAATACTTCTTTTAATGTGTTATTTTTGAAAAATGAATAAATAAAAAAATTATTAAAAAAAGATATTTAATAGTTATTCTTTCTTTAATTAGTATTGAGTAACAACCACAAAATTAATTTTAATTTAGATTTTGTTTTTTTTTTTCTTTTTCGTTGTAAACGAAATATTTTGAAATTAAATTTTCATATTCTAAAAATATAAATTTTTAATAAAAATCTCTCATTTTTATCTGCTCTTTTTCAACATTAATTTTTTGTACAAATTATATGATACTGATATTATAACTTTTGAAGTATATATCCTTCATATCAATTTTTTCTCATTAAAAACGCTTACAAAAAATTAAATTAGCTAATTATTTTTTTATCATATTTTAAGCAATCTTATTCAATAAGAAAAGTAAGGCTTTTTTATTTTTTAAAAGTTATAAATTAATGTCATATTTAGCTAATGTCACTAATTTTAAGTTTAAATAAAGATACTATTTACTAATTGCAAAGAGCAGTAAATAGATAGATACTGCTTTTATTTATTATTTGCAAGTATTTCTAAGAAAATTTTGTAAGTGCAGGTAGGCATTCAATAATAAGCTTAGTCTTTTGATAAATAGATAGATAGATAGTTAAACAGCTTTGCCTTAATTCAAAAACTTTCAATCTAAATCATTTTTTTTAGTTAGAAATATATATATGCTAATTTTTTGTATTTAGTTAACTTATAAATTGTTTGTAATGCTACGATTATTTATTCAAAAAAAAGAGATTTTTGAATGATTTTTAAAAAAGAAGAAGAAATTATATGAAATAAAAAAATAAAATACAAGCAAAAACTGAATGAAATATAAGATTAATACAAATTAAAAAATAATTAATAAATTAAGAATTTAGTAATTTGCTTCAATAATAACTAACTCGGAAAGTCAAAGGAGTATTAACAGGTATATTAGCTTGAAGTAAAACGAAGTAAGAAAAATATTAAGCTCAAAACACATTATCGAAAAAGTAAAAGTTGAGTAGTATATTGATGAAGGGTAGCAGTGGAAATCCGAATAAGACACAGCAGTAGTATAGCTCTAAATTTGATAAGGATAGTATGGACCATTAGCCTCATCCAGTTTAAAAGCATTTTATCAACTAATAATCTCCAGGAAGCTACTAATAAGCACAAGGAACGGGCTTGGAAGATCTTAATGAATTTTAATTAGAATAATACTATGAGTAGATGCAAGCTTTATAGAATTAAGAATAAATTGGTAAATTTAATCAATAAAAACAATTGCAGTAGATAAACTCTAATCCAGGTGCTTCTATTTCAAACGGAGTTACTTAACAATAGATGTAGCAATAGTAAAATTATTTAAAAACGAGTATGAAAGGCAAATACATTTTTTTTAGCTAATAGCAGCAATAATAAATTTTAAAGCAGCAGTAATTGTCTTAGTAAATCTAGCAATCCCAAGCATAGCAATTAAATTACGAAAAAAAATTCAATCAAATTCAATCACCTTAATATAGTTAGGATGATTTGCAAGATGATCACCATGCTGAAGGGATAGATGATGAAAATATTTATGAGAGTTAGTAAATGGCATAATTGGCAAATCATTTAAATGGAAGCCTTAACATGTAAGGAAATGCATAATTCAATAACCTGAGTTAGGGGACTAACTAAAATCAGAATAGCAATACAAATAATAGTTTCAGTTCAGCTGAAGAAGTTATTAAATCAACAGATGATACAACAATTAAAGAAGAGTTTAAAGAAATTGACAAGCAATGGCAAAAACAATTGATGCAGGATTCTGGTATAAATTTATGAATTCAGCAATGCTATAAAAAATAATTTTGGGATAAAATTCAATTTATTGTTGCGAATAAATATTTAAGTTATCTAACAACAATCTTTCTTAGTATTGATTGATTGCTTGTTTATTTGATAATAACTGCATAACTGATTGAAAGATGAAATAATAATATTTTTTTTCTAAATATAGAAAAGTATTTTGAGAAGATTATTGAGATGAACGATATTGCCTCGTAAAAGCTAAATGATGGGTAGTAAAGAGAAGCTCTAGCAATTTTATATAAAGCAGAAAAGATGCTTGAAGTAAAAAATAGAAAATTAATTTCTATTGGAGTTAGTTTATTTATCAATTAATTTGATAGATAATTTGTTGTTCGTTTAGAATATATATAAAATACTTTGGTTTTTTCTCTTATACAACAAAGCATTCAAATAATTATTTAAAATTAAACATATAAATTGACTTGCTGATTAACTTTATAACTCCATTATAATTTTAGCAAGCATAATGACTTTAATTTTTTTTTTAATAAAAGCTTGCAGCAAGCTGTGGAAAGGTAATAGATAGAAATCTTATTATTGTGGTATTATACAATAGGGCATGTGCTTATTAAAGGTATTTTTAATGATAATTTGTTTTATTTAGGTTGTTTAAAATATCTAAATTTTAATGTAAAGCTTATGGATTTTAGATAAGTGTTCGAAGTATATTGATGGAGTCATTTATAATCTTGAAATGAGTCTTAAAGAAGAAGACTCTATAGAAAGTATGTCAGATTTAGCTCCAAATTTAGCAGAATCTATGAAGTAAGGACCAAATTATAATAAAACAGGTAGAAAAAAAAATATTGATAAAGATCTACTCGCATATAAAATAAAGAAATAAACATTTTTAGTTAAATCTTACTTATAATGTTGTGCAATACTCTCCTAGCAAGGCTTGTAAAATACTATATTTAATTTTTATTTTTGGGAATTTTGAAAATTGATAAAATAAATAAAAGACATTAAAAAGCCCTTGATACAGCAAACGAAGGAGCAACTGTTTTAAAAAGGATATTCACGTAGTGTTTTGAATTTTGTAAAGAAATAATCAAAGAAAATGAAATGCATTAAACTTGTAATACGATGATAAAATCACCACGTTAAATGTTTTAAAATGGACTTTCATAAGGTCCTCTTTAAAGCTGTAAAAGCAACTGCAGTGCACCTCCAACTTAAAGAAATAACTCTAGTGGAGTAAAGAACCAACCTTACCACTTCTAATAAAATTAAAACAGTTATTTTTCGAAAGAAAATGTGGGATAATAAAATTTAACTTCAGATTATTCTATGGACTCTATGATGAGCTCAAGAAAAAGTGTTCAACAAGCCAAAGAAGAAGTCTATTTTCAAAAACTTGTTGTTGAATTTGCTTATACAATTCTCAAGGATATTTAAGGCATGATTAATATAGAAGATTCAGATAAAAGCCAAGTTGATCATTTTAGAGATGCTAGAAGAAGTTTGTATTTTTGGAAAAATAATCCAGAAAACAATGAGAGACACATCAGACAAGAGTTGAATGTTCCAACAAAGCTGAATGAGGAAGAAACTAGATCTATTCTAGGCGTCTAAAATGGTTCAGAATGGATTGAAAGCTTTAACATTGGGTCAATTATGCACATGGTCCCAGTCTAGTATGAAGAATTTTCTTTCTTTGGTGATTTGATGTACGAAATTTCAAAAAAAATGATTTTAGAGAAGGTACTTATTTCTTTATTTTATTTTCATATTTTTCATAATTATTACTTTATAGGTAATTTATCTGTCAATTAGCTACTTTACTATAGCAACTGAAATCAGATTTATTGAAATAGAAAGGAACAAGCATTTAAATCCTAAAAGTGACCAAACAAAAAATATAGATACTGAGGGATTCAAAAAAAGCTAAATTTATCATTTAAAATCAATAGAGATAGTTTGTTAACACATTACATGCAAAAGTCCATACATCAATCATTTAATCACTTCTTATCATAAACATTATAATCAAAACCTTGAAACCATAGTAAGCTTTTGATTATGAATGATTATTTATTTTATAAATATATAAAAATATAATAAAAGCTTGAAGAAAGTTTTAGTTCATTCCAAGATAATAATTTATTTGATGGGTCATAAAACTAACACAATAATTTTATAAATAATTAGAATCACTAGCAATACAATATTCTTTAACAAGGTTTATTTTTTTTAATTTAAATAACCATTTTTAATTTCGTTTTTTATATTCAGAAGATCAGGGTTAATAATTTGAAGAGTTAGTGAATAACTTTGTTAATGGAATGAGTGAGGATGATTAAACTCCTGTTTATATTTAAAATAATCCTCATTTATCTAGTAATAATGCACATAATATAAATAATAGCAGCTTAAATAACTTGCAAAATAGTAGCATGACTAAATTCAACTCAATTAATGGGCAAATAATTCAAAACGATGATATCATTTTAAGCAATGAAAAAAGAGTCCCAAGCCCAAATTAAAGAAACGGCTCAAATTCTAATATAAAAAAATAAATTAATGGACAGCAAAAATTACAAAATGCTGGATAAGCTGTAAAATCTTCATATTCCACCCTAACTAAAAGCACAGAAAACGGAATAAATAATAAAGAAAAGAAATTAGGTACAAGCAAATAAGCTGGATCTTAAGTGTGCTAAATGCTTCCAAGTTCTACTTTAAACAAAAAGAATCTAAATTTAGATTTTAATGGGAATCATATCAGTTCTAGTACAACTAATATGCACTCTGCTAATATAAACCAATAAAATTTGAATCCAGTTAATAGAAATTTAGCAGAGTTTTTTAGCCATGAAAATTCTAAAAAAAACACTCCTCGCGGAATTTTAAACATCAGGAAATCTACTCCAGCTGTAGAGCAATCATCGAAAGAAATTGCATTAACCGAGCCTAATATTCCCACAAGTACAAGCTAGCCGAGGTCTAATAGCAAAGTTACAAAGAAAAGCAAATAAACAAATCTACAAAGCTCACAAATTAAAAAAATGAATGCTTTGACAATAGAAAAAGTCACTCAAATCTTAAAAAACAACTTATTAGCTTCCTATTCCTCTGCATTTTTATCATGTAGCAATGTTGCTACCTTAAATCACTCAAAGAACCCCTCTTCTAATTAAGATAGGAAAAAACCTTTAACTGCAAGTGCTGCATTAAGTAATTTTATATAAAAAAATAATTTATTTATTTTACTGGTTTTATTAAAATAATTAATTAATTTAAATTTTATCTTAAAATATTGCAAAATTTTTTTAAAAGAATAAAATGGTATAATTATACTTAGCATGCAAATAAAATAAAATTAGTATTTTGTTATTATTTTTATTTAGATTTTATTTATTTAATAGCAAAATAAAATTTGAATTCATCACCTGGACTAAAAAAGAAATCACCTTCTAATCTTTAGTAAGATCCACTGAGAAAAAGCGCTTGCATAGTATAACAACAGCAACAACCTTCAAGTGGATAGCGTACAAATAATAGTAGCATAAAAAATAATCTAAATAATAATAGTTCTTCATTTCCTTCAACAACTTAGAGCAGCACAAAATCTAAAAAGCAAGCTACATCTACAACATCAAGATAATAGACAAATTCAGCAAACACCCAAACATAGCAATAAAGCAATACTAATTAATAATAATACTGTAATACTGATAGATAAATTAAAGACACTGACACATAGTAATAGAAAGCAGTTCTATCAGAAGCAAGAGAATCGACTGATAGAAATAAAATTGTAAAAATAAAAAATGAAGCTAAATAAAAAATAGTAACAACAGTGCCTTTCAGTGAAGAAGTGAGTGAAAAAAAGAAATAAGGATAAAAATAAAGTACTTCGCAAAGTAAAAATAGTAAAGAATAGAAAAATACTGACAATAAAAAAATGTTAAGCCCAAGTTTGACAGCAACTAATTTTTTGTCTCTAAAAACAATGAAAAAAGAAACAATACAATAACTTCTAAAAGATAGCAGTAAAATAATTCCTAAGCTTAATCTAAGCTAGTTAAAACTAAAGACAGATGATATAAGATTTTTCAGTCCAAGAGAAACTTCCACAAATTCCAATATAAAAAAATAACAAATATGAAACCAAAAAATTGCTAAATTTATGGGACAACAGCTTGAATTTGTAATTGCGATGATGAAATATTAATTAAATTCAATTACTTATTCTTTTATAACGCTGCTCGAACTATTGAAAGACAAACAAATATTTATAAAATAATAAAACACAAGAGAAAATGTAAATCATTTAATTAACATTATATTATATAGAAAATTAATTATTTAACACAAGATGTATCTCTTTTATCTAACAGAATTTATTCTTCTTTCTTTTTTCATGTTGTTGCATTAATAAATATTTTAAAATGTCTTCAAATCAAAAAATCATAAACATAATAGTGGTGTTAAGTTCTTTTTCCAATTTTAAAACCTATTAAAAAATTTTCTTAAGATGAGAACCAATATATTTAATAAATTTCAACTTATATTTATAAATGTTTATAAAGTTCTGATTTGAGAAATTCGAAAACGTTTGTTCTTTATTAATTATTTATTACCATGAATTAAGATGAACAAATAAAAAATTAATTTAAACGCTATTACATATCAAAAACATCCTAAAGACTGATTAGAAAAAATTAAAATGAAATAATTGATAATTCAAGTTATTTCTTTTTGAAATTCGAATAATATATTTAGCTTTGGGCGTTTTATAAATAAATTATTTATTTTGAGATTTTGTAAGTAAAACTCAATAATTTAAGAAATATTAAAAAATTTTAGTATACCTTAGAAGCTCTGACAGATTACTTATTTTATAATACAACTATTTTCATTACTAGAATATGCCTATGAAATTTATTTAATATAGATATATATTTGTATTCACATATGTATCTAAATAACTTTTTTCTAACGAATAGACTTTTTACTTTTAATTAATTTACTTTAATTTGTTTGAAAATATGTATGTATGGATGTATTAGTAATTATATAATACAAATTAATAATCTCTTAACAAAATTTTATTAAATTGATTTGTTTTTATTATGATCTCAAATAATAGTTACTAAAAATTGAATAGACCCTAACGCTTCGAAATTTGTTTTAAAATTTGATTATTAAGTAATCATTAGTCTATAATTCAGTAAAATTTATATATTTAAAGAGATATTTATAATTTTTAAATTCGATATAAGTTAATAAATGAAACTGAATAGTTTGAAAGAAGGATGTAAAATAAATAAATCTTTTGTAAATACTTTTCATTATTTTTGTATTTTTAAAAATATTATAAATATTACATTTGCACTTAAGGGTGTAACCCTTAAAAAATCTTACTAATTTATATATTCATACTGAATTTAAGAAAATTAATTAGAGATTGATTGATTAAATTTGAGGAGAGTAAAGCAAATATTTATAATAAATTAATTAATTAAAATATAATTCAAAAAAGAAAAAAACTTCAAATAATAAAATGGGTAATTGCTCTTCTTCTAGTTAAGTATATGAAGCAACTAAATTGGTTAGCTAGAAATCACTTTTTTAAGAAATAGATGGGGAAAGCCAATTAAATAATATGTTTCAAAAGCTTTAAGAAGATTTAAAAAGACTGACTTAAATGAGTTCAACTCAACAAAAATAGTAATAATAAATTAATGACTTACTTGGTATATAATAAAACGAAGTAGATATAATTTTATTAGCAAAAACAATTGTCATGGCTATATAAATGGCTTATAAATGTGATCAGTAAAAATTATAAGACTTCATCATTTGCGATCAATATCCTTATTTTAATAAGAAGATTGAAAAATCTATAAAAAACAATCAAACTCTAAATTTAATAAACTAATACAAAATTATGATATAATTGATTGAATAAAACTAAGATTTTGTTTCAAAAATACTTTCTTAAATAAATAAAATAGAAGAAATGATACAAAACCAAACAAATTAATATTTAATAATAAACGAAAAAGTCTAGAAAAATTTAAAATAATTAAATTCAACTAAACAAAAAGTTTTGCTTTACTTAAGCTAGACTATTAATAAAATTCTAGAAAATCATTAGAATTTTATCCATAACTTCAAAGATTGGTAATCTGATTTGTTAAGAAAGTCAAGCTTTGCTCTTGAATAATAAATTAACTCTATATAATAATTATCTTACATTATTCTTTAATAAAATTCAAATACATAATTATCATAATGAACCTAAAAAAATCACATAGTTTATTTTATATTTTATTTTTAATATTTATTTATATTTGTTCATAATTTACTTTAAAATATTAATTTTAGTTAAATACCCATATTCTTTGAAAAGTTTTAAATAAATAAGAAAAATAAACATAAAATTAATTGTAATACTTTTATTTTGTTATATTTTTTTGAAAATTTGTAACAAATACAATTTTATTTAAGCAATTAATTAATATTTAATAATATTTCTAAAAAAATAATTAATGTAATTCTTCCATAATCAAAGGACCAAGATACAAACACCCTTTATGAAGGAATATTAATTATATATATTTATATACTAATAGCTAAATAAAATTATGCTAATATAAATATAAAAAATGTTATAATACATATTTTAAAAATTAATATAAAAATTTAAATTTTAATTAGTAAAAAATAAATAATTTTTTGCTTCTTTTAAGTAAGCAAAATACATTTTTTTAAAGAAAATAAAAAAATAAACTTTAATTTTTAAATTATGAATGAAAATAAGAAGCAAGAATTTTATATAAATATAATATCTCATTTACTATAAGAAAGTCCTCAGCTTAATATTATTAAATTCTTATAAAAAATATATGTTGATTAATTTATTGTTATATTTTAAATTAGAATTCCAAAGACTATATGACTATATGTTTAAAAAGCTATCTGTTTTTCTAATATATCTAATAAAAGTTTATAAAATTAAATTAAATTAATTGTTTTAAGAAGAGAAAAAAATATTAGCCATTTAAATTAATATCATCAATAAGTTATGAGTAACAAGTAAATTTAATGGATATTATTTTTGCAAATAATTGAAATTAAAAAGGATATATTTTTTATCTAACACTCATAACATATTTATAAAATTGAAAGAATGATATAGTAATAACGATTTACAGAAATTGCAAAATAGCTATAACTTCATATAAAAAGAAAGTAATTAAATTAAAAAGATACTATTTTAAAAATAGATTAAGAGATTAAATAAAAATATCATTATATTTATGGAAAAAGCGGAGACTCTACATGATGATTCGAAAGAAAACAATGAAGATGTTTCAAGTAATGTGATTAAAAGTAAGGAAATTTAAGTATAATAAGCTAGCTAGCAGGAACAACCTACTAATTAGTAGAAAAAGAAATATAAATTAGATTATAAGTAGCTTTAAAATCGGTAGAATTTTGATTTATCTGATCCAAATGATATGGAAGTAAAGCATTTATAGACTGAAAATATTTTCATAATTTTAATTTATTTATCACTTACTTATAAGATAGTTAAGACTCTACTTAAGAAACAAAATACTGCGAGAACAAAGGCAGATCTAGAAATCCTATACAAAGCTTTTAATGATAATAAATTTATAAAAGATATGGAAAAAGATGTAAATCAGTAGCTTATTAGAAAGATGCTAAAAAATATGTAATTTGCAGAGTACAAAAGAAGGGAGATTATTTTTAACTAGGGTAAAATTTAATAACTCTAATTTTAATATGTCTGTTAAAATATTTAAATTATTGTAATATTTTTAAAAGGTGAATAGGCTTCAACATTTTATATCATAATTTAAGGTTCTGTTTGGGTTTTAGTACCAAATAAATTTGGAACAGCTATAACCGATGAATAAAGCAAAATTAGTAAAGAAATTATTTAAAATCCAGAATTATACTTAAGAATGCCAGATGAATAATTTGTGAATAAAGCCTACCCTTAATTTAACTAGATAGCAACCCTTAAATCTGGATATTCTTTTGGTGAAATTGCTTTAAGATAGTGTAATTTAATATTCTTCTTTAATATTTCGCTCTTAATTAACAGTATTTTAAATCAAAACATATTATAAATTACTATAAAGAAACTGTGAGGACAGCTACTGTAATATGTGCTGAAGATACATTGTGTGCATCAGTTTCAAAAGAAATATTTAATTCTTGTATAAGTGAGTTTTACAAAATATAAAGAGATAAGGAAATTGGATTCCTTCATTAATTCCACATTTTTACAGATCTGTACAAATAAGATGTTGAAATGATACTCATGTCTTGCACAAAGCACTAGTTTAACAAATATCATGTTATTTACAAAGAGAATGAAGATTCAGATAGAATTTATTTTTTATAAGAAGGTGAAATTGAGGTAAATTAAATGAATTGCTTGCTTGCTTAAAAATATTTGAAACGCAAAAATTGTAAGTTTTTATTTTGTTTATTATAATTAGGTATCAAAAAAATCAGATATATTTACTGAAAATGCTAATCTTTTATATGTGGATAGGACAAAAGACTTGAATATGAATGAGTTACCTTTCAGAAATTTTGGTAATTAGCTTAGCTATAAGAAAACAATAAAGAGGATTCCTGTAGTAAAGGTTTGTCCAAATAGTATGTTTGGTGATGAAGAAGCTTTTAATAATAAAAAAAGAGTAACAAAAGCAGTTGTTGCTAGTAATGAGGCAACTTACTACAGCTTGAAAATCAAAGATTTTTATTAAATTATGTAAAAAAAGTATTGCCCAGAATTTATAGATGAATTAAAAAAGGAAATGCTTATTGAAAAAATAAAATATAGATAAGAAAAATTATGCAAAAATATTTTTATTAACCAAATGTTTAATAGTTTTGAATAAAAGATAAGAGAAGAGACTTAATATTCAACTAATAAAGTTTTGAACACTACTGAAATAATCAGATCAAAAAAAATGATTTAGGATTCAGAGATATTCAGTTCAATAAATAACACAGCAATTGTTCAATAGAATTCTCCCTCTGCATTAAGTAGGAATGTGTTAAATTCCCATAGAGAAAATAATTAGTTTTTTATTACTGACCATAAGCTGAGTTTAGAGAAAATCAGATGCTTTTCTCCTCCTCAAATACTAAAAAATGAAAGTTCGTAACATTTATTATCTAGCAGTTTGGTTTATAAGGCTAGTAATAGTGGTAGTAATAAACATATCAAATAGAAATTTATTAACTAAACTTTTAATTAGTTCAATGAAGAAAAGTAACCAGAATAACTAAAAAATTAAGATAACTTGGTTAATGCAAAAAATAATCAAAAAAATAATTTAGAAAGTCCATCTTCATTTCAAAGAATATTTAAAAAAATAGTTACTGCATAAACAAAAGAAAAATACCCTGAAGTAATTAGTGAAATATCTTATGTAAGTAGTCCTTTATCTGCAAGAAGATTACAATCAGCTTAGTGCAAAAGAAATATTTCTAAAAATAGCTAAAGAGCTTAAACCTAATTGCAACATCAACAGCAAAATTAGTAAAATTAATCAGTTGATTTGAATAACTTTGTATAAAATACTGAAGCACCTTAATAATAGTAAGCAAGCAGACCAGACTCTTGCTAGGTATCCCCAAGATAAAAGATATAAGAAAAGATAAAAAAATCAAATAGTCTCAGCCAATAATAAAAGAAAATAATATTGCTATCAATGCAAAAACAAAGAAAGCTGAATTAATAAGAAAATAGCTTTTATGATTATTTAGAAAATCATGTAAATAATCAGCAAAAATAATCAATACAATATAGCAACTTACAATCACCAAAAAGAGCTGGCTCTGTAAACAATAGGGATTTTTCTCCAGTTTAACTAGATTCAAAAAGAAAATAAGCTTGTAACCTGTTTTCTTTTCAAGAGAATTAAAATGAAATAAAAATAAATTTAATGAACTAAGGATCTTAAAAATGTATTGAAAATTAAAACAATAAAGCTTACTAAATAGATTAAAAAAGTAAGATTAAGCTATAATTAAATAGAAAAAACAATCAATCAAATAGAGGAGCTTCATAAATTTCATAGAGAAATTATAGTTCACAGTAGTCAAACAAATAGCTTTCTCAAACTTAAGTAAATTTCTATCAGAACAAATAAGGAGAATCAATAAGTAGATCTCCAACTAAAGAAAAACAGCTTAACTCATATAGAAAGGAGAAACAAAATAAATTAGATTAAACTTATGATAAAAATTCATTCTTGAATGTAAAAATTAATAATGAAAAGTCTTAAACTCAGTTAAAAAAGTAAAAAGTGTTAATTATGTAACCTAAATTAGAAGGTTTCTAGAAAATCAGCTGCTATGATTAAGAGTACGATAGTAAACTTAAAGAGTTAGAGTCAGATATATTGAATGATAACTATGTATGTGATTAAATAGAAGCGAAACTTCTGATGAGCTTAGCTGTCTAAGAAATTATATAAAAAGAAACAAAAGTTGCTCCTATAGATAACAAAAATCCTCTGATTGATATAGACTATGTAAAAAAGCAAGATAGAGAAGCTAAGCTATACTCAAGAAAATCAATGATGTAAACGAAATCTACAACTTAAAGGACAATTAGCTAAACACCTAAGAATACATCATAAAACCAGAAGATAAATATCACAAATAATGACTATAATTAATAAAAATTTCCTTAGAATTACATGAGCCTTATTATAGACTAGTAAAGAGAAAAATGTTACAGTGCAATGACATCTGCATAAATATCACCAAAAGAAAAAGTTTAGAACGTAAATTAATTAAGAGTATCCCTTGCACGTAGTAAAAGAATTTCTGTGAATCCAGGAAGATTTTACTTAAAAGGAGATAAAAGATAATAGTTTTATGATGATTTTAAAGAAGAGTTTTAAGAGAAAGAAACATAAGAAGTTAGCAATAAAACTTAAGAAACAAATACTAGTGATGAATATGTAAAAGTTAAACCAAGATATGATAAAAAATAAATTTAATTTAATTGCTAAATAATTAAAAATAAGCAAAAAATGGAAGAATTTAAAAAATTAGTAAGGTCTTAACTGGGTAAAAAGTGATTAAAACTCAATAAAAAATAACTTAATTGTTAATTTTATTAATAAAATCATTAAAATGTTATTTTGCAAACAAAAGAATAGCAATTTTATCAAAAAATGTTTATGGGATAAAATATAAATTATTGTTTTTATAAAAGAATTATTAAACGAAAAAGTGCTTAACTTAATTAAGTGAATTTATGAATTCTTAATCTAAAAGTTCTTAAAAATGAATCAATCAATCAATTGACTGATTGATCGATCTTTAAAATGTTTAACAAATTTATTTTAAATTATATAAAATAGTTAAAATTGTCAATAATTAGTTAATCAAATTTTCTGTTTATTTTATAAATTGTTAAATTTAATTTATAAATAAGCAAATCATAGTGTTAAATTATTATAATTTAATCAATAAATTCATAGATTTTTTTTATGAAGTTCATAAATTAATTCATTACTTTATTTTTTTTAATGGAATAAAAAATATAAAAATATTTTAAAATATAACTCCAAATTTATATAAACTTTCTCTAAAAAAGAGTCAGAAACGTCTATAAAAATATTATAAAATATAATTAAAAATAATAAATTGTTCTGTTAACTCAAGTAAGCTGTAACAAAAAAGTATTACTCATCAATAATTAGAAGTAAATTAGTTTGTAAGAAGTGGTTAATAAAATTTTTGCATGATAACCTACCACTCATTCATTTGCAAATACACTAAATATGTATTTATTTAATCATAAATACTTAGATTTGATTATGTTAAGTAAGATTATACTAAAAAATATCTTTAACGAAATTCAATTAAAAACAAATTTCCTAATAGGGAAAAAAAATACATAATATTTATTTATCTATCAAAAATCAGTATTAATTACGAAATATAAGATTAATAAGACGACTCATTGATGAAAAAATTAATATTTTTGATATTTCTTATAATTTAAATCAATTTTATCTTTGCTGCATAAAATTTTAAAATGTAGATGAACAAAAATAGCACCAGATAAGTATCTCTTGACTCTAATGAGCTCCCTCCTCCTGATAGACCAGAACCAAAGGATAGAAAATTCACTTCTGAAGTAATAGAAAAAGTTATTAGAGAGGTCAAAGAACAATTAGCTGATCCTGTACTAGCTCTTATGTTTGAATAAGATTTCCCTAACACTCTTGATACAACTGTTTATTACTTTGGTAAAAACGAAACAACTGGGAGACCTGATGCTTTTATCATTACTGGTGATATTTAAGCTATGTGGTAGCGCGATTCTACAAATTAGGTTTTACCTTATCTTCCTTATGTTAATGAAGATTAAAAGCTAAAAGATTTGATTATTGGAGTTATCAATAGATAAATACACAATGTACTCATCGATCCATATGCTAATGCTTTCAATTTTAAAGAGCAAGTATCTCCCTTTACTACTGATAATACTACAAAACTACTTCCAAATAATACTCGTGTATAAGCAATGAATCCATACATTTGGGAAAGAAAATATGAAATAGATTCTCTTGCTGCAGTCTTGAAGTTGTAGGTAGAATTCTATGAACAAAGTGAAGGTGATGATAGCTTTATGCATGAAGATTACTTCAGAAGCTTAGAAATTATTTACTAAACTCTTGTGGAGAATCAACTTGGAACTAAATAAGAAGATTAAGTAAAAAGAATTCCATACACCTTTTAACGTGAAGCCAGAAACCCTACTGATACTTTAAGTCATGGCAGATAAAATTTATGTACTGGATAAGGTGGCATGATAAAAAGTGCCTTCCGTCCATCTGATGATGCCTGTACTTTTGCATATTTTGTTCCTGGTAATGCTATGCTTGTTACTTATTTACAAAAAACAGCAGACATCATTCAAACTAAGAACCCTGATCTCAGTTAAAAGTTATCTTAGCTTGCTTTTTAAATTAAACAGTCAATTTATTCAAAAGCTATTACTAAAGATATAAATGGAAATAGCGTTTTTGCTTATGAAACTGATGGCTTTGGCAACCACTTTAAAATGGATGATGCAAATATTCCAAGCTTGCTCAGTTTACCCTATTTGAAATTTATTGACCAAGATGATCCTCTTTATTAAAATACAAGAAACATGGTTCTTGATTCAAATTAAAATCCTTACTACTTTAGTGGAAAAGATGGTCACGGTATCGGTGGTCCTCACGTCGGAGATGAGTACGTATGGCCTATGGCTATAATAACAAGAGCCATAACTTCTAATAATGACCAAGAAATTTTGGAATGTTTAGAAATTTTAAAAACTACCACTGCAGGAACATACTTTATTCACGAATCATTTTTAGCTAGAGATTCTAATAATTTCACTAGAGAGTGGTTTGCTTGGGCTAATACATATTTTGGTGAATTAATATTAGATTTATTATAGAGAAAGCCTTACCTTTTGACAAAAAAGGTATCTGAAAAATGATTGATATATATGCCAATTAAAACTTAAAAAATAATTATAAATATTTTTTTATAATAAATTAAAATAAATAAATAAATATGTCTGATTTAGAATTATTTTTGTGCAATTTTTACAAAATTTTATATCAAAAAATAAAAAAATTTTCTTATAAATTCATACAATAAAAAAAATATATTTTTATAAATAAAAATGAATGAAAATATTAAATTTTGAATCAATTTATTTTTTCAAAATACACGAGATCATCATTAAATGGAGTGTAAACTGTGTTTAAACTCATTCTAAGTTTTTGCTGATGATTTGGCTTTACTAAGTAGTTCATTACTAAAAAGCAGATGATTACTTTGGCATTCATCATTCCTAAGTGTTGTCCAATGCAACTTCTTTTTCCAATACCAAAGGGTGAAAAGGGGGCTGATTCCATTTTCTTACTGTCATTCCATCTATCAGGATTAAAATCTTGTGGATTATCATAGTATTTTGGATTATTGAGTACTCCAATAAAATGTGTATCCATCAACATACCTTTTTTCATTTCAATTTATCCTACTTTGTGATCTTTTATGCAAACTCTTGGGAGTACTCCTACAGCTGGGGGATGTATTCTCAAAGATTCTTTAATTACACACTATAAGTAGTTCATTTAATTTAAGTTGTCATAGTTTAACTCTTCGAAGTTATTTATTATGCTCTTAATTTCTTAGCGAAGTTTAGTTTAAAAATTTTAATTGTGAGATAAATGATAAAGAGTCAGTGCAACCAAGTCTGCTGTAGTATCAGTGCCTCCGAAGAAGAATGTCATAAATTAATCAATCATTTGCTAAATATCTTTCTCACTTTCAGAGTTTTTTTAGATGTAATCTCTCAGAAGGATATCAAGAAATAGCTCACTTTATGAAATATCCAAATTACCGCTTTTAATCTATTTTAAGCGGTTTTAGATAACTTCTTCTGTTGTATCTCTAAGATTTTTCATTCTTTTTAAAAGATCTTCTTCTCCTTTAAAAGGCTTGAACCCAACAGCTTTTTCTTTTAAGATAACCATTTTTAATTTATAGTAAAATGAACTCTATATGTAGTTAAAACCTTCAATAAGTACATTTGACAGCTCTTTTTGAATTTCTACTCCATTAATTTATTTACCTCTAAAGCTAATACCAAAGAAAGTTTGGAAAATTACATCTGAAGTAACTTTTTCACTCATATGAAGTGCGTTTATTGGTTTAGAAAGATCTAATTACTTGCTAGAATAGATTTCCTATACAACTTATTTTGTCACAGGAAGTCTACTTTTGATGTTTTAGAATAGAAAAGTATTTGCCAAGAGTTTTCTTTATTTTTACCACTCATCACCATCAGTCATAAGCATTCCTTTATCAAAAAGATATTATAGAGTTAAAATTCCTTTAAGCTTCTCATAGTAATCGCTGTAGCTCTAATGAACTTCCTTAACCAATTCAGCATCTTAAAAGTTAACTACAATATCTACTCCTAAATTGTACAATATAGCTTTTGTATTAGGCTTTTTTTAAATTAAATCCCGTATAAAGTAGAGAGCATCCCCATACTTCTCAAAAGATTGCTAATAAAGATTAACTATTCCCCCTACTGGTGAGAATAAAACTTCAGTATCTTTGTACTTTTTTGCTAAATGTAAAAGCTTAATCTTAGGTGAAAAGATTAATAGTAAAATACAAAAAGTAAGAATTGTTAAGAGACTTGCAATTAATATTATCATTGCTTCTTTACTTTCTTTTTATTTTAAATTTATTTATATTTTTGATTATTTATTTATATTAATTGTATTTATAAATTTAATAACGTAGTTATTTTGAAATGGCTATTTGATCTACTTAAAGCTAATTAAATTTTTAATCGAAAGTAAGCAAATCTTAGAAATTATTCATGAAATTACTTACAACATTTATAAATTTTAAAATTTAATTAATCCAAATGATATAAGAAATACGATAAGAAATAAAATAAAAAAAATATTATATTAATCTCTTTCTGAATTTATATAAAGTAGTTTATCCGTAAAATTAATAATTAAATCTGGCATATTATGAAGCTAGAATAATATCTAAGAATTATTCAGTAAATGTGGTTCAGTTAATTACTCTATATATTAATGAAAAAATAAGCAATTTAAAGTGTTGAGTAAATATCTTTATTTTTCTGTATATTACTCAAATAAAATATAGTTAAAACATTGACATTAAAAATTTTTATTTTATATAAAAAAATAATAAACAATAATTTATAAATCAAATAAAATGATAAAATGAGTGATTCAGAAGATTAAAAGAAAAATAACTGATGAAAATGAATTAGATTATTATTATAAATTATACATGATAAGGTATGGATAAAAATATAAAATATCAAATTTTATGAATAAAAATATGTAATAATAAAATTTAACATCAAATGAATTATCTGAAATTTTAGTTAAATTAAAATTATAAAAATATAAATAAAATAATGAAGATAGATATTAACTTATTAACAATCTTTAAATTTAAATTTAGATGAACGAAATACAAAAAAAGAAATACTTGAAAAGAAAAATAAAACTTATCATTATTTAAAAAATTAAAAGAAAAAAAAAGAATTTACCTAGATAAATATGAATATTTTATGAAAAGAATTTTTAAGTTAATGTGAAAAATAAACATTCAAAACGGGGAGGACTCATTTTTTAATGGAAATTTTTTAAAGCCGTAACAGTGATGCCTAGATGATTACAAGTTTTTAATGAGTTGATTAATTGCCCGATCTTATTAATCTAATATCGTGTTGTGAGAGGAATTTATAAAATAAAAATAATAATAATAAAAAATAAATAAATAAAAAATTATTAAATATTTGATTTAAGATGTATTGTATTGTATGCATTTTTATGTGCAAATATTTCCATTCTATTAAGTATTCTAATTTTTCAATTAAACTAAAGTAATGAAGTGTTAAGCTAAGCAACTTATTCATTACTAAAAGTACTATTTCTATTTATTTTATAAATAATAATATAAGAATTTAATTTATAAATAAATTAAAGATATGAAATTTTATTTATTCTTAATTTTTTAAATTTATAAAAATGAGAAAAATTTTTTAAATATGTTTTTTATTAACTTTCAGTCGTCAGTCATTATGAGTTGGAGCTTTAAAGTTAGATTTCATTAACTATTTATTTAAATAAAAGATTTTATAATACTAAATAAAGTTAATAACGATGGATACATCTTCTCAATAAATAATAGAGTTATCCTAAAATATAAAGAACTTAGAATTTATTATTACAATAGTTTTATTATCAATTTTTTTTTTATTTTAATTAGATTTATCAGCTTAAATTAAAATTTTTAACATCAATGACTCATTCATTATAAAATTTCTTTTTAGTTATTTAATTAAATTAATTTTTGTTAATTTTGATTAAATTTAAAAAAAAAAGATTTTAAATTTTAAATAAAAAAAAATAGACTTTAGGATATTTTTTAATAGTATTTTTAAGGAATTAATGTTTTTTACGATTTTTTAATTTTGATTGATACATTAGATTTATTCATTCAATTATTAAAATAAATTGCTATTGTTTAAATGGTTGCTAAAATTATTTGTATTTTTTAATAAATATTTATTTTATTTTTTAATTTATTTTAAAAGAATTAAATTTTATTAAATTAAAATTTTTTTTCTTATTTTTGATGATGGATTTCTATTAATTAAAATATTTTTAAAAGTCTTTCTTAATTAAAATTAAAAGAAGTATCATTTAACTAAGTATGATACCTAAAATTAATTAGTGAATATTCACCATGATTTTCATTACAATCTTCAAAATTTCAGGTAATTAATACTAATAAATTACTCATAATTTTACTTTTATTTTACAAAATAATTTTAATAAAGCCTTTGAAATTAATATTTGAAGTTTTGAGAACAATGTTTTTGATATCATTGGAAATACTTGGCAAAAAAATGTATGGCAAATGGCAGGAATTATAAATAAGCATTTTTAAGATGCAAGAGACTGACTGCTATTAGTATTAATGAAAATAAGTGATCATTATTTAGTTTTAAATAATAAGCTATAAATCAATCATTGAATAAATAAAACAATAGATTTTGTGAGAAGAGACTCAAAACTCAAAAAGAACATAGGATATATAATAAAAAATATAAATTGACACTCACAAATCCTACAAATTTAAGATTAAAAGCAAGCAAATAAGGAAGTAAAGAAGCGTTAACACAGAAGAAAGAAAGAAATGATTCAAGATATTTCAACTGGGGTTTAAGACTTCGACTTTCAGAGATAGCAATAATTGTCATCCCAATAGGATGATGAGGATGATCGTAAATGATTACTTGAATTTTAGAAGTTTATTAGCCATTCATTTTATATGATATTTGCGGAATTTTTTTGTAATTTTAAGAAAATAATTTTAAATGATAGTCAATAGCTGAATGATGTAGTATTGCTCAAGATGCTTTTAATTATCTATTTTTTCCAGAATTTAATGTTTATTCCTCCATTTTTCATAGCAATGATAATCCTTTTCTATGACTTTAATATTTATTTTTCTTAAAACATTTATAGAGAACTCAGAAACTAGCAGTGTTTTTGATGAGAGATAGTTTATTCGAGTCAGCACAGCACCTCCTCGCCCATTAACAGATATAGAAGAATTTAAGAGATCTTAGGAATTTATACTTTTAGAACAGGCTGTCGTTTGCTCTTAGCATTTAATACAAAAGCATTACCAAAAGTATGATCTTGACTCATAAGAAGGTCAAAAAATTTGTAAAAGATATTTATCCATAGTTGAAAAAATGTGCGAGGTAATAAATAAATAAAATTCAATCATTTATTGCTTAAGTAGAGAATGATTAGCAAGATACTTCATAATTAAATTCTTAAACATAAAAAATAACTAAAAATTAAAATGATTTAACCATATCAGGGCATTCAATTCGATTTAAATTTATTTAAAATTTCATAATCAAGCTACATAATGAGAATATAAAAATTTAAATAATAATAAATGGAATGAATAAAGTAGTGTTTTTGACTGAAGCAAGATATAAAAAGAGAAATATTTCTTTGAAATAAAACAAATTTTTATTTTAAAGACATATTAGGTTGCTACAGCATTGAGGGATTACAGAAAAGAGTTCTCTAAAGCATATAAAATATTATATAAAGAAGGCTAATTGTGTTACTTGACAGAAATTTTAGATAGCGCACAAGAAGGTAATATTAATTAGTTAATCTATCTATCTTGAAAACACATTAAAAAAGATCAAATGTGCATATTATTTATTTAATTAAGCATCAATATTTTAAGAAAAAAAATTTTAAATGCTAAAACAGTTTTAAGCTAACTTTTTTATAGTTCATAGCAAATTTAAAAGAGAAGATAAATTCTTAATTAATTTCTATAAACAAAGGTTTTCCATATTTATGGGTAAATGGAGAGAAGTATGTTTTTTCTCCAGAAGTATTGGAAGCAGGATAAAAATTACTTTAAAGCTTTTTCAAAATGTAACATATAATGAGAAATGCTTACAGTAGATCTTGCTAAGAAAATATAGTAAATTGTTCTGCATAAGCAATTAGATAAGAGATAATCCTCAGCTTGGAGAGTTTTGACGACTGTTGGGCAAAGTTTGAGCAAGTAATCATTTTATTTAAGGAATTAATATATCTCAACAAGTTAACTAGTACTAATTTAGCAAATGCACAATGCAGACTTTATAAAATTTGAGAGTTTTAATGATCATATAAATTAATATATATATATAAAGAGTATTAATAAATAAATATGAAAGAAAGTTAAAAGTAAGCAAAGAGAGATAGAGTTTACAAAATAAATTCACTTTTAAAAGTTTCATCATTAGAATTAGTAAAAATTATTCCCACTAAAACAATCTATCAAAAATTTGTGATAAAAACTTTGTTTGTTTTAGATGTAATCAAACTAGGTATTTTTGGTCATAGATTAATTAATTAAATAATTTAGATAAATTAATCTTACGAACAAACTCCATAAATTAATAAATACTTAACTTAAAGAAATTAATAAAAGATTAAATTATCAACAATATTTTCAAAGCAAATAATAAATAAATCTTTAATTTAAATTAAAATTTATTTTCTTTCAAAAAAAGCTTTATGTTATAGAATTGATGTTAATTGAAACAGATGCAAGAAGGTTCATTTAAAAGGCCATTGATGTTGAAAAAGAACTTCAGTCTATAGAAATAAGAGAAAAAATAAAAGGGAGGATTTTCTTAATGGACTCAGAAATTACAAATTATAAAAAAAAGCTTTGTAAAATAATATCACAGATAAATGCTGTAGCGAATGTTGATGGAAAGGGAAGAGATGATTTGCAGTTTGAAATTTTGTAAGAAAGTGAAGTTATATTGAGAACCATAACAAAAGAATAGAGCTAAGCAGTTAGATACCTAGCAGAATAAATTAGAAATTCTTTTTCTAAACTAAGAAATCTGTTCAGAAAATATGAACAAAATATAGAAATGGTAGATCCTTAATTAAAAAATAATTATGACTTAGTAGAAGCTTTACAGGAGTATGAAATGAGCTGGGAAAAAGGAAAATCATACTTTTTAGACCCTAAAAAGTGTATATTTTTAAAACATTTTTCTCATATTATCGAAGCTACTGGACAGAAACACAAAGACTTTTAAGAACAAGTAGACTGCAGAGATGCAGATATATTCCTTAATATTCCATGCTTGATGGTGCTTAAATGCTTAAATAATGAAGACAAAAATATTTGCCGTTTTTTCCTTCCTTAACTGTATGAACCATAAGGAAATAAACATAACACTATGTTTGAAAACCTAAAAGAAGAGTTTAATGCATGGAAATAAGGCCATATTAAATAATACGAATTCCACAATATCCTTGAAAAAATCCTTTTAGGAATAACCTTGAATATAAATGATTAAGCAACTATTGGTGAATACAACCGCTAGGTGAACAACATTGTTCATAAAATAAAATAGCTTGCAATGGAATTGCAAAGGAATAACCCTATGGAGTGGAATAATTTCTTAGATGCTGCATTATGCTAGCCTCCCAGCAATAATGCACTCTAATGAAACATTAAAATTTTAATTGAATACTCGAAAATCTCTTCCTAATACTTATCTTAATAATTCAACTTATTCTTTTTCAATAGATTATTATTAAAATTACCATTAAATTTATGGAATTAAGCAAAAAATCCTGTTATTACTTAAAAAAAAATAATCAAGCTAGCATACCATAAACTTAGTCTCTAGTGGACTTCTTTACTCTTTTACTTACTTAATTTGGTTAATAGCAAAATTTAAATAGATTTAACAAAAATTATAAAATAAATACAAAATTTTAAAAATATAATTAGTTTAAATATGATTTTATTAGAAATTTGTTTCTTCGCAAATTCTAAATGATATTTATCACAAGCTTCTGAAAGCTGAATCTTACTGAGTGATTGGTTAGATTTTAAGTTTTTATATTGTTAGATTACCTTAAAAATGATAAAAGAAGAAGCTTATTATACTTTTATATACAAATGTATAGTTTATATTCTAATAATATTTGATTAATTACTAACAAATAAATGAATAAATTTTATTTCAATGTTAAATGTTAAAAATAATTTTGACATATTTATATTTTTTATAATAAAAATCTTACTAAACTAAATAAGCAACATATAATATAAAATAAATTAAATTAATCGAACTTGTTTTTTAAAAAAATTAAATTATTCCTTTCTAAAAATATTAAAATTAATTATGATAAAATTTAATTTTATTTAGATTTAATTATTAAATTATTTATTTACAATTCAAATTATAAAGGATTCTTACAAAAATTGAATTTAAATTTAGCCTTTTATTTGTTGTAATTTATTTAAAATGTATTTATTATTATTGTAAATTAGTTTTCTATTAATTTTTTTTCCTTTTTAAAGAAAAACAAACACACTTATTATATTTATAAAATTAATTGTGTATTATTTATTTAATATTATTGTTACTGATTATTTAATTATTAAAATATCTTTCATTTAAATTTAAATATTGAAAAAATTGATTTAGCTTAATTTAAATTAGAGTAATAACTTAATGTAAAAGGTATGAATAAAACACTTGAGTTAAAACTAATTAGAAAATTCTCCAATATTATATTAAGTAAACATATATAAATAAACAACTCAGTCTGTCTTTGTTTTATGTTAATTTACAAAATTAATAATAATAATAATATCTAAAGTATTTAAAATGTTTAAAAATTATAAAATAATTTTAAGAAGCTTTATCAATTATAAAAAGTGGTTAGGCCAATAAATTATAAAAATTAATAGGTTTTGAGTAATCATCTGCTGTAAAGGAAATATAGATAGATAGTAATTTATTTATTTAGTTTTTACTGTTTTTCTTGTTACATGATCAAAAATATTACTAATTGTTAGAAGGGTTGAAAGGCATAACAGATTACACTTATACTTTTTCATCTTATTCTGAATTCCATTCGTTGGACCAGTTATTTGGATATTAAGAACTATCTTTGTTTATTATATTACTGTTTGAAAATGGTTGAACTAAAAGATGATTTGGAGTTTATAAATTAATGTTTTAACTCGTTATATGATTTATTAAGGCTTTGTTGCCTGCAGAACTGTTTTCTAAACCTATTTTCCCTTCGAAGCTGTGAGTCTTTTTTAAATAAGGAGTTTTATAATTTTGAGCTTCTAGGTTGTTTGATGTGTTAATTTTATCATCATTTTAATTATTTACTGACAAAGCTAAGTTTAATTGACTAAATGCATGCTACTGATGCTTTGAGAAGTTATCTTCAGTTCTGAAAATAGGTATCCGCTTTCTTTCACCTTACCTAAATTCAGAAACAGGGATATCATCTATATTATCATCGTCATTATTGTCATAATTGTCTAATTACTTTTTGTAGACTTCATTGCTTACTTACTTATTTAAAATTGCTAACAAATCGCTATCATTTTTATTTTAAGGTATTAAATTTTTGCTTGATACTGCTCCGTTTTTACTCTAAGTCATTCCATTTTGAACATTACTTAAACTATTGACTATTCCTACAGTGGTTTTAGTTTGAGGAACCTCAATTTAATTTTACTTTTTATCTTATTAGATCATAGTTTAAGAAATTTATTTTTGATCTATTATTTATGGAGTGCTTGGAATTTGCTATTTCTAAGAATTTCCTAATGTGTTTTGATTTTAAATATTCTTGCTACTATTAAAAGGATTGTTTTGTGGTGAAGTATCTTGTAAATTTTTTGTTGAGACTGCCTTATTCATTAATTTTGCCTAAAGACTGCAATTTTTAGGACACCAATCGTAACATGATTAGCTTTCTGGAGTTGAGAAACTTTAATTATAGCATGAAGAAAATAAAGAACGATAGCGATCGTATTCAGGCGTTTATTCGAATGTTAATGACTTTACTAAGTTTAAAAATTCATGAAACTATTTAGGTAGTCCCCTGCACATGTGTTCATGTGGAGTAGTTTACTTTAATTCAGCTATTTTCTTAAAACGCTCTTCCTTTTCTTTGAATTAAAGATTTTACCAAACTAAAGTTCCCTTGGCAAAGTAAAGAAGTAAATACGCTAAACTTTCCATATCATCTCTTCTACTCTATTCCAATCCAAGATGAGAATTTATACTCGTATATCTTGCAGTGCCAACTAGACCTTTATTAGTTTTTTGCTCAATATGATTTTTGTTTTCATCTATGTAATATTTTGATAACCCAAAATCTATGATATACACTTGATGATGATATCCTTCACTGCCTATAACGAAATTTTCTGGCTTAATGTCACGATGAATAATACCTTTTTCGTGAAGGACTTATAGCCCTGAAATCATCTAGTTAGCTATAAGTAAAACTGTTCTTAAATTGAACTTTCCGTTCATTCTCTTCTTCAAACTTTCCAAATTTGGACCCAAAAATGACATTTCAATAAAATTATAAGTAGATAACTCGCTGAAACGACTGTCATAAAGAACAGCAAAATATTTTGAACCCTTCACTTATATCATAATCTAAGCCTCCTTCTTGATGAGAGAGTATCTATTCTTCTTGTCTTTTTTTTCAAATTTCATGGCAGCCCATCTAGCGCGCTTGCTATCCCAGACTTTAAAAATATCACCAAATGAACCTTAACCTATTTTTTCAATAACTTCTAGATGAGGATAATTCCTTAACTCTTTTTTTATTATTACTAGCTATTCTATGTTCTCCCTAATTTACTCTTACTTTAATCTCTCTTATTGCCCTCCTATCATCTTGAACGAGCCAGATGTTTCTACCTATCAGTTCTTGATACTAATAAAAACCAGCTAGAAATATTCTTAGCTATTTATTTGTTGGTATTTTAAAATTTTTATTAAATTAAAAAGTTTAATTTAGTACAATATAGTTCGTTCCTGTCGAAAGTTTTGAATTGATTAGTTATCTATTTATTTTTTTTTTGAATTATTGTTTGTAATGAGTAGTTAATGAATGAGCTATTTAATATTTTTTTGTCTTTCTTTCTTTTTTCATATTATTTGCTATATATCTTTCTTAAAGCCTTTACTTTCATTTAATTCTTTTTTTAAGATTTCAATTTACATTCTAACAAAATATTGATCTTAAGACTATGTTTTTTATCACTCATTTCCTTACTTCTTGAAAGAGCTAAAAAACCCAGATAGACCATAATAAAAACCAGTGTATTCAGTGCTGGCTTGTCCATTGATTTGATGTAATTAGGAGTTTTTATAAATTTTTATGTCATGTACTTACCTCTTGATCCTTTACAAAATTACTCAAAATAATTTGGTATAATTTAAAACATTCTAAACAAACTTACAGTTATTTTAGTCATAAATTCATATATAATTTCAAAAATTAATTATATTTGTAAGAAAGGATTATATATATTTTTTTGATTTATTAAGGCTAATTTATTTATGATTATAAAATTAACCTCTAAAGGTAAAACCAAAATTAAAAATCTAAATTACTTAATTGTAAATATGTTAATTAAAACAATCTACCAATTTACCACCTGAATTGTTAAATATAATAATTAATTCTATAGTTAAAGTTTTAATTAAAAAGAATTGTATTTTAAAAAACCAATTACTTATTATTTGTACAATATTTTTATTTTACAAATTTGAATGCATTTTCTTTTGAATTGCAAATTTAATTTTTAAAATCATATTTTTTAACTCAAAAGTGTTATGAAAAAAAAAATATACCTTACAATAAAAATATTTTGAATATATAATCATCATTTTACATTTGTATTTATAATATATGTATTCAAATATTTGGAAATAGTATTTATATAAATCTTTGATAAATTTAATAGCTATTTTTTAGATTTGTTAGTTCTAGACACATACTGAATTCTTACAGTTAATTTTTTTTCAAAAAGAAATAGATAGTAATTATTGTATTTTAATATCTATTAATACCAAACTATTGCATTAATAGAATGTATTGTTAAATTTATCCATTAAATAGGATGTTCTAGAATAAATATTATCTTAAATATAAAAGAATTGAAAACTTTAGTAAATTTTTTATTCAAAATATTAATTTTTGTGTAATTTTAATATTAAAATTCATAGATAAATTTAATATAATATTTAAATTTTGATTTAATTATTTAAATTGCATAGAAATTATAAAATTTGATTAATAATATTTATATTTTATAAAGTTTAATAAAATCTACTAATTGTTAATCTCTCTAGTTTATTAACAAATAATTTATTCTTGAATCAAAACTTTTATTATTTACCCATTTTTATAGAATAATTTTTTTAAATCTTTAGCTAATATTTTATTTAAATTTAGATAATAAGAATTAATTTAATAGTATTAATAAATTTTAATTTTATAATCAGACTCTTTAGTTTAAAAGAATTTCTTAAAAGAGGTCTTCAACTGTAAGCTCATAATAGATTTTTAAATTTATTTTAGATTACCCAAGCTGGAGGATAATCAGAATATCTTCTCAATTTCTAATTTATGTTTTAAGTTGTTAATAAAAATTAACATTTAAAAAAGAAAGAAAAGTATATAATATCAGCAATGTTATAGTGAAAGTAATTTTTTGTGTGAATGTGATCACTTTTTATACATTTATTAAGTTACATCTGTCATGCTATCTAAGGTATAAAAGTATTTTTTTTTAAACAATACATTTTTTATCATGAGAAATGTGTTAATATAATTTTCGTCTTCATTGGCTAACCAATAATTAAAACAGTATGAACATATTGATCTTAGAATTCAAGATGCCTACAAGCTTATCCATCTGAAATACATACAAAAAAAGGTCATTATCTGCTATCTCAATTTATTTTATATTAATTAAATTCCTTTTTTAAATAGATTAGTTAATCTTTATAAGGTAAATTTTAATATACTCGTTTAGTTTTCCGAGAAAAAAAATGAGATTCAAAGGAAAATAAATAAGTTCCTATGAAAATATATCACCAATTTATTCATTAATAAATCTAAAAATACAACTATATTTGGAAGATAAACCACAATACCATCAGGAGTAAACTCAGTTACTCTATTTATAATTTTTACTTAGTTTCCTAATAGTATAGGAAATTTTATGACCTTTTATGACTTGGAGGCTGATTAATCAAATATCCCATGTTGTAAAAAGATTTTTTTACACTTGAACTTAGCATGATACTCTAAATTGAATCTTAGATTTACTAGCTTCTTAATCCTAATAATTTTGAGGTACACACGTTTAATTTTTTTATAAAATAAAGTATTTTTTAAAAATTCTTTTGTTACATTGAGAATTTTTATTTACTTTTTATCAATAACATAACAAATAGTTCAATTTAAAAATCATAATTAATTAAAATAGAATATTTAAATTTATCCAGTATCTGTAATTAATTTATGTTCCTAATTTAGGAAGTAATAAACATTGGTAATATTTTTAATTTATAATCATAAATTATTACTCATAGTAATATTTATAATTTTATTGGTACTAAATCATTTAATTTATTTTATCAAATGCTACCATATAGTTTAATCTAATATGTACAATTAATATTTTGGTTTTGAGGTACAGTTTATTAATTTGCTTTAAAGATACCAAATAGTTAAGCCAAGAAAGAAATGTATTTTTTATGTAACTTTATTTAAAAATATTTAAATTAGATTCTTAATTATAATATTTTTAAAAATATGTAATCTAGGTTTTGTTGCTAATTTTTTGCACAATTCAAGTGACCAAGCTAATAGATTATTTTATTGAAAAATCAACAAAAAATCAATGAATACATACATAAAAGATGGATAATTAATTAGCCTTTATTTAAATGTAAATAAAATAGATAGATCTTTATTATTTTTCAGTATAACTATAGTCCATAAATAGACTAAAGAAAAACATTTAAAAGTGATGGGAATTATTATCATTGGATTAGCAAAAAAAGTACTGAAAAAAAAGTTTTACAAAATGATAATATTCGATAAAAGAATGAATAGAAATTAATATAAATCATCAGCGATTAAAAAGTGCGAAATCATAGATAAAAATTATAATCAAAACATTTGTTTATATTGATAAATAAGAAGATATAACAAATTTACATATAAAAACTAGTCAGTCATATACCAATTAATTTTAACATAAATAGAGAAGCCAATTTGAATAATTATGCTGAGTAGGAACTCAGGGTAGAGCTAATCAGCTGTGACTCTACCTAAGATTCATTAATAGAAATCTTAATCTCACACAAACTTGGATGAAAACATTATAGACTTAAAATAAAACATTCGCTTAAAGACAGACTTTGATATGTATGAATAGCATAGAATGGAAACTACAGATTCACTTGGTCACCAAGGATTTTTGTATAATGCATAAAGCCCCAACTTCTTAAATATTAGCTATCAACATAGTTCAATGAGTAATAACAGAGTTTCTGAAAAAGATTCTCCTCTCACTAAGAAATTATATTCTTCAGCTTTTAAAAGTAATGGAGCACGTTTTTCATTAAATTGTAGTGTTAATAGCTCACCAAAAATATTTATGAGGACATTAAAGGGTTTTTAGGATAAATCAGTTTCTAATATGAGTGAGCGCTCTCATTTTCATTTTACTAGGTTGAAAGATGGAACACAAGTAGATAGGTATGGAAGAACAAAGGAATAAATTGAGGAGGAAAGATCAAGAGAAAATGATTTAATTTAATTAAAGAAACTGAACGAAAGTGATGATATGCAATTGGAAGATAAAAAATCCAAAGAAATAGTTGGAGAAGAAGCTATTGATTAATATTATGGACATTACAAAAATCTTTCTAAGATAGTTTAGCAAAATAACTTTTACTAGGTTTAGCGTACCAAATTTTATTGTTATTTATCTCCTTCATTATTAGATTACTAACTAATATATACTTTTGCATTCTTATTTTTAGATAAACTAACTCATTTGTGTGATAACTCTAAAGAGTGATTAAATTTCCTTTTCACTAAAATTACACCAGAGAGATATTTAAATAAATAAATAAATATGAGACAAGTCAATAAATACAATTTAACTCTTCATTTTTAAATAAATAGCTTCATTACAAACAGATATTTTAAGAGAAGTAGAAAAGAGAAATGTAATTCCATCGAAACTAGGACTAATCAAACAATCTGGAGATGAAGATACTTTAAAATTAAGGTACTTTTTACAAAACTTAAAAAAAGCTTATTTTTTTTTATTAAAGTCACATGCAATACGGAGATTAGTATGCCAGTGTTTTATCATAAGGATTAAAAAAAGTTGCTAATATTAAAAAATTTCATTTGTAGGATAATAGAATATCTGAAAAAAGTGCTGCAGAACTAGTATCAATTATTTCTAAAAATGCAAAAGAAGTCAATTTAGCTAACAATAATATTGGAAAAATTGGCTGTGAAAATCTATCTCGCTCTCTTTAAGAGCCTAAGTGTCAGTAAATATTTTTTTTTCATCAACCTTGATTATTTATCAAAATTAATTATCTCTTAATTAGGATTCAATTTTATTTTTCACAATAATGTTGATTTTACAGCTAAAAAAATGTACTGTCAATTCTCATAAATAATAAATAGCATTTTGCAATATTAAAAATTAATCATTGCCATTTATCTTGGAATTTTAAAAAAGAGGCCTTAATATAAATAAACTTTAATTAATGAGGATTGATGGTGTTTAAATTAAAAAAATTTAATGCTCATCAAATATAATTTAAAAAGAGGCATTAAATATTTTAAGTTAAAGATAATTTTTATAATTAATGTAATAATATATTATTAAAAGACTTGAAGTTCTTAATTTGGAAGACAATAAATTAGGTGATTATGCCATTATTATTCTATTAAAGGGAATTATGTAAAACAAAAGCTTAAAAATTCTTAATTTATCTAAAAACTATATCACTGATAAAGTATGCATAGACTTAAAAAATATTTTAGAATAAAATGAACTCTATGAGCTTTATTTACATTGGAATTTAATTAAAGCTTAAGGAGGATAATTGATATTTGAAGGTATGAAAACTAATGAATATTTAAAGGTGTTTGATATTAGTTATAATACATTGGGCAAAAGCACCAATAAAAACTCATGTGCTCCTTAAATTTGTGAATTTATCACTAACAATTAAGAATTAAGACATCTAGATTTGAGCAATAACTATTTTAATTATTAAGACTCTGTTGATATAGCTGCAGCTCTTGAAAAAAATAAGACAATTTATGGTTTCCATTTTGCAGGAAATGTAGGTTATGTAGATAGTAGAGGTTTTTTGATAATTGAAGAAGAAAGTGAGTAAGATTTAACAGCTATGCATACAAGACTAAGGATAGACAGTAATCTTTACTTTTTTAAATTTCAAATTAATTTAATTTTTTAATCATAAAAAGGCTGTAAAACTGTTGAAACTAATATATTTAGAACCAGTCGTGATAAAGATTTAAAGGATTGTTGCTGGATATGCGAAGGTTGGTAGGAAATTAAGTTTTAATGGAAATCAGGTATGTTAATTTTAATTAAATTGCTATTGTTGATAATTTTATTAAATTTTTAACTTTATTGTTTTGTAATTAAAAGGTATATCTGGTGATCTTGTAAATGATCCATTGTTTATTCATTTTAATTTTGAAGATTTTAGGGGTAATTTCTTCGGTAAAGGAGTTGCTGTTTAAGACGGTTTTTCTTAAATTTTTACATATGAAAGAGTTATTCCTCCTGGAGAATTAGAATATTTCTTTTCTGGAGAAGATAGCTCTGAAATTGCTAAAGATTAAGAAAAAAAATTTAACTATGAAGGGTCTGTCATTCCTGTAATAATTTACATTTACTAAATTTAACTTTTTTAATTGAAGTGTTTTTAATAAAAAGAATGTATTCATTTATCAAGGATAGACTATTGATGTCCCTCTTAAAGAATTGAATTATATGAATGTTCATGCAAGCAAAAAGCCATTTTTAAAATATGAGCCTTTAATTAGTATCTTACCAAGAACCAAGGATCCCGTTTATATTCCTCCTAAAAAGAAGAAATTCAAATACAAATGGACCTTCCCAATCTCATTATTTGCTAAGTGGAGAATGGATGATGAAGAACTCCTTAGAAAATGCTTTGACTTTGATTGGGATTATGGAAAAATACCAAAATTAATTAAAAATGAGGATTAGCTCAAACAAGTCAAAGAATTTTTCAGATCTCATTACAGAGAAATTAAAGATTGCTATAAGAGCTACGCAACAAAATATCCTGTAGGTGATATTTGGGCAATACAAAATCCTGCGTTCTTAGAATTTATTGAAAAAATTAAAATTATTGATAAAAATCTCATCAAAGATCCTGATATTAACTTGAAGTGGGTTGCTACAATTTCATCTATCCCATAATAAGATAAAACTAATCCCAGAAATCCCGTTTAAGGTAAATAATTAAACATTATTGATTACAGTAATAAATATTGGACTATTATAAAAAGCTATAAGCAGATATTAAATGATGGAAGTTTTAGTTAGAATAGCTGAAGAGAAGTATATTTTGAAATATAAAACTACAAGTAACTACTTTGAGGCAGTTAAGATGTTTTGGGATGAGCATTTAGCTTAAGAAATTAATTCATAATATAACTTGTAAACATGGAGAAATGAAAGATATTGGAATGAAGAATGCGATACATGTTTAAAAAATTACAAAAGAATTGTTGAGCATATCTATAAAAAGTATTCTAAAATGAAAGTTAAGCCTGGTTAAGCTCCCTTTATGTGTTTAGAAGAACTCTAGACTATCTGCAATAAGGCTGGTTTAACAGAAGAAGCTCACTTTGGACCAAATGTAGCTTTGCAAGCGTTTAACTTTTCAGTTATGACACAGGTAGATGAACTTTAGCAAGATAGAATATACTAAATGTATATTGTTGAATTTTACGAAGCACTTGCTAGAATAGCAGAAGCTGCTTCCTTGGAACCTATTTAAGGACTATATTTTGTAAATTAGTTTATATAATTGACAATTTAACTAAATTTATTTAATCAAATAGGTTGATGAAGAATGGAACTTAGAAAAAAGAAAATCTTAAATTTTAGCTCATAAACTAGAAGCCCTAATTGTGCGTTTACTTAATACACTTAGCGATGCATCATTTAAAGAGAAATATCCTCCAATCACAAAATCATTTTTTGTAAAAGAAGAAGATTCTGATGTAGAGTTAGTAAGTCCTTGAAAAAAATAAAAAACTAAAATTAAATTAAATAAAAATATTTCCAAAATATATTTAGTATATCAATCAATTAATCAATAAATACACTATAAAAAATAATTATTATTATTAAATAATATCCTTCAATTAATTGATAATTAATTTGTATTAAAAATAAAATATTATTTTAATATCTACATATTTCATGTTTATTTATATAATAAGTATCTTTAAAAGTAATTAAATATCTCTTTATTTTTTGACTTTAAAAAATTATTTTTAAAACTCAATACATCAATTTAAAATATAAATAATATAATTTTAATGATATTTATTTTTATATAAAGAGATAAAATTTTATGAGTTATTATTTTAAAAACAATAGGGGTATTTTAAAAATATTTTAATGATTTATTTTTTTACAAATTTATTTTTAATTTTACAAAAATTTTTTGAACAAGTCAAGTTAATACATATATATCTTTTGAAAATTTCATAATGAAATTAAAATTTATTAATAGTTTTAACAGTTTTAAAATTTTTACATTTTTATTTTTTATAATTAAAAAAATATAATTTAATTTAAAATATTTTAATTACTCTTAGTTAAAGTAATATTTTAATTTTTATTTTTATTATTGTGATATTTCTTTGAAATAAATTAATCTCTAAATTTATCTTTCAATAAAATAAATTTCTTATAAAATGTATTTATATTTACTTTTTGGTTTTAAGAATATTATGCTTGTGAATGGAATAAAAATAGCTTTTTGATATTTTAAATATTAAAATTTACATTTTCAAGATTTTTCTTTCTTACTTTTTTTAGAAAAAATCAAATTTTATTTTACTCACTCGTTTTAGTTTTATTTATTTAAGAGTAATTGATTTTAACCATAAATTTTGAATCATTTACATATAGTTTATTGGTATTTTTTTAAATGTAAATTTTAAATGGTTAAAATGTGTAATTTCAATTGATAATTCATAAAAATTAATTAAAAAAATGATTAAAAGTTTAGTTTCTCTTTATCAAAAAATATACTTTTAATATCAAAAATATAAAAATTTAATAAGAATTTATTATATTAATCGTTTTTTAATTTTTTTTTCATTAAGATTTGCTTTGATTGTATTGTAAACTGCGGTTAACAGCTTCAGTGACTAAATTAAGAGCGGCAGCAGGTTAGTCTTGAGGGACCATGTGACCGGAGTTATAAACAAGCTTGTATTATAAGTTCTTGTAAGTCTTAACTGTACCATAGACAGCACCATCAGCAGCCCATTAGGTAGTAGGAGCGCTGTTGAATTAACTTTAACCAGACCAGTTAAGGACTGATAAGAGTGTTTCAGTACCTATGTAAGGGACAATAAGATCTAAATTTCCGTTAAAGTAGTTAACTGGGAAGTCTTATTCAAGTAAATATTCAACTGCATTGATGGTATCGCCTTTCATGAAGTCATTAGCAAAACGAGCATAAACTGTGTTGTCACATTAGGTATATTTCTTATTTCTTAACTTGAAAAGTTATTATCCGTAAGCGGAATTGAAGAGATTTTCAAGAGCACTGGCATCAGGTTCATCTTATCTGTGGATGTTGTAGACATCTAAATTTTAAGGATTGTTAATGCTCATATCTTGATTGAAGTATGAAGAAGCAAGCTAGAATTAAGAAGCATTAATAGCCTTTTATGCTTATGCTGCAACTTGAAGACCATGTTAGTATTGGGTGTTACTAGTAAGGTTATTTAAGTGAGAGAATTCACTGAGAGAGCCAACTACATAGTAAGGAACAGTGAAACCATCAACTACACCAATACCTTAGATGTTGAAAACATTCTTTTCTTTTAAAGCTCTAGCAGCGATAGAAGGAACATACTTTCCTGCATATGATTCACCGAAAAGGAAGAGAGGAGACTTGGGAGTTAAGCCAACTTAGTTAAAACATCCATTAGGAGAGTTATAAAGTTAATCAAGAGCATAGAGGAATTATTAAGCAACTTAATCTTAGTTTTAAGGAATTTCCTTTGAAGAGTCAGCATAAGAAATACCAGTACCAATGGGTTAATCAACAAAAATAACGTTGTATTCGTTAGTCCAGGTATAATTATTAGGAGTAAAGTAGAAAGAACCACTAGAAGTTTAGTTAACATAAAGGGGACCTAATTCAAAGAAGTTACCGAATTAAGAAGAACAACCAGGACCACCATTTAACCAGATGATAGTTGGGAGGGTTCTAATTTATTCAACAGTTCTTCCCTTAGCACCATAGAAAATGAAACCAAGAGCAGATTTCAAATTTTAACCAACACTCAAATAACCAGAGTAACTGAGTCCGTCATAAGCAGTGAAGTTAAGAGCATTACATTCAGTGGTGACACTGAGTTTATTTTTAGGTCTGAAGTAGTCCAAAAGTTTTTCTAACCAACTTTCATTTTATTATTCTTTTTTGATTTAATCTTCTAACCTCAATTAGGCAGAGACTAAGCAAACTATTAAAGCTGCAATTAACAATCTTTGGAATTTCATTTCTTGTTATTTTTTAATTTAATTTTAATTAATTATTATTATTATTTGTAAGAAATTATCTCAAATTTGATTTACAAAGCTAATGATATCTCAAAAATATAAAGGAATTAATAATTTAATACATTCGCTCGCTCATCATAAAATTCTTTTATAAATTATATAAAAGAAATAACAATGAATAATAATTAAAGATAATGTTATTGTTCGCAAATCTTTCTGGAACATTTTTTTTGGAAGTTATTAAATTATTTTCATTATTTAAAAATTTAGGAAGGAAGTTTAAAAAAGAAATTATTTATCTAAAATAAATAGATAAATAAATAAATAAATGTTCTCAGCTTCTTCTAGAATATCTTTTCTTGATAAATATTATTTTTATTGCTGAAAACTTTATAATTAATTTAGATATTTGACAGATAATTTTGTTTTTAAATTTCTATTTTTTCTTACAAATCTCAAACTAAATAATTTAATTGATTAAATCAAATTACAAATTAATAAATGAGATCAACTTACATATTATTGTTTTTAAAATTTTCTCTTCATATTAAAACCATGACTTATCAATATTTCTTTTATATCTATTCTCATTCTTTCTTTCATATTGTTATATTTTTGATTTCTGAAAAATAAAAAACAAAAATTATATTCCTGATCGATAAAATGTATGACTTCATGATTTCTTACCGATGAAGCTAAATATCGATAAGAAAATTTTTAAAATAATAATATTTATTAGAAAAATATGCTCAGTTTTTATTATCTTTTTCTTAAATGTTTTAAAATAATAATGATAAAAAGTATAAGCATTTGAATTTTAATTTAAAAAGATGAAAATGTACTTTTCAAAACCTAAAAAAAAATAAAAAAATAAGAAAAACTCATTCATTAATAATGTGTCACACACTAAAATATAATTAATTATTCAAACAAATAAGTAAATATTTAATAGGAATAAATATATATTCTTTTATATGTTCCACTTTAATTTTCTTCTTAATTTATGAATTTGGATAAAAATAGCTAAACATAAGATAATTAACTTTCAACTAATAAATTAATGATAGACTACTTTTGTATCTTTAAAATTAAAAATATATTATGCTGATTTGTTGATTAAATATATTTTTATTTGATATTTATTTAGTATGAAACAATTTGAAGAGGTTTCAGAGCCTTCATCCTACTCACTATAAAGCAGCAATTTCTCTTTACAGAATTTTTTTACTTATTTTTTAAAAATCTACATTATTTTGTGTTTTGATTTAATATTTTTCATAAAAATAGGATTTATTCATTTAATTTCCATATTATCTTTTTGATTTTTAACATTTTTAAAAAAATTATTTATTTAATCCTTCTAAAAAACAATTCATTACCAATATCTCTCAAATTTGACACTTTCTCTTAAGTAAAAACAGTTTATTTGTTTGGATTTTTATATTTTTTAATTTTTTATTTATTAGCGTTTTATTTGACTTATTATCTTTTTCTTTTTATTATGCTTGTGTTTTTTTTTTTTTGTTAATTTAACTTATTTTTTTATTATCAACATTTGTTTTATTATTAATTAATTCATGTTTTATTTTAATTTTTTTTCATCATTTTTTTCTTCTAACTAACTAATGGTTTATTAGATATTTTTTCTTCAATAATTAAAAAGTGGAAATAAAATTGGTGATGAAGGTACATCAGGCTTATGTTCTAATTTAGCAAAGTGCACTAATCTCTTAAATTTTTCCCTTAATCTCAAGTAAAAACTGTTAAATTTATTTTTTTAGGAATGTGATATTTTTTAACATAAAAGTAGATTGAAAAGAATATAACTCTTTTAATTTTATATTAGCTTTTATTTGACTTATTTTATTATCATTTTATTATGTTTATATTTTTTTACTTTCTTCATTTGTTAATTTAACTCATTTTTTTATTTTCTACTTTTATTTATTATTAATAAATACTATTCTTATTATTTCATATTTTTTTATAAATATTTAAAAAGTTGGAATTAAATAAGTGATTAAGGTGTACCAGGCTTAGGTTTTGCTTTAGCAAAGTGCGTGAACCTCTAAAATTTAGGACTATCTATTATGTAAAATTAGTTAATTTATTTTGGAATTAAAATCTTTTTTAATATAATAATTAATTTAAAACAATATAACTCCTGAAATTATTTATTAACTCTTTATTTTATTTATTTTTCATTTTTTTGTTCTTACTCTTCTTGATTTTTTTTTCTTTGCTAATTTAACTCATTTTTATTTTTTTTATTTCATATTTTTTTTCAATTTCATGTTCTAACTTACTAATTATTTTTTTCAATATTTAAAAAGAGGTAATTAAATTGGGATTGGTAATGAAGTTGCATCAAACTTATGTTTTGCTTTAGGAAAGTGTCCTAATCTTTCTAATTTATATCTTGATCTAAGGTAAAAACACTTCATTTGTTTTGGATTATATATTTTAAAAAAAAACGTATTTAAACAATATTTATAGTAAACTTTTTTTATTTTATTTATTTATTTTTTTTTATTTTATTTTATTTTGTTTGTTTTTTTTGTTTCTTTGTTAATTTAACTCATTTTTTCATTTTCGATTTTTTTTTATTATTTATTCATTAATCCATCTATTTCTTATTGTTTCATTTTTTTCTTAGTTTTTGTTCTAACTAACTAATTAACTATAATTTTTTCTTCTATATTAAAAAGTTTAAACTAAATTTATGATAAGATAAGATAAGATAAACTCGCACACATAAATGCACTCAGAAATACATCTTAAAAGTAATTATAATTTATAATAAGTGTTTAAAATTGGTTTTTGGTTTGATAGTTTTCTCGAAAACCCCCCTTATTTTAGACACTGTTTATGATATAAAAATTTTTTAAAGTACTTTTTAGCTAAAATGGGATAATAATTTAAATATGTTATAAAATGAAAATACAAATGCAAAGTTAGATACAAGGTTTATTTATTTTTATAGATAGGATACTAATTTACAAATACATACAAAAAATAAATAAATTAATCAAATAGTTTTTAATTTACAGATAAAGCTAAAATTATGAATATGATTTTCAAGCATTTTTCTTAAATAACTAACTCTTTTTATTAATCTCACACTGAATAAATCCTAATTACCATTTTCTCATAAATAATAATTTAAAAAAAACATAAAAAATATATCATAAAAATAAATTAAACTATCTTTCAAAGGTAAATGATTTTATTTCAAATAAATATTATGAATCACTCACTACTCTCCAAAATTTTATTTATTTAGGTTTATTTAGTTGCTTTGAAAAACAAATTAACTAAAATAACAAATTATATTTAATATTGATATCAATTTAATTGTAAATTTCACAACTTTTTTATTATTTTAAAATTTTGTTTATGATGTAATTGTTTGTAGTTTATTAAACTAATTTATGGGAAATTAATATCTATTTGTTAAGTGTGTTTGCTTTTAGATATTGGAAAAGTTAATACTTTATAATGTCTAAATCAGATTGACTAATTAACTAATTAATTATTTTTGATCATAAATTTACGTATTAATTAAAATAAAACACAATTAATCAAATAAAACTAATCACTTGAATTAATTTGATTGAAATATATTTGTTTGGTAAATCTACTAAATAAATTAAATTTTACAATTTGGCTTAACATAAAACAATTCTACTGAAAAACACCAAATAATTTACTTTATTGTTAATGCTTATCATAATTACTTGAGTAATGGATTGTAAAAAAATTCGACATTTTTAAAATAATTGACGCTCAATTACTAAAGCATAAAGAAAGATCTCTTTCACAGATTTCAAGAGTTACTGGAGTTGCTTTTACTCCTCTTGCATTTAATCTGTTTTTCATGAAAACCATTCTACTAGCTAATGCTCTATATTTTAGTTTTTATCCATTACTAGCGTTCAAATTCCAAAGTCTCTCAGAAAATGCGCTTGTTCTTGTCCATATCCTTGTTAGATATACATCATCATCACTTAGCTCTGACCACAAGCAAACTTCCGCACCAATAATCTTTCCTTTTATTCCTGATATTTAAGGATTAAATGCATACATTGCTTTCCAGTTATACATTTAATTGTAATCTCCTCCTAACTCATCACCAAATCCAACGTCTAAATAAGCATAATCCTAAGATGAAAGGATTATTCTGTTAGTTATATTAGATATTAACTTAAAATTACTCATTTCTCCCCACCATTAAACAATATCGTCAGGCTAAAGTCCTAATTTGTAATTATCTTTGTCTGACCAATAAATAGCAGGTTTAGTGGGATTTATTTTCCTGTAAAGATTTTTTTGAGTTTATCTATAAAAGGTTTAGAGATCATCATAATTTTAAATATTATTATCTTTCATATATTACTTTAGGTCACTTGATTAATCCCAGCATCCTTCATCTACTTCATCACCACCTAAATGAATATACTTAGAAGTGTAGAATTAATTTTCTAGATCAGTAAGTACTCCATTAACAAGCTACCATGTTTCTTTTTGAGAGGGATCTAATTGACCATTAAATTTATCACACTATAATGCTACATTAGAGAATTGAGGACTTTTACCCCAAGAAAAAGCATGGCCTGGGGAATCTATTTCTGGAACAACTTATATTCCTCTAAGAAGAGCATATCTAACTATGTATTAAATATCTGTTAAAGAGTACTATTTTCTAAAAGAAAAAGCACCATATTGAGTCACATTTGGAAATGATTAAAGTGGATATGGAAAAGAATCGTCATCAGTAATATGCCAATGCAATACATTTAGTTTATTATATTGCATAGAATCAATTGTCTTTAGTATAGTATTAACGCTCAAAAAGTGTCTTGCGGTATCTATCATAAGGCCTCTGTAAGGGTAGTCGGGAGAATCCTAAATAGAAATAGGGAGACTTGGGATGCTCCAAGCAGAAGAGACTTCATCTTAAACAAAGAGCTATGAAAATGTTTCAAGGCCTCTAACAAATCCTACATACTTTGTTGCATTTAATTACCAATATGATGAATTTAATAAATTAAGAGAGTAAGATTCATCTTAGATAGTATCTGCAATAGTCAAATTCATATCGCTTATGAAGATATCAAAAATGATATTAGAAGGGTCAAAAGCGTTCAACATTTATTTAATGTTGCTACTAACAAAATTGCAATTTGTTGAATTGAAAGTTGATTAGAATGTCAAATTTGAATATAGATTTATCATCTAGAACACATGATCAGGGACGTACCCAGCTTAATTAACTTGAGGTCTGTAAACAATGTTGCAAGGGTTGGAAATTTTAAGCGTTTAAGTACCAAAAGTATAAGTTTTTGGTTTAGGAATAACTTTAGCAGCAATAGGATCAACTCCTGGTGTAACTTATGAAGCCACAAAAGCGATTGCTAAACAGATAACCAAATACTTTTTGAAATTGAGATTCATTTCAGAAATTTATTTTTTATTTAAGTTATTTATATTTTATCATAATATATTTATTTATTTAATTTCCTAAATCCATCCTAAATTATTTAAAAACAAAGTGTATCTTTTCAAAGTAATTTATTGGTTATTAGAATAAAATCTATTTGTTCACTTGAAAATCCATATTTAATTGATTTTATTATCCATTAATTTTAGTTTTTATTAAACCTTTTATTTTAATAATATTTGAATGGTAAAAACAATATTAAGTAATCATTTCATGGTTTTTATAATCCCCATTCAATCTTTAAGGTTAAAAGAATTATAAGCATAAATCTTAAATATTTTCCTCTTAATAATAAAGGAATCCTTGTATTTTTAGTACCATTTATACTATCTTTTTATTACCAATTAAAAATTTTTTTCAATACAAAAAATAATATAAAAAATATGAATACATTTATTTTTATTATAAATTGTAAATTGATGCAAAAATCCTTTATGATAAAAATAAAATGTAAATCTTACATTGCAACTAATTAAATAATAAATAGCCATCTAAATAGATTAATATTATTCATAAAACTTAGCTTACAAAATTAAATATTTAATAAAAAAACAATGCCAAATTTAATGCACTCCCACAAATAGAAACTCATAAATAAATACAGGTGAATGCTTGTGAAGTTGCAAAAAAATCCAAAACTTTGTATTTTTTAAAACTTTTTACTCTTAAAAAAATTTATGCTTTTTTTCAAAAAAATAAAAAATAAAATGATATACTTATATTCGATTATTTTATATAAAATTATTAAGGTTAATTTAAAATTAAATAATTTATTGAATTATTCTATTAACTTTTAAAATAATTTTAGATGTTATAGGTTGGTATTTTTAAAATTTTACTAAGATATGATTTTTATAAAAAAAACAATATGAAAGGGCAAAATATGTAATATAAACAACAAAATAGATATTTTATGCTTAAATTTAAGTAGATAATAATATAAATACATAATTCATACTATTGATGAATATATTCGTTTATCTACCTCATTTAATGTTTCATCTTCATTTAAAAATTTTTATAAAAATAGCTTTGAATGAGCTATTTAACTTTCTTCTGATAGAGAAATTGCAAGCTGTTCTTCAAAATGATTCATCATTTATGTATCTAATAAATATAGTAAGGATTAAATATTTAATTAATGATTGAACAAAAATTTACCAGTATTATATTTATTATTAGAAAGGTTCTTTGAGAATTCATCTGAGCATCCTACCAATTACAAAGCAGCAAACTACTCTTTGCTTAAAATCATCATGATTGCTTTTTTTATGAAAATCATATCTTAGTAAAATTTTAAAAAGTCTATACTACTCTCTACTTATTCTGAAATATTTTTCACAAGAAAGGGATCTAGTCCTTTCGATTTCAAAAATATTTTCTAATTTTTTAGACTTCAAAAAAAGTTAATTTAATTATTAAAGAAAATAAATTATTTTTAAGAGATAATAATAATTGAGAATAAAAACAGTTAATTTCATTAAAAATTTGTAAATGATTTTAAAATGAATGACAAAATAATTATTTACTTTAATTTAAATAAAATAGATTCTACTTTTTTTTATGTCTCCTTGTTATTTAAATCTTTTATTTTTTATTCAATGTTAATTTTTATCTTACTTAACAGTTTTCTTTAATTTTAGCACTTTCGTTTGAACGAGCAATTTTTTAGCTCTTATTAATTGATATTTTTTTATTTTTTTTAAGGTTAAAATTTTAGAAGTTAATCTACTTTAGAGCTTGGACTCAGACAAAAATTTTCATGCAAAGATTCTGAAAATAATTTGAATTCTAAGTTAAGAGGAGATTCCTATTTTTCCTAAACAAAAGTTTCCTAACTTTACTTTTCATTTATGATTAGTTGTTAATCAATTTTTTATCTGCTATTTTGCTTTTCTTTTTGTGGTTATTTTTTTATTTTAAATTAATTTTAATCATTAACCTCTTTAATTTAATCATTATTTTGTTGTGTTATATCATAGTAAGGATTCGTTAGAGAGCTTAAAACAGATTATCCTGAATGTACTTAAAAACTTGGAATTAAAATAGAGTTTTTTTTTTCTTCACTATTGGTATTATCTTTTTACGCAGCGATACTTTCCAATTTACTAGTAGGATTATTATAATATGATTCATGTTTTTTGCTGTTATTTAGTATTCTTTCAAAATTTCCTTTGTAATAATTTTTTAAAATTACAACAAACAAATCTTATTTTATAAATTTATTTGCCACATATCTACCTAAAAATCCTAAGCACATTAACAGATTTAAAGTACTGTTACATAAAGTTAAAACTTCAGGATATGAAGGGAATTATATCTATGTCAACATGACTGCTTCATCAACTTCAAAAACGTACATATTAAAATATTTTAATCCTGTACTTTAAACAAAACTTTTATAGTCCATTGTTTGATCAGATAAACTATAAGAAATGGGATAAGAATAAACTTATTCTGATTAGAGTAACAGACCTTAGCTTATCTTTGTAGTTTATTGTTGCGTCTTAAAATCAAAAGCAATCATTGAAGATCCAGTTGTTAATCTGTAAAAATTTTTGTAATTTACTTAAAATTGCTTAGATGTTGTATTATATTATTTTGTATAAAGCTTAAATTAAACAATGCCTGTATTCAAATTAATATATTCTTCTATTTAGCTTGGATTAGCACAATTTTAAGGAAGTGGATTGTATTAAATATCAGTATCTTAGCACCTATAAACATAAATAAGTAAATCAGAAAAGACATTATTAGCATTTCCTACTGCAATCGAATAATTTTTCAAGTTTGAAAAGTCAAAGCAATTATAGTTTTTTAAGGCAGGGTCTTAGCAATTTGTAATGCTTACATTAAAAAATCTTATATCTGTGCCATTTCTATAGATATACTGACCACGATAAGTTAAATATGTTTTACCTTGTTAGGATTCTATATCTTTTAGGTAAACGCCAATGTCAGCCCTTTTGAATGCAAATGCAAATAAATTATCTTCTAATTTGAAGCTTACATCATCATCAGTTATAAATATTTGTGATCTAAATTTTGGATCCATCTAATTAGAGATGAATAGATAAGTTAAATATATAAAGTACATCAAGGCAGCACTTATCGTAGTTACAGATAAAAAAGCACCTAAAACTGTGCTCTTTCTCAGTTATCTCTTTGACGTATCGAATGAATAAGGTTGTGAAAAAATGTCCAAATATTTAAAATATTCTATTAACATTTATGTCGTTTTAATTAATTAATTATTTTTCTAATTATTTAGTTTTAGTTTTTTTTATTGGAAGAGTGGTATTGTACCAATCAATTAAATTAAATAAGTCAATTAAATTTCATTATATATAAATTTTATAAAATAAACCTAATCGTAAGTTTGTTTATTTTTATTTATAATAAATTTATTCATTAATTTTAATTGCATGGTATTGTTGATACTTTTTTTTTCATAAAAATAATTATTTTTGAGTTATTTTATTCATCATTATTTGCAAAACAATAAATTTAATTCTTCTATTAGTTTTCTAAATTTATTTTTTTAAAATAAGTCCTCAGAAGAAACCTTTTAAAGAATTAATTTTTAATTTAAATAAAAATACAATATTAAACATAACTCAATAATGAATATAATCATATACATTATATTATATTCATCATCTCATAATATCAGATACAGTAAATAATCTCATTAATTAATGCCACACTATATAAACACTCAAACACGAAAATATTTTACTTTAAGCCCTTTAAATTAAAAAATTTTCTAGAATAAAAAAGATTAAAATAAGGGTAATTGCAGTAATTTAAAAATTTTAACTTCATAAAAATATACTAGAATAATAGAGAGAAATTAATTTCTACAGCATAACAATTTAACTTACTTTTTTAAATAATAAAATTTGAAATATTTTGTTTTCTGATGGGCTAACTGTGAATGAATATATTAATAAATATCAGACAGCTATTTAAAAAGAAATGTGTGTTTTCATCATCCTTATTTTTATTTTAACATAAAAAGTGGAATTTACTTTTAATAATAGTATGATAGTTTAGATTGAATTTATTCAATTACAAAGAAATATTTTAAAATAAAAGAATTCATTCACTCACATTAATGAAGAATATATTCGTTAATCTATTTCATTCAATAGTTGTTCTTAATTCAAACAATTTTTCAAAAATTATTAAGCATTTTATATTTATATATCTTAAAATAGCGAAATAGCAAATTATTTTTCAAAATGGTTCATTTTTTCTTCATCTAACAATTAATTTTTAGAAATATTAAAATTATTTAACAATAATTAAAACTATTTACTTATTTTCGATATATCTTTATTCGCAATTAATTTTAAGAATCTATCTGAGCACCCTACCAGTTGCAAGGCAGCAAATTATTCTTCACTCAAAATCATCATTATAGCTTTTTTAATGAAAATCATTTCTTGGTAAAATTTTAAAAAATCTATGCTATTGTCTACTTATTCTGAAATACTTTTCATTATTTATGGATCCAATCCTTTAGATTTTTTCATCCTTTTTGTTAATTTTTGTTATAAAATTAATTAAATATAATTAAAATTTCTTTGCTAGTAATAGAAAGCTTAAATTATATATTATGATATAATATCTATAAATACAAAAACAATTAATTTACTTGAACCTAAATAAGATGGAATCAACTTTTTTCTAGATTTATTAACTTTTTAGAGATTTAATTTTTTATCCTATATTACCTACATTAGTCGTTATTGGCTCAAGAGTTTTTTTTTTACAGTAATTTCCTTAAATTTCGGTATTTTTTAGCTTTAGTTATTCATTAGAATTTTTCCTTTTCTTCCTAACTGATTAAAATTTTAGCAATTTATCTACATTTGATCCAACAGGACTAGAAATAGGGTTCGTAAAGTTATCTGTTAAGCTTTCACTTATTTTAAGATCTTTTAGCTTGATGGGAAGTTCTTACTTTACTTAGGCCTTTTCTTGGTTTACACATTCTATTAATTAAAGAGCTTTTTATTCAAATTTTTGATTTTAAAGTAAATCTGATTATTAATATTTTTCATGTATCTGAAAAGTCAAATGATTGTTCTCTTTAATTTCATCATTATTTTGCTACAAAAGTTCAGTTTATTGGTTTATTGATGAGGAAAAAACCAATTATCTAGAATTAACATTCAGACATGGGACTTAAACAGGACTTTTATTATCCTCACTATAATTTAGATCTTTTTATTCCGTAAAATCATCTAATTAATCAGAATGCATAAAGGGTTATTTTAACTGATTATTTTAAAGCATTTGTTCAAGAGTTCCTTAGTAGTAGTTTTATAATATAGTAACAAATAAATTTTATTTTATTAATTTATTTGCCATAAATCTACCAAAAAACCCTAAGCACATTAGGAGGCTGATGGCACTATTGCACAATGTTAATACCTCAGGAAACGAAGGAAATTAAATTTATGTATACATGACTGCCTCATCAACTTCAAAAACATACATATTGAAATACTTTTATCCTGTAGTTTTAACATAATTTTAAAAATCAAAGCTTCCTTCAAATTCCTCATAAGAAATTGGAGAAGAATAAACTGATTCTGATTATAATAATAATCCTTAATTTATTTTTGTTATTTGCTTTTGTACTTTGAAATCGAATAGTTGCATTTATGCTCCAGATGTAAGCCTATAAAAATTTTTGTAATTAATTTCGAATTCTTTAGATGTTGTATTATATTATTGTGTGTATAGTTTAAACTACACAACACCAGTAACCAAGTTGATGTAATCTTCTATTTCTTAGGGATCAGCACAATTTTCAGGCATAGGATGATATTAAATATCTGTATCTTAGCATCTGTAAACATAAATGAGTAAATCAGAAAAGACATTGTTAATATTACCTACCGCAATAGAATAATTTGATAAACTTGAGAAATCAAAGCAATTAAATCCCTTTAAAGCAGGATCTTAGCAATTTGTTATACTTACGTTAAAAAATCTTATATCTGTCCCATTTCTATAAATATATTACCCACGGTAAGTTAAATAGGTTTTACTTTCTTTGGCTTCTATTTCTCTCAAGTAAACGCCAATATCCACTCTTTTGAATGCAAAGGCAAACAAATTATCTTACAATTGAAAGCTTACATCATCATTAGTAATAAAAATCTGTGATCTAAATTTTGGATCCATTTAATTTGTAAAAAACATATAGGTTAAATAGATGAAGTACATAAGAGCAGCTGTTATCACTGATAGTGAAAGAAAAGCGCCAACAATTGTTCTCTTTCTTAATTGATTTTTCGATGTATCAAATGAGAAAGGTTAAGAAAATATATCCAAATGTTTAATATATTTAATAAGCATCTGCAATTATTATTATAGAGCTTTTTATTCTACTTTTCTTTATTTACTTATTTTTTTTTCTTTCATAAAATTAATTATTATTAAAGCCTTAAATGCTTTACAAATTTAAAAAGTTAAAGAGTAAACACTAACAAGAAATAGTCTAACTTTATTTATAATTTATTTAATGAAAATTATTCATAATTTAATTAATTTCTTTTTTACTAAAAAATAAACAAACGTATTAAGAAAATTGATTAATTTACTTCCATTATTTCCTTTTTTAAATCCCTCAACAACACAGATGAGATAATAAAAAGCTTTTCAATAAAATGAAATATGAATTCTCCTTAGTTATAATCATTTAAATTATTCATGATCCCTTAATAGGAGTTTTAGTCCTAAGAGTTACATTAAGCTAATAAAAGCTTTACCTAATTTTAAATTCGATAATGATTTAGTCAACATAAATAAAATAAACCCTTATAAATTTAAAAAAAATCAATGAAATAATTAAATAAAATACAAGTAACATATTACTGAATTAATTTATAATAAATTTTATTTATTGTAAATAAATAAATAAATAAAAAAATTAAGTCGCATTGTTAAATTTTAATAAATGTAAACAATTTTTCATTTTCAACTTGTTATTTAACTTAATCATTTATAGGTTTTTTAATATACTTTTTAAAGGTATCATAAAATTATTTTATTGGTATATTATAGTTTTTTTAACTTATGTTAACACCCTAAGAAATTAGTCAAATTTTTTATCTATCTTTAATAACATAAAAATTCTATTATTCATTTGCAAGTGGAGTTGGTTCTAATTTATGAAAAAAGACAGTGTATGTATGAATCAAAACAGGTGAATTATACAATTATCTTTTTTCCTAATATGTTATTCATCAACTTTACATTATAATTTCAAAACTTTTAATAATTGATTTTTTTCTAAAAAGTTCTTTTTTACTTAATATAAGTGAATTATAATAAATTCATAAGTTGTTTTATTTTTCATATTGAGATATTATTTACAAATTTTATTCCTAAATGTCTGTCTGCCTCATTAAATATTATTATTTTTTTTACAAAAAAATAATATTGAAAATAAAAATTAATATTTAGGTATTTAATAAAACCTAACTATTAATAAGTAATCAAAAAATATCATAAGATTTGCAATAATTTCTAAATTATAAATTATAAAAATGTAATTAATTTTATGATATTCGTGAATAATTTATCTAAAGAATAAGGTTTTATGTTAAAGGAATTATATTACTTTAAAAAACTCTGAAAAGGCGCTAATATTTTGAATAAGATTAATTATATATTTAATATTAAAACAAATTAATTTATATTAATGAAGAATATATGAATTAATCTATTTTATTAATAATTGTCCATCATAAACATTTTTGCAAAAATTACTTTCAAACGGAAATCTATTTTTCAAAATTGCTCAATGTTTTTTCAGAAATTTAAAGCAAAAACTGAACTACTTTTTTAAAACTTATCCATATTTGATATATTTTTATGAGACACATAATTTTAATAATTTATATAACACCCCTAGAATAAAATCAGTGTGATAGATTTTCTGAATAATAATCAATTCTTAGTTAAAATTTTAAAAACTCAAGACTATTTTCAACTTAATCTTAAATATTTTTCAACTCTTTAACATGTATTCCCTAAGATTTAGCCTTACTTATGAGACTATATTATTAATTCAAAAATTTCTTAATAAAAAACTCTTAATTATAATTCAGAAATCTCATAATTAATATATTAAAAAAGAAAGAATTTACTAATTTAGGTAAATAAAAAATTATTTTATTTTAAAAGATACTGATTCAACTCTTTATTTTACTACTGAATTATGTATATCTAATATTTTTTGCTCTATGCTGCTCATATTGGTTACTACTTTTTTAATATATGTAGTTTTTATAAAATTTTTATTTTAATTATTAGTCTTTTAAATTTACTCAATTTTTTAAGATTTTATTCTATTCGTTAATTAATAATTTAGAAATTGCTTACTGACTAAAACAATCTGTTACACTCTCAGTTAATAATTTAATATCTATATTTAAAGGAAATTCTTACTTTTCTTAAATACTCCTTACTTAAATTTGCTAATCATATGAAGTTAATTGAATAACTTTTTATTCAAAATGTTTACTTTGCTTTAGATCTGCTTTATGCTACTTCTATCTTTTTTAAATAGAAAAGTTTTTATTTTCTTTTATTTCATCATTACGTAAATATTTCAAATTATTTGATTATTTAATAGATATGTTTTATACAATCTATCTAGATTTAAAAATTCATATTAGGAATTAAAACGTGAATTTTATTTTCTTCAGTAGGATTTAAATCTTTTTAATCTGAAATAATATCTAATTAAATTTGGATTATTTAAAAATTATACCTCCTTGTTATTTTAAAGTGCTATTTCAAGAGTTCCTTAGCAGTTAGTTTTGTAAGATGGTAACAAGTAGATTTATTAATTTTTTAGCCACAACACCATATAAAACTCTAAAAACATTAGAAGGCTGAAAGTAATATTGCATAATTTTAATACTTTAGGTAATCAAAGATATTATAATTATATATTGATACATGACATTCTCACCAACTTAAAAAATATATCTATTGAAATAATTATATTGCTTAGATTGAGCATATTTTTAATAATCAAAGGAAAATCATTAAATTCATTATATGATATTAGTGAAGAGTTAACTAAATTAAATTTTAATAACAGATCTGAGCTTATTAGATTAATAATACATGCATATTATTTTAAAAATAAAACAAATTTTACAAAAATTTTAAATCATACATTTTAATGTTTACCTTAAAAATAATTAAAATAAATCCAACCATGAATTTATCATCGATAAAAAATAATAAGGATTGAGTAAAATCAAAAGATCACTTTGTTAAATTCAATTAAAGAAATAGTTGAAATTTAGTAGTAGCAGTATAAAGCAAGTAGTTTGAAAAATGTTAATATTTTAAAAAATAATCCAGAAATAATATTGATGAAATCACACAAAAATTATATCAAACACCCTACTTTTCTTTTAAATAATATAAAAATATGATTTTAAATATTTGATCATACTAAAGTTAAATACTTATTCTAATATATAATTATTTAAAATAGACATAAATATCAAAAATAGAATTAACAAACAAATAAATTTTATTTAATTTTCGGTTTCTTTTTTACAAAGTTTTCTTGTTAAAATACTCAGTTTTAATATATCTATTTATAAATAAAGATGCTTGCACTTTAAATAGAATTTATGAATTGAGATAAAATTATAACTAGAGTGAGTACTAGGTTATAAAAGAAAATTAAATAGAAAATAATTACTACAAAATTTAATTTATTAAAAATAATTCAATTTAAACTATAGACTTTAACTAAGATTTTTATTTGTTAAAATAAAACTGAAAATACAAATTCATTACAAAAGAAAGTTTAAAATTATATTGATTAATATATAGATAGGTGAGTATTTATTTATTTATAAAATCCCTGACAAATAATTAAATTCATTATTTATTTTTTGTATTTTAGGGAAAATTTTTGAAATATATTACTTTAAATATTTATTTATTGATTGATTGTATTTTTATATGATTTATGAAAACTATTAATTAAACTATTATGACTTTGTTGAGTAAACTTTTGAAAATTAATTTATTTATATTTTTGGTTAGTTTAAAACATACACTTTTTTGTTTACCAAAGCTTATTTTGTTAAATGCTTTTGATTCACATTTCGAATTAATTTATAGAAATTTGCTTATAATTTAAAATGTGTGTGTGTTAGTGTGAGTGTTAGTCAAATAGATTAAGTATTTGTAGGTAAAAATTACTATAAAATTTATTGAGACAACTTTATTTTAGCTTATTCGTTTTCTTGTATTACTTAGAGTTAAGTTTAAATCCAATTTAGATATTTTCTTTTATTATAGTTTTCTAAATTACTAGCTAAAGAATTTGTTGAAGTACGGTTGCCTCCTTTCGCTTCTAACTCTAACTTTTTTTTATGATTTCTAAGATCAGCTTCTGTTTAATCATCTTCGTTTTAATATTTATTAGATTAAATTGATGAATAAGATTTATTTTTAGGATTTCCAGCATAGACTTCATCAATATCTTAATTAGATCCATTTTCATCATAATCATCTTCATCTTCCTAATCTAAATTCTTTAATTATTTAATTTATTCTTATATATCATCCAATTCTTCTCTGTAGTCATTCCTAGAATAGTTTTCATAAATGTTGCTCATTCTATTGTAGACTGGGATCATATTGTCTTAGTAACCATTACCATTTGCTAGTTTTCTCATGCCAGAGTGCTAATCTACAAGGTTAATGAAAGAATCGATAAGCTTTTTTGTATCAGTATCTGCACCTTAAATCTTACCTAACTATTCTTTCAAGTCTTCAGCAGAGCTTTTTCTCTCATCGTGCTTGTTTATACTTTTAGCTAATTAACTCAATTTAAAAAGCGGTAGAACAATATTGCGTGATAGAGCATAGATATAGAAATATGAAAAGAACCACAAAATAGAAAAAGCAATTATTAATGATATGCAAAAGTTATAGAGCTCATTATATATTCTATCTTAAATATTGTTTCTATAGGAGAGATAATTGCTTTCTTTACCAAAGACGATAAGATAAAATCTATTTAATGTTTGATTTACTGTATCTTTTATTAAAGTACGAGCAAAATAATATCTTACATTCTAACTATTAGTAATGATGAATGTTTAACTTTATTGGTGTTAATTAAAATCTTTGATTTCATTCCAATTTTCAAGTGTAAAGTTTGTATTATTCGTATCATAAAAATGTGAAATTCCACTTTAATTAAAGCAATCATTAATGATGTATTCTGTATTATAATCTACTAAGGCAATTTAAAATTCACCATCTTTTTCCTGCAGCAAGTCATAAACAGATCTAAAATTACCAACAATAACATCTACATTAATAACTCCAGCAATTTAAGTAGGATCTGACTATTTTAATTAAAAATTTTAAATTAATTAACCCACTGAAAAATCAAAAAGCAAATAAATAAATAAATAAATATTATTATTTAGTTATTTGCATTTTAAATTGTCAAAATTAAAAATAATAGAAATATTGATTTATTTATGAATTACCTGTTTGACGATTGCAAGGGAGTATGTTATAGTTATTTATTTAGTAGTTAAATCAGGATAGGGACTGGTAATTGTAAATACAGGTTTATTTCCATTGGCTTAAAATGTTTAAGCAGTATTTAAATACCAAGGCCTTTATTTCATATCTATCTTAAAATCTTTTGGGACTTTAATGAGGCCTGCTGGAAAAAAACAAATGACATCTCGATCTTAAAGGTAAATATATAAAGACTAGACATAAGTTAAATTAGGATCTTATATAAAATTAGAAAAAAAATAAGAAATCAAGTCTACAGAGTCCAAATATGTTTAAGTAGCTGGTGAAATAGTAGTTGCATCGTCAGGATGGTTGTGAAAATAAGAAAAAGTTTAAAATGATATATCTTTATCATAATAGGGCTTTTTCTAAGAATATTACTTATTTACTATATTTTATGGGATAGGCTAATAAATAGGAAAATATTTTTGTTGTGGTTATAAATTTAATTCGTTTGAGGATTAATATAGTGAATTATTCCAACCAACATTGTTAGCTACTATTTGGGAGAACATAATCATCCAAGAACTATATGCTTTGAAATATTAATGTACTTATTTACTGTATTCAAGTAAGGAATTTTAAAAGCTTGCAGAAATTGAGTTATCAATCTACTCTAAGATTGTATCTCCTACGAAATTGGGACAAAATTTTAAGTAGAACACAAAACACCCTAATATTATAGTCATAAATAATGTCAAAAAGACTGAGTAAACACAAAACAGTTGCTTTGTACGAGACCACTGCTTATTAAAAATGGAGAAACAGCATATTTTATCTATTTATTTGTTATCGTTTACTCCTAAAATTTTATGTATCATTGCTTTAAATTTTTCTTTTCCATCTTCAACGCTTCCTGAAGAGATTACGCTTTGAGAAGCATCTTAATTATCCTGGTCATAATCTTCAGGAACGAGTTCCGTTTGTGTCATAACTAATCAATTTTAAAATCCACTCCAAATGACTTTCCAGCTTAAAATCTTTTTGATAAGAATAATGCTTTTTCTGATTTTTCACCTTTCCTTTATGATGATCAAAAGCTAAATTCTGTTATGTCCCTATGCTTAAAAATTAATTGAATGAATAATCTAATCGGATATGCTTGAACAATATCTAAATAATTATTTGAAAAGCAGTAGCAAAATCGTATTGCCTAGTAAATAATCTATGTCTTAATGTAAATTTAAATTATATTGCTATATACGCGGTCCAAAATGGTATTGTCCTATCAGTTATATTTTATATTTTTCCAGAGAATAGCCTGTTATAATTTGTCTTATTTGCTTGCCTATTTCTGTAATAATTTTAAAGAGATTATTTACTACTTGAATTAAAAACAATAAATTGCAAAAAATTTTAGGAATTGTATTAAAAATTTGCAAAAGCATAGGCGCAATCACATAATTAATTAATGAATAAATCAACCATTTATTTAAAAATAAAATTATAGTAAATTTTGTATTATTTCAATCTATCTATTTCATATTACTGTTACTATCATTTTGTTTAATATTTTTACTATGACTTATTTAGTATGTGTGAATATTACATATAATTAATTACATCAATCAAACCTAACTAAATATGCTTATTAAATGCATTTAGTTTGTTTTTTAATAAAAGATGTTATTTAGTCTGATTATTTATTTATCTTTGACTGATAAATTCAAAATTTCGTATTATTTATTTAATTTATTTATTTATTTTTGTTTGAGTATCCCAAAACAAAAAAACAGATTATCAATAGAAATAAGTTAGTAAGTGAATAAAACAAATTATTACTTATTAATAAACAATTTAAGCCAAATTTATTCAATCTCTTCAAATATTTTTTAAAAATTTCTAAAAAATAAACATTCCAGTCACCATTTCATTTTTTCCTTTGTTATTTTTTGTGTTTAATAAATTGGATAAAATGAATTTTTATTTTGCCTTTTATAAATTATAAAAATTTTTAATTTAATTTAATTTAAGATAATAAATACATTTTTACAGATTCTATTTATTAAATAATATTATTAAAAAATAAACATTCCATTCACAATGCCAATTTTTTATTATTTTTTGATTTCAATTTTTTTTATAAAATGATTTTTATTTTAACTATCATAAATTATAAAGATTTTTAATTTAACACAATAAAAATATTTTTAAAGATTCTATTTATTAAAATAAATAATTAAAAAATAAACATTCCATTCACAATAATACAATAATGATAAACATTCCATTCACAATATCAATTTTTTATTATTTTATGTTTACAAAATCGATTTTTATTTTAGCTATCATAAATTAATTATAAATATATTTATAGATTTTATTTATTAAAATAAATAATTAAAAAATAAACATTCCATTTACAATAATGTCAATTTATTATTATTTTTTTATGTTCAATTTTTTTATAAAATAGATTTTTTTTTATTTTGCATGCCTTTCTTAAATTACAAAAAATTTTAAATTTAATTTATGATAATAAATATATTTTTACAGATTCTATTTTAATTAAAAAATAAACATTCCATTCACAATATCAATTTATTATTATTTTTTGTTTTCAATTTTTTTTATAAAATGGATTTTTATTTTGCCTTTCATAAATTATAAAAATTTTTAATTTAACATAATATACATATTTTTAAAGATTCTATATATTAATTAGTGCTTGTTTGAATAATTTAATTATATTGATTGATTATATTTTTAATAAAATAAATTTATTTATTTACAAACCCTTTAAATATGTCTCAGGGCATTTAGAAATTGGGAAGATATTGTTCGATGTGGTTCATGAACTTTTAGTCAATGTATGGAACAGAGACAGATTTGCAAAATGAATCTTCAGATAGTATTTTTTATTTAATTTTTAGCGATTCTTATTTATTGTTGACAATAGCAAAGGGAGAGTTATCTCTGAGCTCAGTGATTTTTGATTCACAATCGTTGAAGAATTCTAGGTTTGTAGGGAGTGAATTAAAGTTTTTTGATAATCCATAATCTACCAGCTGTTCTATTTCATCTCTCCACTCCATTTGACTATCAAAATACTCATTTTACTCATAATGATAAGCATGATAATATTTTTAATTTTCGATTATTTTCTTAGTACTGGCTTTTTATATTTTTAAAACCATTTTTTTTGCAGACTTGACTAGAATATATAAATTTCTATCACTTTTAAAATCTAAAGTGTTTAAGTATGAATCAAGTGATCCTATTTAATTTGATGCCTTTAAATTCTATGTAATTTAGTTAGATATCTACTTTATTTTTCTATAAGGTTGAGTAACATAATAACTCATTATTAAGCAATAAATAATGTGAGCAAAGCTTATCACTAGAAATGCGATTATAAAGTTAATATTCGGTTTAATATATTTATCTTAAACTCTTTAAATTATTGTATCGTAAAGTCTTTCGAACTAATTTGTAGATTCCTTCACTAATAAAATAAAGGTTTGATCATTTGAATTTTTGGATTTAAAAGCAGAACCAGCAACTTTAAATCCTTAAATGTCTTAAAAATAGCTATAAGAATTTAAGCTGTTAGTATTATTGTTAAATGTTTAAAGTATTTGCTATTTCATATCTGTCCATTAAGAGGGAGAAAATTGTAAGAACTGTTATGGAGTAAAGTTAATAATACTACTGTTTTATGTTAGAATAATACCATTATCGTTACTGGCATCTATCAGAGCCATAATAGAATACTCATTTATGCCTATTGAATTTATATATTTGTCAAATTTATCTAAGTAATAGTCAGTAGCACAAACACCTTAAAATTTTCCATCCTTTTTAAAATTAAATAATAATTGTCTTAAGGGAAAAGCTTAAGAATATTTTGTTTTTTATCATTCATTAAATCAATAAATAAATAAATAACTTATTGTTCAATGTTACACTAGTAAATTAATTAATTTATTATTTTTGTTTTGAAATTTGGTAATAAATAATTTTTGATTCTGATTGATAGAAAAATCAATTCAGAATTTAGAATTTGATTTAATAATTAAATTTATTGTTTCTGCAGGATATTTATTAGAAGGTTTTTTAACCTGATTCAGGTGAAATATCTTTTTACAAAAAAATATTGACAAAAAATAAAAAAATATTAAATAGATCTTTTACCTAATCACGAAGAGCAACAGACATGGTCATTATATATTGCTAAGTTATTTAATCTTTATAGGGGAGAGTAAAGTAAGTTTGATTTGTATACTATAGGTTATTTTTAATTATTTAGGAGTACCAATCCCTCTAATTTGGGTGAAAACTAAAATCAGGTACCTTGTCTTTCCCTCTGAGAGCATTTTATAAACCAGCTGGATAATAGACAACTAATTCATCTGTTTCAAATCCACAATAATAAGAGTAAGAAAATGAAAATTTTGCATTAGCAATTAAGTTTTTTATGAAATAACTAAGTATATCAAAGTCATCAAGAATCTTCTAAGATTCTGGTGTAATATGAGTGTAATTTCTTTGGTCTATAAACGTAGCCCATTAAAAAAAATCATATGTAATTGGAGTATCAACATTTTAAAAGTAAAAGCCTAAAGTATCATTAAATTGAGGTGACACATCTTAGTTTATTGAAATGTAATTTTGTTTTCCTTTTAATATATGAGAATCAAAATTAATATCGTAAAAAGGGTTTTTGGGACCTTTTTATTGTGATTAATAAATGCTAATGGCGACTTGGTGAAGATGGTCAGTTCTTCTTAAGAGACTAACTAATGATTCTTGTAAAGAGGATAAGGTATAAATTAGTTAATTTTTTTCACTTTCAGAGTAATTTGGATAGTAAGTGTCATCAAAAATACGATACATAAAGAATAAAAGTAGAACCCAGCAAATCAATAAAATACTAATTATACAAATACTCATCATTAAGAATGAAACATTAAGCTACTTTTATCGAGTCCATCTGCTATTTATTTAACAAAACCAAAATTTTTAGATAATTTTATTCTTCTTTAGAGTTCGTACATAGTCTCTCATTTATTAAAATATCTTAGTTTGCCTAATATTTGCAAATAGCTGTGTGCTACTTTACTATGACTCTAAATTATTTTTATGATAATTACTCTCATTTTCGTATTCATCTTCTAAATTACATAAATTATCCTATTCATTTTCAAAGTACTTTGTTTTCTCAGATTCATTGCATGAAAGTGGATTTAGACTCCTAATTTCAGTTTTGCTAACTCTACTTTAAGATTTGTTTTTATTTAATGTTATAGTTTCAAAATTTTATTATCTGTTTTGGATACTATATTGATCTAATGCGCATATTTCAGCATTCTTGATTATATTCTTCAAATTACCATGTGACGCTTTATGGAATGCTTGAAGTGTTTGATCTAATTCCATAATACTTGTAGCTTAATTATTTTTAAGCAGATTAGCATTTTTTATATTTGAAATTCCTTTAATCCTGGATTCAGAGAAAGTAAAATTAAGATAGCTGTTTTTAGCATCTAAGGTATCTTGCATTATTAAATTTCTGTTACTTCAACAGATTAAATTATAATAGAATAAGCTTAATTCTTAGTTTGTATCTCTTAAAAAATTTGGTAATTTGATTGCCTATCTATTAATTTTTTTAAGATTAAATAGTAAAAATCTTGTAACAATAATTAAAATTTGCTAATATCTATCAAAATATTTGTAATCACAAATTTTTGTTTGGTTTTATATTTACTTTAGTTATCTTTAATTAAAAATAAATTTGATAAATTTAATCTATGAAATACATCAACTTTTGATAACGTAACAAGCAATCTAAATTTTATCTTGCTAATGTTGTTTAAATTACTAATTCGATAAAAAACTCTACTAATTTATAAATTTACATTTGTTTATGATCTTAGAAAATAGATAAATAAAAAATATCTTATCAATATTTACATCAGGATAACCTTCTTATGTTTCATTATTTCTCTTTGTAATTTACATACCTTTTTTCTAGTCTTTTAAAAATGTAGAGCTTTTTATGAAATATTTCAGCAGTAATTAAATCAAATTTCTTCCTTCTTTTATTAAAGGAATTTTTATCTTCAAACATTAAGGATTAAATAAGCATTTAAATAAAGGTTATTATCATTTTAATAAATCTTAAACTTTTCATTCTTTTATTTATTTATTTACTAAATGAATTTTTTTTAGTTTTACTAAAAATGTATTTTAAAATTAAAAAAAAATTATTTATTTCTGATTTAATTAATATTATTTATTTTACACAGAGCTATTTTGCATATTTTTTTTGATCTAAACATTTATTATTTTTTACTGTTTACAACAATTGATAAGGTATCAGCTTATTTGTGAAATTTAATTTTTGATTTGATTTTTATATCTTTTTAAATTGCACATATTTCAAAAAAATTTCTTTATATACAAAGATTCTACCTAATGGATTAGTTTATTTTAGGAGTAAATATTTAGGAATATTTTACATTTGAATTTATCATTTTTAAAATAAATAAATAGATAGCTAATAAACGCGCTGAAAATAAAGTCTCAAAAATTAAGCACCAATCATCTTTATATTAATTTGAGAATGAGTATGAGTAGTAAAATGAATTAAATGAAAATGAGTAGTAGAAATCAATAAATAGAGCTTAAGCTAGTAGGTAAACCTTAGTTTAAATCGATGATATCATGCTATTTTTCTTGTAAACTGATTTGTAACAACAAACTTAAAAATTGGTTAAAACCATGCTCTAAAGAATGAAGAAAACAGAGGACATTTAAGCAAAACTTTAATAAAATTTAAGTAATAAATATCCATTATCTGCTTAAATGATGTCTAGCCTCTATAATTATTTTAAAATAAATAAAACAACTAACAAAAAAATGTTAAAAGAATATGAATAATGGAATTAATAATTTCCTTGCTAGCTAGTAGTTAAAAACGATGGTAACAGCTTCTATCGATCATTGCTTCTTCAGTATATTCTACATGTAGTTTTATCGTAAGATAAATAAAAACTCGAATAAGTTATAAACTAAATTATGGATATTCCAACTCTTAAATATAATTAGGATGATTTGTAAGCTTTAAAAGAAGAAGATATCAAATACTGTGTTATTTTATTTTTAGTTACTAACTTCTAAAAAATTTAAAATAAAAAAATGTTTTCTTTAATAGATTTTTATTTATCTTACAACTAAAATCCTCTCATTGACATATCATCAGTTATAATAATTAGAAACATCCTTTACTATTTCTATATTAAGATTAAACAATCTGGTAATTACAGAGGCTGGATAGATACGTTTGAATAGCAAAAAAATCACATTAAATTGTTGAAAGATGGAGCAGAGGCAGAGTAGCAAATTATGATATTATCTTCTCGAGTATATATTTTGATTTCTTATATTATTAAATCAATTTATCATTTTTTTAGGAAATTTTAATTTTAAAGCCCTCTTTTCTTTTAAACCTTTTACATTTTTATTATAAATTTTATTATCTTTACAAAAATTCTTCATTTTTCTATAAAATGGTAATTCATTTTTCATTAAATTTATCAATTAGTCTTTTCTGACGAAAAAATTTGTTAATATTGTAAAAAAATAGAATAAATTAAATTTATTTTGCTACATTATTTGAATGTTTAACTCAATTTTATATTTTAATAAATAGGCTTTTGAGATTAAGCTATTTGCTTTAACTTTCTTCTCGTCAGAAAATGGAATGATTTAGTCTGAAATGAATGAACTTTTCATGCAGCAAGAAGAATATGAAACATAAATTTATTTAATTTAATAAAACTAACAATTCAACATATTATTTGATTTAGAATTTATGAGAAATAATGAAATTTTCTTTTTGAAGTTTCTTGATGTTTAAGAAGATGATTAAATTATAATTTACTTTGAAAAAAACGGATAGGTGGTGAAATAAGTTAATGAATTGGTTGATGACTAGAAATAGTTAAAAAGCTAGAAACATGTTTAAGAAACTAATTTCTTTTAAAGGATGTAGCTTTAAGATCCTTAGTTTGCTTTAAGGGAGTCCTTGCTTTAAGATTTTGGATTTAAAAAATAGATTAATGCTATATAGTAATAAACAGGACTATAGAGTTCTATAGTCTTAGATAAATCTAGAAATACTGATTAAGAGTTACCTTTATTCAACCCTTTAGCTAAATAGGAGTCATTTTTAATGGACTTTAAATAATATCTTGAAAATTAATAAATTAGTAATATTGAATAGATAAAAAAGGAAGATGAAAGCTAATTTGACTTGTAAGAGGCAGATTAAATACATACCTTAATTGGGGATATTCACTCTAATTAACATTTGTAGAAAAAATAACCTAAAAAAGTTAGAATGTCTTTGGCTGAAATTAGCGAAGGTACTCCAACTAATAACCCTGACGAATCTATTTCTTCAACAAAATCTATCATAAAAAAGCAAAAAAGAAATTAAATGTCATAAGTCTAGAGTCAAGAAGTTATAGAAACTCTATAGTCTGACGATGAAGATGATGATGATGAAAAAACCAGTTAAACAACATTTAACAAAGAATAGCTTGAAGCAGTTGTTTATGATGATAGATGCTTAGATTGCGATTAATTCACAAATATAGAAGAAAGACGAGTTGTTACAAAAATTCTTGAAAAGATTAAAATTTGCAATAAATGCGTTGTTAACAAAGCAAATTTTTTGCAACAAAATAAATTATCAAGTTTAAGTTTTTATGGAGTTAATCTTTATCGCTTCTAGCTCTTTGATTTAATTAGGGATCTTGAGCTTTTAGTTCAACAAATTATAGACTCTAAAATTAGTGCTTCACTTTTTAATATTAAAGGTGATGAAGATGATAGCTTGGAAATAGTAAAGTCTCAAAATTTAATGTAATAAATGTAATAAGCTAGTTTAAAATAAATTGCTGAAGAATAAAAGAGTTTAAAAATGATTAATACAGAATTTTGTCAGTACTGTGATCTGCCAAACAAATAAACAAACTTAAAGACAGATTTAGATTCTTATTTTTTAAAGATAGACAATTTTGACAAAACATAGCAATTATTAATATGTAAAAAATGCTTGAATTTTCTTAACTAACTTTGCGAAAATAGGCAATACATGAACCTATTTTAAGTAAAAAATACTTACATCGACCCTAGAGAGGTAGAATATTAATTTGATAGAATAATACAATTATTAAATAAGTCTGGCTAATTAATTTAGTGTTAATTTTACTGTAAAATTGAATAAAAAACAGATAATTTTGCTTATTCTTTGTTTGATACCTAAGTTAATCAACTCATATAAAGGAAAATTTGTCTGCCTTGCTTTGAAAAAATACTCAACTCTTCAATGAATGTTGATGATTTTATAGAAAGTTCTTGCTAAGTTGAACTGTTTTCAACAATTTTTAGAGAAGATTTTCTAAATAATCTTTGCATTTCTTGTAACACAAAGTAAATTCCAGGGAAGAATGAATTTATAATTAAAAGTAACCAAGAAATTCAATAAAACAATCCTTAAAATCTTTACTTTAGAGTAACTGAATAGTCTGAAAAATTTGACTCTTACGTATGTCTTACTTGTATTAAAAATATTCTTATAGACTAATATACTCAATTATCTTCAACACAGAACATTATAGAAGGAGAAAAATCATAAGTCTAGGAAGTATCTAGGATATTCAAAATTCTATATAAAAAGATAGGAGTCATTTTTTGTTTTTCATATAGTCCTATAATAAATAGACAAATATTAAAAGCTTTACAAAACGAAGCATCGAAAGATCAGACTTGCTTTAAATGTTAAACAAAAGATTAAAAGCAGCCAATTTATTTCTTGGATAATCCATGGAATTTTTCAATTTGCTAAATGTGTTTTATAATAATATAGAAAAAAAATAAAAAATCTGAGATTCTCAGCAATTTAAATGTTAGCGAAAGTTCGTATTAAATATTAAAAGAGGGTACGCTATAAAATTCTCTTCAATAAGGATACTGTTTTTGTTGTATTGAATTTAATAATGCCAAGCTATACAGCATCTGGGTTAAAAATTATGGAAGAGTCTTAAAAATTTGCTAAAATTGTGTTTTACTCTCTAAGCCTTATGTAGGGTAAGGTATCTGGGAGGTCTTTTCATCTTTTTTTGATGAAAAAGTACTTTATTAGTCCGTAGATATTCCTTAAGAATTATTACATCAGTTAGATAATAATTAATAAGAATTATTAGCAAATAACTAATAACCTTTACAAGATTAAAATAAAATAGATACAAAATGCTTCGCATGTTAAGAATAAAAAAAGAAGACTATTAAAATGTTTGATTGTGATTGCCAAGTTTGCATAAAATGTATTAGTAAGGTAGTAAAATAAGATGAAAAAGATTTCACAGTCTGTCCAGTGTCTCATTGCATTAAAATTTATAAAAAATTATAATTAATAGTTTACTTAGACTAATATATAAAATAGTAAGAATATAAAATTTAACAAAAAAAACTAAATTAGAAATTAGCAAAGTAGAATAAAACTAAATATTTGTGTAATTCTTGTTAAAGGCCTCATACTCCTATTATACTAACTAAATAAAAATACTGTTCTTGCGTAATCCTATGTAAATAGTGCTTAATAAGCATTTATAAATCTAAATAATGCTACAAATGTTTGGAGAGTAATTGCAATGTATGCAAATCAGATATAGAAATTTTTGAAGAAAATTAACTCTGTTGTTCTTGCTTATAACAATTGAATACATAAGACTAAAATTCTATTTAAGACTAAAATAAATTAAGCGAATTAAATAAACTCTAGAAAAAAATTTTGATATGTGGAAATTGTTTGTATTAATTGAATCTAAATTATTGAATTTATTTTTTTTGTTGCAATTACATGAAAATTAGTTTTGACAAAATTCAAGTAGTAATCAATTTTTAAAACTAATTTTAAAGCTTCATTTTTTGTTACTGTGTATTGAAGAAATTTTTAATTAGATCATAAAATTAATATCTGGTTAGAACTTAACAAAAATTGAAATTATATTTAAAAGTAAATATCAAAGAAAAATTTAATATTTAAACCTGAAATATTTTTATTTTCAAAATTTAATATTTAAACCTGAAATATTTATATTTTCAAAATTTAAATCAGGCTTAGAACTTAACAAAAATTGAAATTATACTTAAAAGCAAATATCATTTATTAATTTAATATTTAATGCTGAAATATTTATATCTTCAAAATTGAAATTAGGCTTGGAACTTAACAAAAATTGAAATTATAAATATAATAGAGTAGTTTAATATTTAATGCTGAAATATTTATAATTTCAAAATTTACATAATTTTTTAGAAATTAACAAAAATTGTAATTATTTTTAAAAATAAAAATGATTGAGTAGTTTAGTATTAACATTTCAAATAATTAATGTTGTAATAGAAAATAAGGCAGTAATCTTTACTAATGTTTACTAATTTGAGGATTTAAATTTTTGAAGCATTTATTTTAATAATTCGTACGGTACTATTAGTAAGTGTAATAAATAAGAATATTTTCTGTGAATAGATTTTACCCAAATAATAAATTATCAAATTTTTTAATGCAAAAATTTACAAATTAAAAAAAAAAAACTTTTTTTTTGAGTAGTTTTTAATTAATAGAGAAAATTTGTAGTTATATTAAAAACAAACAAACAAAAAAAAAGAAACAACTTTGAAAGTATATAAATAAATATATAATAGGTAGTTATCAAATTTATAGTTTGAATTTCTAAAAATTAAAATAAAAAGATTAATATATGGCAGTGGAAAAGAGCTTCAATTAGTTTTTGAAATGCTTTTTAAAAACTATCCTTGAAATTATGGAAGATTAGCCAAATTATTCTGTTTCGATTCAAATTTATTTGTTTCTCATAATATGGCACTTTGTATAAATTACAGGCTATTTATATTCAGACTAAATGAGACCTATTTAAGATTAATATTAAAAGTTAGTTACTTTGATTGAGTACATAAGCACTGGTACTTACCTACTTTATTACAAAGAGAACAACAATTTAATTATAGTTATATTTTATATTATGCAGGCAATCATGTATTTCTACTTTATTTACTTAGGAGCAATTACTTATATGAAGCTAAATAATTCTTAGTTTCTTTCTTAACAAAAAGAAAAACTCTCTTCTATTAACCACTTTCTTAACACTTTTTTTATACTCTTTTAATGGGTATTCTTCATACCTTATTTTGAAATTAACTCTGGAACTATTATATGTGGTTAGTAGAATTTTTTTGTTGACTAAAGAGATTATAATAATTGCTCATTATCTTTGGTACAAGTGATATTTAGTGTAATAGGAAATTTACTCTCTATAATAACGAGCTTAATAATAATATATTTTTTTCGTAACTATGAATTTAACGAAAGAAATATGTTGAAAAGGAAGTTCCATTCTCTTTTAATTCCTTAGCTATTTGTTTACTTTTTAGTGATATTTACTACATTAACCAATCCTCTAAGCTATACTTTCAAATATATTTTACTATAAGTGCTAGTAATTTCAATGATGTATGATCTTTTATGCAATTTACCATTCAGAAACCCGAAAATTATATAAGTTTATGCTATTTCTATCATTTTTTTTGAAATGACAGCTATAATTTATAGCTATCTGATGCTTTACACTAGCCAACAAGATAATGAAATGTTTTATTAAACTTTAATATTTGGATCTCTTTGTTCTTCTGTTTTATTAGTATCGTGGTATTACAGGTATGAAGATGTTATGAAAATAACTGAAAAAAATTTTGATAAGTAATTCAAATTATATTTTATTAGGTAAATACATATCTTAATTAATTTGTTATTTAATAATTAGAATGTACAAGTTTTTAGGCTTTTAATTAGAGGAAATATTTAGATTATCTTAGGTTGCAGAGAGTGATAAATTTTCAAGATACAAGCTCTAAGAAATTATTTTATTTCATTAGTAGCAATGCACTAATTTAATGTGTAATTGCCATGATATAAATATATGCTAATCAAGAAAAAGCATAGAAAGTGAACAAATTCTTAAAATTATATAAAGTATATTTGAATGGAGTTTAAAATAGCAAATTCTTTAAAAAGATTAGAAAGAATATGAACATTTATCATTAAAGTATATATCGTTTATAGCGAAATACTAAAATAATTCAGTCAGCGCTTATTATCAGCTCTAGAATCTATTAAAATAAGAATAAAAAAAGAGTTTTTACTTTGAATCTATCTGTGATATTCTTTCAAAAAATATACAATAATTAATAGAAGAGAGAATACAAAGAGAATCAATTATTATTTAGGATTTCTCAGGAGTCAACTTAAGAGAATTGTTTTAAAGTTTTAGTAAGCAGGATTAGTCAACAGAAACATTAATACCTCTACTTATTAAATTTATAGATGATAAAATTCACTTCTGGAATTAAGTTAAAGATCCTTCTTTGACACTTCAAAGTTTAAATCAGCAAGTTTTAATACTCAGTGAGAAGTGCTTGAATATATCTTAAATATTTTAAAGTTACTTCACTAGTCTCAATTTATCTCATTGGTCATCAAATGTTATAGGAATAAAAGTATTATTTCAAATCAATTTCTTTCATTTCATAATAAATATAAATATTTTTACAAGATTAAATTTGTTACATTTAATTATTTTTGATTTTTTTTTAATAAAATTAAAAATTTTTCTAATTATTTGTTTATTTTATATTCAATTATTTATTTGTTTATTTGTTTATTTGTTTATTTGTTTATTTGTTTATTTGTTTATTTTTATTAATTTATTTATTTATTATTTTATTAGCTATATTCAATCTTTAAGGCGCTAGTTTAAAATCAGTTAGGAGTTTCAAGATAATTTGAGTAGTATGAAAGTGAGTTGTTAAAGAAAGACTCTGATAAAAATATGGAAACGTTAACTAATTTGAATTTAATTGAAGGTAACATTTTATTCATCTTAGTTAGCATGTCAACCAAAAGAGGGAAAATTATCAATACTAAAAAGGATAAAATTTTGAATTTTTTTGGGTATGATATGAATGATGAAAGCTTAATTGAAAATATCAATCAATTGATGCCTAATATGTTTTCTAAAATTCACAACTAATTAATGTCTAATCTAATTTTAAATGGATATTCTGTTTTATTTAACGGAAATAGATTAGTTTTTGGTTTGAATAAAAAAGGATTTATTTTTCCTTTGAAGCTTCAAATCGACTATTTAAGTAATTATTAGAGTGATTTTGTACTAAATGGATGCTTCTTAAAGCATGAAACATCATATTAGCATATAATAATTGATGTAAATGGATTTATATAAGGATTAACAGAAGAAATATTTGAATTATTATCTGATTGCTAAACAAGTTAAGAACATCTGAATGAAGTAAATAATTTACATATTTAATTGAATATTTTTAAGTTATTATTTTAATAGCTAAGAAATTTAGTCTTTTCATAGAAGCTGAATATATTTTTGATTATCCCACAGTTCACTGAGATCTTAGAAAACATTATCAATCAATAAGAAAAGAAGATTCAAACTTCAATCAAAAATACTAATTTAAACGAATTATATTATTAATTAAATGATATTGCATTTCAATCTGACAAAATTTACATAAAAATTCCTTCACATCTAACTAGCCTTGCACGGGATTTCAACCACTCTATTAGAGATTTTAAATGGTAATTTAATTCGATAGACAATTCCTCTCCTATGTAATAGAGTAGTGCTAAAGCAAACAAACCTAAGGATGACTTAAATATTATTTAAATTTACTAATAATTTAAATAATTTCATATAAAAAATAAATCTGTAATAAATAAATTTAATAATTAATTAATTAATTTTTTAAAATATATTTTTTTATTATGTAAAAGAAATGGGAATACTTTAACTCAAAACATTTACAAATCTCATATAAGTTAGAATAGAAGCATCTTAGTTTAGTCGAGGATGAACAAAAAAACCCTTTGTCTTCGAAGATGTATTATGTGATAACGCTAACTATTTTAGAAAGTAAGCAATTTTCTAATTCTCCAACTTCACCTAAAAAATTACCTCTAATGAAATACATAAACTAAAAAAAAATCTACCAGAATACAAATAGTAATGAATAGTAATATTTTCAATCTGGAGAGAAAATTTAATTAGATGATTAAGCTTAAAGTATATATAAAAAAGTTAGTGGAAATAATAGTCCCACTTTTGGAGATGCCTAATTTTAAGAAAATTACCAATAAAAGTACCTAAATAAGGAAGAAGAGCAGCATTTTTTCAAAAATCAAATAAAGGACTTATCTAATAATAATAAATAAATGCCTTTACAAATTTAAAAGAAGCCAATATAATTTAATGAAATAGATGAATAAATAACATTTAATAAAAGCTTGAATTTAGTCTAAAAATAATCTCTTAATAATATGGCTGATCAAGAATTTAAAAGACATGGTGATTCAACAGAATTTAGAGATGAGAAATAAAACCATCAAAATAAAAATGATATTTCTTATAGCAACTAATTTACTATTCAAAAAATAAATTTTAATCAAGATATTAATAATTTAATACTCAGTTAAAACTAATTGACTATCCTATCTCCCTTAAGTAACTAGTAGAGTTCTCTAAATTTAGTTTAATAATAACCTCAATTAAACTTTCATAATTTTTTAGTAGAAACTGATAGAATTAAAGATTAGCAATTAACTAATAGAAATGATTTAAATGAGTTCAAAAAATTGCTTTAGGAAGAAACAACTTTTTAAAATAAAGAAAATCCTGAGAAAATAAATTCATAAATCTTTCAATTATCTGAGCCAAATTTGTAAAAAAATATAGAAGATGTTGAAAAAAATAATATTATCCCTAATCAAAAAATTAGTAGATTGTAAAAGTAAAAGACTATCCTCTTTCAGAAAATGAATTTGATCAATCTATATAAAAGAAACTCAAAAAAGGTATCCGATGAAAGTAGTAAAGATGTTAATACCTAAAACAGGCATTCAGATGTTAATAATAATTTAGAAAATTAAAATAATGGAAAAGCTTCTCTCTCTTCTTACCAGTCATCCTAAAAAGGTTTTGATAACGGTATTTTGCAAGTAATTGTTTAAAAGCGAAACCCTACAATTCTTAGACATTTTTATCTCATCCTTGGTAATTTTTATATTTTACTTTTCGAATCTTTATTTTATTAATTTAATTTAATTCTTTTGAATAAACAAATTACAAATAGATTAACTCTTACTAAAAAAATGATGTTTGTTTTAGCAAAATCTCCAAAAATTTAATAAGATTAAAAATGTTTTTTCATTTACTTAATTTTATTTGATTTAAAGCTATTTTAAAAGTCAATTATTATTTATTTTTATAAAAATAGAAGAAAAATTATTTAAGTAATTTATATTTTTTTAAAAATAAGATATTAGGTTTTTTCTATTTATAATGACTATAATATTAATTTCTATTGTTACTATCAACCAAATAAATTCTATTTAAAAATTGATTGGAGATCCTCTTTAAGTAGGGTAGTTATTTTATTATTACACAAATTTGAACTTATACACCTTGAAGATGTACGAAATGAACCTTAACATACTAGATAATTACGTTATAAATGAATATTACGATAATCTTTCTACTAGTTTAAAAACACTGGCTGATAATTATTAAAATAGTTAGTCATAATCTTTTAATGTTCTAAATAATATAAGAAGCTAATAGAATAATCCCACAGTAGATACTATGGTTTTTAGTTTAGGGTAAATTTTATAGTAAATTAAGACTTTAAAACATCAATTTATTTTTATTTATAAAAAAAGTAAACCCTTCACAAAAAGAATATCAATAGTAGAATTCTTTTTTAAGATTCTGAATGGTGTGCTGTAAATTTAAGAAAATCCAAATAATTTCAATCCTATTTATTTATATCAAATAAATGCAAATTACTTCGAATACAGTGCTATGATAGACAGCTTCATGAAAACTTTATTCGATAGTATGAATGATTAAAGCTTCTTACTAAATAGAGAGTATGTTATTTTTGGCAGTATAATTTTAGGGTATTTACTATTAATTCTAATATTTGGTATAATAATTATGAATAAGATAAGTAACTACAATGAAAAAATTTTATTGCTTGTGAGTAGACTGACTGTGGCTGATATCGATAAAGAAGTAGGAATGTTGCAATTATGCAAAAGTATATTTAGCAATTAGCAAAATACATGGAAATAGGTAAACTTTTCAAATATAATCTCACTTTCCACAGATGATACTTAAAAGAATTCTCATGATTTCAATTAACTTGATCATGAATTTGCTAACAATTTTAGCAGCTAAAATTTTACTCATCATGAAATTTTTAATTCCAATCATTAAAATAATATAAAATCTAAGTTATGTAATTAAAATGTCGATTTGAATGTACATTAAAATAACCATTTATAAAATTTGGTGGATAACACACCGAAGAGAGAGATTTTACCAACAAAAGCAACTTAAAGTTCTGAGAGAAACTATAAAACAAGATAAAAAAATTAAAGTGAAATAAGTAAATTTAAGTCTACATCTTCAAATATCTCTTCTCAAATATAAGGAACAAAGTTAAAAGATTGGCCTAGTTTTTTATTCTTTATCTTTATTTTGTTGGTAAGTGGGATTTTCTTTTTTGTTATATTGATATTAGCTTACACAATAAGCATTTAGCTACAGCCTAGTGTAGATTTTATGAAAAATACTTCTCAATTTTATACTTTAATGAATAAGCAGGTCTTCATGAGTGAATACATTGCTGCAATTCCAATAATGAATATTATAGATCCAAATTATCCAGCTAATTATAATCAAACATAGATTTCTGATTATGAAGCTAATATTTAAAATTTATCTGATATTATGAATAAAATTTTATAGGATATAAACAATTTAAAATCAGTCTCTTCATTTAGTGTATAACAATTTAACGATCTCTTCAGTTAAGATGCTTGTTCGTTCTTACAAAATGAAAATATTTGTGATGATAATAGCTCTGATTTAACTTAAAGTTAATAATTTTTAAGAAGTGCAGTTTCTCATGGAATATCTAGCATAGTCACTAGCTACTAAAATTTATTTAAAAATGTCAATTATATAATTTAATTAAAAGACTTAGAATAACAGTTTAGCTAAATGAAGGACTATTTAAATAATTAACTTTCCGTTGGTTAGATTTTTAATGCCTTTTCATCGCCGATAAAATTAGTTGATTAATTATTTTAATAGGCTAATCATTATTGTTAGAGTTTAATAAACGATAATAAAAATTTAGTTATCATTTATTATTCAACAATAGGCTCTGTTTTAATTTGTTTATAGCTAATCATTGATCTCATTTTGAGAAATTCAATGAGAAAAAAACTCAGAAAAATAAATTTAGCTCTGTCTTTCATCCCTATTTCTATTGCTCAAGAAGATATAACAATACAATTACTTAAATCGATATCAAAGATGTGATTTAAATAAATAAATAAATAATTATTTATATTTTTAGATTTTTATCAAATTATCAAATTTATATTCACATTTATGTAAAATATAAATCAAAAATAAATAAATAAATATATTTAAGAAGAGATTTTAATAAAATAAAAATAGGGCTTATAATTTTTTTCAATATTTATGATTGATTTATAAAGACTATTTATTGATGAAAGAGCAATTTTTAAAATTAAATAATATTGAAATTATAAAATGTATTTAATTTAAAAATAAAATAAAAATATAAAAAATATAAGTTAATTCATTATTTGATTGAGGCCATTAAAGGGGTATTAGGTAAAGCTACATTTTAAAAATAGAATAAACCTTAACAACTTTTAAAAATTTGTTTATTAAAAACTAAGATAAATATAAATAAAAATATGTAAGTTTTTGTTATCAGTGAGTTTACTCTTAAACTAAAAAGTTATTAAAAATAGAAACTTACATTTTGACTTTTATATGTAAATAAAGATAATAAATAACTTAATATATACTTTCAAAATATTAAAAAGGTATTATCTCCTTTATGTAATTAAAGATAATAACTTAATATTTTTTGTATATTGTCAAAATATTTAAAAACTATTATTATATCCTTAATAATAGAAGAATTAACCACTTATTATCTGTATTTTTACTGAATGGAAAGCCAAGTTATCTTTTTGTTATTCTTATAAACATACAATTTTGAAAAGTAACAAACAAAATTTAATTAAAAAATACGAAATTAAAAAAGGAAAAGAGATTAGTATTTGATTAGAAAATTTAAAAATTTAAAGAAAAATAACTAAAGACAAAATTTATTTTTCTATTTTTGCAATGAAAAGGAATGATGTTTAAAAGAAAAAAAAATCCTTTGCTAAACGCTTTATTAAAAAATTATGTTTTAATATCTTAGAAATAATGGAGGATTAGCCTAATTACAGTATTTCAATAGGAATTTATTAGCTTATAATATTTGTATACTTTATTCAGCTAGCTGGCTATTTATATTATGATAATGTTAGGGTATTTACAGATTAGTATGCAAATATTAAATTTTAAGTTGAATATATTAGCACTTCAACATACCTACTATCCTATAAAGGCAATAATAACCTTATTTATATAGTATTTGGGCTTATGAGTGTTTTAATGTACTTTTAGATGATCTATCTGGTGTATATTACATATTTAAAGATTACAAACAAAAAAATGTCATCTACGCAAAAGCAGAAAAATACTTTCTTAAATCACTTTTTAAATACTTTTTATTTTTTATACTAATGGATTATATTTATACCTTTCTTTGAGATTAACTCTGGGACTTAAGGTTGTACTTAATAATCATTTTTTATTGACTAAAGAGATGTTAATGATTGCAATTTTCCTTAAGCCTAAACTATATTTAGTTGTATAGGAATGTCTTTGGCTTTAATAATAGGCTGTATAATAATTTTTTTTTTTAGGAATTATGAATTCAATGAGAAAAACTAATTAAAGAGGAGATTTCATATTATTCTACTTCCATAGTTCATCCTCACATTTTTGGTTGTATTTTTAAACTACAGAGATAATGTTAACATAGTTATCAAGAATTTAGTCTTACAGACTTTAGTCATTTCTCAAATTTATGATTTGTTTTGGAATCTACCTTTTAGAAATCCTAAGATCATTATAACGTATATAGTCTGCTTTGTATATTTCGAGGTATCATTTGTTAATTATTTAGTTCTAGTCCTTGATTATAGTATTTCTGATTAAGGTATGGTTCAATCAATAGCAATATTCACTTCTATAATTTCTGCAGCAATGATAGTTTGTTGGAATTACAAATATTAACAAGTTATGAAAATGGATGAAAAATCATTCTAAAGGTATTTATTTCATTTATACACAGCATAATTTAATTACTTTTCAATTTATTCATTTTAAATTACACTTGAATTTATTCTTTTCAAAATGTTTAATTACTTAATTTAGAAATCCTAAATTCATGTTTGATATTAATTAAAAAACTTTGGTAATTAATTATCACCAAATTTAATTTCTATTAAGTTAAGTGTAATTTAATTTTCTGTAATGAGAAGATCAAAGTTACTTGCATCACAAATAAATTTTGAGGAATTTTTTTATTTCTAAAAATTTAATTAATTAAATCTGTAATTTTTTTTTTACCTTAAAACGAATTTAAAAAGACTGATTCTAAATTAATTTGTTTCTTTCACATGTACAAAATTCGAATTAAATTCTTTTTTTAAGAAATTATAAATATTTAGATTTTTATCTTGAAGAGCTCTAAAGAATAAGCTAACTCTCAGAAAGTGATAATTTCAACAAATAAAAAATTTAGCAATTGTTCATATCTCACTAAAAATAATGTTCAAATATTTTATGCTTTTGCCACACAATTGATTTCAAAGTATTAAGGAGATGCGTCAATTATGACGAAATACTCAATTTAATTGATAGTATATTCTAATGGAGTCTTCAGTAATCTGTTTTAATTAAGGATTAAAAAAGATGTGAGCATATTTCTTTGAAATATATATCTTTTGTTGCTAAATACTTGAACAACTCTACTTTATCATATTACAGACTTAGAAAGATATTATTTAAAGAAAAATAAAACACATTTTATTTTAATTCGATAACTAAACTTTTGTCAAAAAGAATCGGGCTAATGATGGAAGAAAGGATTAAAGACTTTAAATTAATTTCTGAAAACTAGGGCTCAAGCTATAAAATGTCAATAAAAAATATGTAAATCTAGGACTAAGCTAGAAATATTTAAATTCCAATAATTCTAAATTATATTCTCAAAAAGATTAAATTCTGGTAATCCTTAAAGAACGAGGATGCTGATATCAATTATTTATCAGCACAGATAAAATCAATTGGTTTACACACTTTAGAAGTTTAGAATCAATTCTAAATTTAAAAATTATAATATGACAAACAGATTTACAACCAAAGCCCTATACTTTTAAAGGTAAATTCTATTTTTCTTTTCGAAAAAAGGTATTTAAAATATTATTTTCAATCTTTATAGATTGAGTCAATTTTCAAGGCAATTGTAGAAAATGATTTACTGACTTCAGTGGAATTATAAAAAAATGTTAATGATATGTTAAGCAAGCAATAGTATTAAATTCAAGAAATAGCAAATTATTTAGACTTAATGAAAGGGTCTCTTATTTTGGTATAAGTTAGTCTAGTTAAAAATCCAGGATCTATTTTGAATAAAAACAAGTCTTAAATACTAAACTTATTTTAGTTTAGCTAGAATGATCACAAAACTTTGACTAGTATAAACTAGCTAATGCCTAGCTTGTTTGCAAATATTCATAATGATTTAATGAAAACATCTGTAATTAAAGGGTTTTCAAGATTATATAGTTCGTATAATCAGATATTTGCTCAAAATAAATATGGTTTTTTGATTCCAGTAAAATTGAAAGTAGATCATTTATACGATTAAAAAGACGACTTTGTATTAAACGGAAGCATTTTTCACTGTCCAACATCTAATTAGTATATTATTCTCAATTAATATGGATTCATCGAAGGAATTACAGAATATTTATATTAAATTCTATTTTAGGATAATTTTTAAGTAATTAATTTCTTATTTTATCTTGTAAAAGTAAAATATTAATTTTAATTTAATATCTTTTTTATTAAAGTTGTCAAAGGTGATTGGGAAATTTAATATTCTGTTTTTGATTCAAAATTTTTTCAATTTGATCAAAGAGTGCAATCAAAATGATAAAGATCTTATTTCAACAGTGCAATCTAGGGCAAGTTTAAATATAGAATAATAGAACTATGTTAACTATGATAGCGAATATTAGCTTAATTAGTAAATCGCATCTTTGCGTATTCCTAGGTAAATAGAGAACTAGATAAGATAGTTTAATGAATTGCATGAATAGTAAATCATAAAAGAATAGCAGTCTCAAAGCACTTAAAAAAAGGAGTAAAAAAAGCAGTCTGAGAGCTAAAAAGTAAACAAATTATTCAAAAAGTTTTTGGCCTAAAATCAACAAGTAAATAAAATTTCTTCCATAAGGAAATAGTTTTTAATGAATTAATTAATAATAAATATAATTAGATCAATAATTAGACTATAGAGTAAAAAGACTTCAACATAAATTTTGATCTTCAACATAAAATTTTAAAGATTTATGATGAAAAAACATAATAATTTTAAAAACATAAAAGCTATTATATAATGTAAATAACATAAATATTATCTTATTAAAAAGATAGTTTACAAAAAGATTTTGACAAAACCAATTATAGTCCAACATAATATAAATAATTTAGTATGTAATCGAATGATTAGAGTATTGAAAAATCCCTATCTGGTTAAAATTATAGTAATTAGAGTCCTTCTATTTCTTATAAAAAATAAATTTTTAAATAAAACAAAATACAAGAATTTGGTGAAAAAAGTTTGAAAAAAATAGATTTTTTTGATAACGTGTAAAATTCTAAGTAATTTGATGGCTCAAACTTAATCAGTAATAGTATTTTCGCTAAATTAGATGATTTAAAGAAATTAGAAATAAATAATAATTTAAATTTCGATAGTAAAATTAATTCCTAATTTATTTATAACTATCCCGAATACTAGATTTCTCCAAATAATTATACAATGAGCTTTAGTCCTTAAGCATTTAATCCCTCACACTAAATCATTAGTTCAAGACAAATCATTTAGACTGAACTAACTTAAAGAGATTAAATTATAAAAAGTAGAGATACACAACAAATGGATTATCAAGATTAATAATAAAAGTAAGAGCATACAAAAGATACCAAACTAAATTTGTAATCCAGTGATGTATTTTATCTTAATTAATATAAAAGTAGCACAAAAATAGAAAAAAATTAATCTGATATATAGGGTACTGTATTTGCCGATAAAAAATAAAATAATAATAAATTAGAAAATGAATTCCATCAGTAAACTTCTTTGAGCTCCAGTTTTGTCCACAAAAACAAATATCAAAACCAAGATATTAGGAAAATAATTTAAATTAAAAATATCCCCATATTGAAACTCCCATTTTTGATAATAAGTAACTTACTTAATTATTTTTGTTTTACTAAAGCATAATTTAAATTATTAAAATAAATAAAAATAGATTTAAGATTATTGATGTTTTTGTCCTTTATGGTAGCTGCTTCCTTGGTAACATCTTTGAAAATTAATTAAATATACGGCTAAATAGGTAACTCAACTTAGATAGGAGAGTTTATAAAATTCTATTCAGAATCATATTTGATGAACCAAAAGAGTTACTTGATAAATTAAAATTTGCTTGATTCCTAAATAATACAAGAATTTTCAGATTAAATACAAAATAATTTGAGTCAAATTGAAGATGAATATGACCAAGTTTTCTATGATAAAGTAAAAATTATAAATACTCTTTAAGAGTAAGATAAGTTATATAACATTACTATATTTGCATAAAAGTAAATTCGTTTTTTTAAATAACATTAATAAAAAATCCTTCAAATTAAATAAAAATAAATAGGTAGCAATACTTATCGTAAGTTACTGCCTTTGAGTTCTTTTTGAATGCCGTAAACTCGATATGGGTTTTAGGGAAGGGAGATATTATATAATTTATTAATAACCTTTACTTTTTAGTTGAAAATTATTTAAACTACTGCCAAATGATCGACGATTTTAATGGAAAATTATTTAGCTAGTTGTTAAATCTGAAAGATAACTTAAAAATAATTTATATAGCTTTGATCATAACGCTTTTCATAATTATTGCGCTCTTATTTTTTATAGGAGCTTACTGCATTTATCGGCTCATATAATACAAACAAAAAATAATTCTGCTTGTTACAAGATTATCTATGAAAGATGTAGATAAAGAAATATTAACAATGAGTAATTTTCTAAATTATTTACAAGACTAAAACTTTTCTTGGCAAGACTTCAATTTTCCTGAGTATATTATTTCTCATAGCGATGCTAGCCAAAGAGAGGAAAATAATACTAAGGGAAGTTATATAAAAAAGCATTTAATCCATAGTAAATAATAGGTACTAAGTGACACTGCTGTGAGTGGAGCAGATTCAAAACATAAAAAGAGACTTACTACTTAGAGCACTGAAAAGAAAATTAACAAGATTAAAAATATAAAAGAGTAAGAAAATTCAAAGATAAGCAGCTAATCCCTTATTTCTTCTAAAGTTTAAGGTTAAAGCTTAATCTAATGGAAGTATAATCTGCTTTTTATGACAAGTTTAATAGTGTGTGGTATTTTCTATCTCTTAGTCCTGGGAATATCATATGTAATTACTCAAGGTTTAGATCCTAGTTTTAATTTATTATAGTAAACATCTGAATTTTATACTAAAATAAACAAAGCTTTATTATTGAGCTAAAATATAATAGGTTTGCCTTTAATTTCTAATGTAGATACTAACTACCCAAATTCAAATTTTTAGCAATAAATGAATAATCTAATTAATTCCATTTACGATATTTAGCTTTTTAATAATAATTACTTAGGAGTCTTATCAAAGGTTACTGCAAGTAGCTAAGAAGATATAAAAATTATTGAAAATTTATTCACGCAAGATATTTGTAATTATTTTTAAGATAGCGATCTATGCTTAAACCCTTAAAGTTAAAGTTAAATTGATTTAAGAAATATTATTAAAAATGGCGTTTCTGGGCTTATAACTTCTTATATAACACATTTCGACAATATCATTTAGATAATAAATTATTATTCTCTAACAAAATCATAAAAAGAAATATCTTAATATCTAAACAACGAAAGTTATTTCTATTTCATTATAAATTCATATGATATACCTTTCTAATCAATAAATCTAATCTTTGAAAAAGTAGTTTATATAAACTAAACAACTGTTTCATAACTATTGAATTTAACTCTAATTTATTTTGTAACTTTTGGTGCTATTTTAATTGCTATATAAATGATAGTAGACATACTAATTAAAAGTTAAATAAAAAATAATGTTTTATTGTATCACTTATCTCTCTCTCTGATACCTATTCAAATATAAGCTTTAGATACAACATCTTAAATTCTAAAATCAATTTATAAATTTTGATTCAGACATTAAATAAAAATAAATTAATATAAATTAACTACATTCCAAATTATAAAATATATAAATGTAAATATTTATTCTATTAAAAACTCTATTTATTATTTTTGTATTTTACTTATTTAAATAATTTATTGTTTCTTTTTATATTTTTTTAAATAAATATTAAGGTAGATAAGAATTACTTTTTAGTTATATAATTAGTGATCTATTTTTAATCATTTATGATGATTTAAGGTTTAAATTTTTTTATAAAATCTTATCAACCCTTACTTAATTTTTATATTAAAAGTTATTAATTAATTACTAATTTATTTAATATGTAAAATAAATTAAAAAGGAAATTTAAATTTAGGAAAACAAAGTTTACTATTGTGTAAAATAAAAGCAGCTTTTATTAAATAATAATTAATATTTAATTAAAAAATATTGAAAGGCTTTAACGATTGATTATAAAAAGATATTTAAAAAACTATTAAAATTTTTATTTAATTAAATTTATTTCATTTACTATAATAGGGATATTTGTTGATTCCTGCAGCTCCATATATGATGGGATGAATATTCAATAATATTTTATTTTTTATGTTTTATTTTAAAATGCTTCTTTTGCTTGCTTTGCCTTAAAGATTTATAGTGTTTTTTTTTAAAATTTGAATTTAATTCCACTTTTTACATTTAAATTTTTTGAATTTAGATAGCTTTCTTTTCTGTTGCTAAATATCTTATAAGACAATATTATAGTTAAATGATGGGTAATATAGCTTAAATATTTTCATTTTATCAAAGTCATGAATCACAAAAGGATAGCATTTAAATTGTTCAATTACTTCCTTTAAGTTATCCTATTTCAAATCTATATTTCTAGAGTTCTCCAAAGAATTTTATTATTTAGTTGTATGATCTAACTTACTATTTCTTTTAGTTTCATTGCCCAATAAGTTAATTATAATTGAATCTTTCCTGTCAAAAGTAGAATCTCTTTTATACTCCCTTTTTGCAAGAGATGATGACGTGATCGAACTCTATTTATTAGTAACTTTATTAAAATCGTCCTCTATCTTTGATATTCTGCTCCTATTTTCAAATTCACTCATTAGCTTAATCTACATATCTACTTAATTCTAATTTTTTTCTAAATCAATTCCATCTTATTCTTATTAGATTGACTCTAAAATAATTAAAAAAAACAAAAACAAAAATAAAAATTAATTTAATTTATTGATTATATATTTGTTTTACATAAAGTTTTGATATTTGTATTGCTATCAACTACTTTAGAGTTAGTAATATTATTTAAGAATTTAGTTTTCATTCTAGTAATATCTTTTTAATTCTGTTTCATTCTATTATCTGAACCAGTTAAAGAGTTAGAATTAGAAAAACTAGAAGTAGCCACTATTATTTTTTCACTACTCACATCTTATTAAACTTTTTTTTCTTTTTTAACTTCTTCCTCTTACTGTTATTCTATTTTTTTTTCTTCCTCAATATTCAAATTTTTATAAGACTAATTTTCTTTAGATTGTTTTAAATCATCAAATGAATGGATTTTCACTTTACTAGTGGTTTAAGAGTCGTCTAAAGAATCATTTTCTTCATTCTCAAATTCTAAAATTGTTTTTATTTGCAGTTTCTGTTTGCATTAAGTAAGTAAGGATATTAGAAATATTTAATTCCAAATAACTTTACTGTTTAGACTGAGTCAATTTATATCTAAGAAATCTTAATGAAGTAATCGTCAATAAGATCTTTCATAGTACTTTGAAAATTCTTTAAGGTTTCATTTTGAAAAATTTTGAGAGTATTTTTTTTCTTCTGCCTGTATCGCTAAAATAACTGCTCGTCTTAATATTCAGAGTAGTTTATTCTGAAAAATCTTATTATTCTATCAACATCATAAGTCAAGCGAGGGCACTAATTAATTTAATTACAAATTCATTTTAAAATAAAAAAATTAAATTAAAACCTTTAAATTAAGTTTATTTTTTTAACATACTAAGTATACCTAATTTACTCTAAATATCAATCCACATATTTCATATTATTTGGTATACTTAAATATTATTTTAACTTAAATATTTAATTAAAATTTACTAAAATTAATTTTGCAAGATATTAAGAGAATATGGTAGGTATATAATTTATTATTGATTAAAAAAACAAGTAAAGGTAAATTTACCTCTTATATTAGGTGTCCTTGTTCGTTGCAACTATAACAATTAAGCTGTATATTCTCAAAGTTTTTTAAATTTATTTAATCTCTTATCATGCAAAATTTTTCAAAGTCTTACTCGTTAGACATTTTCAAAGTTTCAATAAATTACTATTATGTAATTTTATACATAGTAGTTAATGATTAACTTCTTACATTAGCAGTTCTACTTACTCCTGTAAAAAATGAAAGTTCACCAAAATATTAACCTTTACTCAGTTGAGCTAAAACTTTTTTATTTGATAGTTAATTTTAATATAGGGGATCTCCTAAACTATAAACTTCGACTGTTCCTTTTGTAATTAAATAAAGTGAACAATCATCAAATTGACCTTCTTAGATAATAAGCTCATTAGGAGTTACAACAACCTTTATTCATTTTAAGTTTATTGAAGAAATTATATTTATTGTTTTAATTGTATATTTATTTACTTCTTGCATCACAAATACAAGTCTTTATAGAGCCTTCTCTGAAAAATTCTTTGCAAAGAGAGGATATTTTCTTAAAATTTTAGTATTAACTTCAATGTTTATTTGGTCTTTTAAATTTTGAGAGAGTTTATCAATCACTGCATCTTCTGCTTTTTTATTCACTTCTTTTTCTTCCTAAGCCAAAAACGACAAATACTTCTTAACTCTAAATTAAAGATCGATATTTACTTATTTCCTACTTAAAAATCTATTCATTATGCTTAAATCTTCCTTGTATTATTTGCTTACTTTAGCTATATCACTTAAAATGATACCAATAGAGTTGATAGAATATGCAAAAACTGTACTACAAAAAATAATTACAATCGTAACAAAACCAACTTCATATTTATTCAAAGGTGTGATATCTCCATATCCAACTTTAAAAATATTTAAAATGATTTTAATTATATAAATAAGCATTTTATTTATTTACTTGTAAACATCGTAGTAACAGACCAATATAGTGAATAAATATACCTTATATCCCAAGATTCGTTATTTATCCCTAACTTTGTTTGCCAATTATCAAGTCCTACACTCTACTCATACAAAGCAATTTAATTCCAAACTATAGCAACTATTTAGTAAATATCATATAAAAAATATTTTTTAATCTTTATATAGAATTTGAAATAGAGGTTTATTTTCTTTCTTAATTAGTTAAAATAAATTTAATTACAAAATTTAAATTATTTCTGTTTATTTTTTCAGCCTTTAATTAAACATTTAATTTATTAAAAATATCTAGTAATAAATTTATTTATGATATTTATATTTTCGTTTTAAATAAAAATGAAAACTCTAGTTTAAAATATTTAAAAAAAGAAATATAAATAAATATTAAAATTTTACCACAGTGTGCTACTATTACAAGAGAAGCAAGAAGTCCTATTAGAGCTAACATGTGTCTCCATACTTCTTTCATAGGTACAGATTATTCTAAATGCTTAATTTTATGCTAAAAGCTGGCAATTTTTAAGAAGACTATTGAGTTTTAGATATATATTAGGACACTATTTGTATGATTTTCTACCATGTTATCCTTATTCATATTTAAGCCAAGTATAAAGAATGACAAAATATCAAAAATAAAAGTAGATCTAAGATATCTATTAATTGTTTAAGAATATCAATCATGAGGATAAGTTTAATAATTAAATAAATGTGTATTTATAAAAAATAAATTAATTACTATTTGGCGATATGCACTCGCTCTCTTATTATTGATTCTTTTGAGTAAAAAGATGTATTGAAATTCAGTATTATGTCTATTAATAAACAACTGAAAGCCAGCTTTGCATAAACTGATGATATATATTATTCTTGTTATGCAAAAAACACCAAAGCTGAATAATAAAATAAAAATATTCCCATAGCTGTGATCATAAAAAAATCCCACAGGAGTCTAGAAAAATCTGTTGGGTTAAGCAGAGGAACATAGTAGAAAATTTTACCAAAATAAAAATATATTTATTAAATTGACTGAAGTAAGCAAACATATTAGTTTTCTTTAGTAGTTTGATAAAAATAAGATTTATCATTTATTAGATTCAATTAATATTCATTTAAATTCATTCTCCTATTTTACCATCTAGATACCAGAATCCTTAAAAATTTTAAAACTTTCAAATCTCTTCTTACTTCAAATTTCTTCTAAAATATATTTTTAATCTTCATTTGTTCTTGAGTCATCACTTAATTTGTCAAATCTAAAAAGCATGGTTTATTTTTTTTATCAGAAAATATTGAACTCCTTGGAAATCTTAAATTAGTTTCTGTTCCAGGTCTACTTTTTTTTCTTTTATCATCACTTTATGCCAATTACAAATTCAAAAACCTGCTTGATTTTGGACTTGTTTCCATTATTTTATTCATCGGATTTTATGTATTATTGTGCTATTCTATGATCTAAGACATTCGAAATGTTTAATTTGGAGTTTATGACTCATAAATCTAAACACTTTATTTCTTTTTTTTCCCTTTTATAGGTGATTTAATACTTTCTAAAATATTTTCATCTTATTTATCAGGAAAATTTTATATGCTCTAAGTAGGATTTTTATTTATATCAAAATTTTTTGTTATATTAAACGATTCATCAAGAAAGTCAACTTCTCCTATATGTCCTTTCTATAGAAACGATTCTTCAGCTTTCGAATTAAACAGTTACTTTTACTTCATCATACTTGGAGAAGGTAGAGAATAGGAATATTAGGTGTTGATAAATTCTTATACTGTTTCCATTTATGAAGTCTTTTAAATGAAATTTTATTTTGAAATCATTATCTCTTTGTAAAAATAAAAACTTCTACTATATGTTATGTAAATATAAATATACTGATTTAATTAATTGGATTTTAATAAAAGAATGATAAATTTAACAGATATCGATGTTCGACTATAACTAAAATTTAATTAACTTTGGTGAAATTCAAATTGATAAAATAATAAATACATCATACCTACCTACATACATACATATTAAAATTAAGTTCAACATAAAGTAAATATTAAATAAAAATAAAATTATTTTTTTCTTCTTAAATTCTCAAAGAATTTTGATAATAATCTACATTTTTAACAAATATAATTTCAATTTATCCACTACATTAATTAAGAAATAAGTAAATAAATATTGAGATTTCATAAATTAAAAAAAAATAAAGCTTCAATTATATTTTAATTTGGATGAGATATTAATTTTATAAATTTAAGTTATTAAATATTTTTTATTTTATCTTATTATTCTTTTTGTTATATTAGATTTTTTTGACCTTTATCAATATTTTTAAACTTTTTTTCAAATATATTTTCTTTCAAATTATCTTAGACAAATTAAAAATTTCCTATTTAACTATTTTTTTATTCTTTTATTTTTATTAATAATAATTTATCTTCACTTTTTAAATTATGACTTATTATCATTACTGAGCTATGTCTTTAAATTATTTTTTTAGGAATCACCTTCCTTTTATGATGGCTGCTTTTCAAAATGAGATTTCTAATCTTATGACCCCTAACTCTACTAGAGTAGCATCATTCTAGAAATGTTCGACTGCTTAACAAAACTATGATTCTACAACTATTTACTTTAATCAGTCGAATTAGGTCTTTGCTGGCTGGACTAATTTTTTTAAAGCTAAAGATTTTCTACAGGACTCTAATCAGTATCTTTTTCTTTAAAAGCAAATTAATTTTTTAAAAATACTTAAACAATTTACTTGGTTTCAATAGGTCTAAGTTAATAAGCTAGTATGCTTCAGATCTTTATTTACCATCATTTAATAATGAATTTTTTTCTATGTGCAACTTACTTTCACCATGAATCTAATTATAAAAAAGTCTAAATATTTCTAATAAATATAAATGCTTACTGCCAAATAATCTGCTTCTGATTATGTAAAATAGTCTAAATAAGGCTATTTCATGATCGAGCCATATTTAGAGGTTTATTCCTTTTCTTTTTCTAAAAAGTAGTTGCTTATATTAAAAGTTTTTGTTAATCCCCTTGAAGAGTGAAAGCCAGACTTATCCGAGTCCTTGAATGTAAGATTTTTAAGAGTGTTATTTTGAGTAGAAGTATTTGTATCAAATAAACATCTTGGAGTCCTGATCATTTCCAAATTTTCATGATTTAAGGCTGTCTATATTCTCACACCATGAGTATAACTTAATTCTCTAACTGTATAATCAGATTTCCTAAAAGTTAAATCAACCTTAGTAGATCGAGGTAGGCCTTAAGTTTTAAGAATGCTCTTAGTAAAGAACTAATCATTTTATTTATTTTATTAATTATCATTTAACAACCCTTTTAAACTAGTATTTCTCCTATGGCTCTAAATAGTTTTTTACTTTTAAAATAGATGTTGATTTTATTCTTCATTTACTTAATTTTAATTATTATTTAAATGTAGAGTTTCTTCTGTTTATTATTCTAAGTTATTATGAGATTATAATTACTTTTACTAATTATCATTTGATTTGGAGAAAAAATAATCATCTAATCTCTTTCTTTGAGAATATTTTGTAGTGATATCAATGGCATCATTTCTAAGCATACCTTCCCACAAGTTTTTCTACCCTAAATACTCGAATGGATCCTTTAAGTGTTCTAAATATTCTCCCTACTCTTTTTTTGCTCTATAAGTATCTTCACTTCTCATAAGTAGAGTATCTTCAATATTCTACCTCGTATAATTTTTATACTTTTTATAGCTTTTTTATGCTAAAGCACCTTTACCTAGTAAAGCTTGGGATGGATCCTACTTTGCAATTAAAGTTTGTGCTGTGGTTAGCCATTTCTCTCTTTAGGTGTCATAATTGTTCAAACTTCTTAATTATCTTGTCTCGTCTAAGCGCTCTTAAAATCTCATGCTGCTTTATTCATCATATTATTTTTACTAGTTCTACAGAACTCTATTTTCTATCTCGTTATACTTCATCAACAAATGATCTTTTGTTACTGTTTGAGACTTACCATTTTTTTCAGTACTTCCACCATCCCCACTTACTCTATTCGTTTTTCTAGCTTTAGACAAAACAGACTTCATATCAAAATTTTGTTATTTCAAACCTGAAGCATTACGATTCTAGGGGATATTTTTCATATTCATGTGAGTTAATTTACTCCCATTTTTTTATTAGTCTATTTTTTAGTACCACTCAGGTTTTCCAACTATAGAATAAGAAAGTAAATTTTTATTTTAATCATACCTAGGTCCTGTATCAAATAAAGGTGTCACATTACTTGATTTTAAATCGATATTATCATTAAATATATTTTTTATTTTAGGACTTTCCTTTTCCTCTATAGTTGATGAATCTGTTTTTGTAATTGTGGGTATTGTAGCTGATTAAGCTGCAAAGTTATTTTCATTCTTCTATGAGTGTGATGATTTCTGCTTTGTAGGTGACAAATCAAATATCTACTTTATTTTGGTTGAATTGATGCTACTTAAACTTTGGGTTTATTTTCCAAAACCAAGAGGTATATGATGAGAACCATTCTTAGACAGAGCCCCTTTATCCTTTCCAAGAGTGCTATTAAAATTTAATTTCAAACTATTGCTCATTTTATCTTTTTGTTGTTCCTCTAAAAATTAATCTAATGGCTTCATTACAAATTTTGCTTCCTTAAAAATAAGGGGAGTCTTATGAATTTTTTAAATATTAGAGTCAGTATCTTAATCAGTATATTTAGTTTGGAAGTTCAATTTTGAAAATGGGTTTTAACCACTGTATGGTTTACCTGTTTTCCTATTTAACTTTTCGCTAGGACTAAAATCATCATCGAATTCTTCATCTTCTTCATACCTGGACTATTCAGAAACTAAATCTATTTTATTATTTCTTGAGCTTTCCATCATAAAGCTTGATTTTCTATATTCCTTCATTTATCTACTATATAAATTAGAGCAAACGTAATTATTCTAAGCTCAATTTAAGTTGCTATTGAGTATTTTATATATGCTTTTTAATAAAGTATTTTATGTACCTTAATAAATAATTAGCAAAAAATTAATAACTTTGCTTACTTAATAATTTTGTTTATCACATAAATTTCTATAGCTTTTGATAACTTAACTAAACATAAAAATCAAAAGTTTTATTTAAATCGCACTTAAATATAGAACAAAAAAATAAATGATATTCAGTGAATTTTATTTCAATTGTTTTTAAAAATCTTAATTTTTTGTGAAATTAATACGATTCTTCCTAAAAATAATTATTTTTTAAAAATTCCAAAATAAAATATTTTCAATTTATTTTAATGATATTTACTATTTATTTTATACAAAAAATGGATTTAAAATTCATAAATTAGGGTTGATATTTAATAGAAGATTTTACATTTTTTGATGTAAAATTGTTTAAAATAAATGAAAACTAGATTTTAAAAAGTTATCATCAATCCGAGATAGTATAGTGGTTAGTATTCCTGCCTGTCACGCAGGAGACCCGGGTTCAATTCCCGGTCTCGGAGCTTTTTTAATTTTTATACCTTTGAAAATATTTTTCTGATCTTATTTAAAAATTAATTACTTATTTATTCTTTAGTAGTTGTTAATTTTAAAAATATTCTAAGATAATTTATTAAAGTCTAAATTTGTATTTTTTTAAAGCACATTTACCTTTTCATTACTTATTAGAGAAAAAGCTGAAGGATTTCTATTTGAATGGCTTACAGAATATGAATACAATTAAGATTTATATTTTTAAATAAATACTGAAAGTTCTCTCCCTCTTTCTCATATCATAAACTTAAATTAACTATTATAAATATATTAAATTCAAGAATTCTAAGAAATAATGTATTAACTTTTTTTATATGATTAAATAGATTTTCACTTCAGCGAAAAATATCTTTAAATAAAATTTTGCTAAGTAAATAATTTAAATTGTTAGATTTGATAAATTTTTTCAACCACTTGAAAGTATTTTTTAATAAATAAACATTTCATATTAAATTTAGATAAATTGATATTGTTTCTAAATTTTATAATATTCCTACTAAATTCAATAATTTTATATCCCATTTTTAAAAGAATAAATTTATTTTATGAGTAGTTTGTTTGTTTGTTCAATTTTATTTAAATTTTTGTCTTATTAAAAATAAAATTTATTGGCTAGTCGATTTTTTACATTCGTATAATTTTAAGAGTGCTAAAGTTATTATTAAGAAACATCTTGATAGAATTATTTAGTTAGTCGTTGTAAATCTCTATATTATATTTTAGTTAGAAATGCTGGCCAGGATTAACTTGTATGTATAAATAGATATATTTTTTTTAAAATCATTCAATAAATAATAATCACTTAATTAATTAACTAAATAATAACAATAAAAAAATACGATTAATAGATCAGATGAATATCGCAAAAGCCACCAGTCACATTTAGACTTCTCAAAAAAGCAAAGTCCAACCTCAAAAGAAAAAAGAAAAGAAAGAAATATCTACTTTACAAATCCTTATTATAATTTTAATATGTTTGGTATATGTTTTTATTCAAAACTAAGAATCTATCTTGAAACAATTAGCTTAACAAAGAGCTGATTTATTCTCAGAAGAGTAAATGGCATCACAATATTCTTAATCCTAGTAAAATGGCTAAAATAGTTTTGAAATTTATTATAAACAAGATCAGCTAATTAGTAAAAATGAAGGAGAGTAATAAATTTAAAAATAAGAGAATGAAAGAAGCAAATACGAAGGTATCAAACCTTTATTCAAATAGCTTTTAGAAAACAAAATTGAATAACTCATACTCAAAAAATAATCTTAATAAATTAAAAATGAAATTCCTAAAACTAGCTGGACAAAAATTAATATTGAAGATATTTCTTTAGGAAGTATATAAAATATTATTAGTAAGCAAAAAGAATAATAAGTGCTCAAAGGATCTCAATTTTTTGGAGGACAGATGTCCTTTATTGTTAGTTTGAAAGCTTCAGCCAACTTTATTCAAAATTCTTTATTCCTAGAACACACCATGATTGAGCAAATGGGAAAAGGAAAGCAGCTATCAAAGATTATTGATAACTCATTCTAATATATATTGAAAAATACAATAGGGTTTGAAGGTATTTCTAAATTCGTCAACTCTTAAAGAACTATTAATAAATAAATTCATGGCATCGCTGCTCTTAAAAGTGCTTCTAAAACAATAAGAACCTAATTCACAGTTGATATAATATACACATTAGTTGAAACAACAATCGATATAACTAAATTAATCAGAGGAGATATTAAACCAAGAGATTTGGCAAAGAATATATTTTTTAACTTATTTTCTTCCACAGGAAGCACTATTGGTTTCACCTATGGAACAATTAAGTTTGGCAATTCACTTGGAGGAGTTATGGGTTCTATAGCAGGAGCATTTACATCAAACTTTATAGCACAAGTTGTATATAAGGAGTTTCTATCTGACGAGCTAATTATTAATGAAGAGTAGATAATTTAAATTGTAAAAGAAATAATTTTTAATAAAAGTTAGAATTCTGATTTAAATATGAATGAAATGGAATTACTCCTCTAAAAGGTAGGAAATGCTCCCTAATTATAAATTGATAACTCATTCAATGAAACATCATTTAAATCAAAGCTTGAAGAATTGGTGTTACTTTTTATATAATAAATCAAAGAAAATAGAAACAAAGTAATTTAGCAATGAAGAAAATTATGAAATCCTATGCAAAAAAATGTAATTAAATTTCAAGTAACAGCAAACAAAACAACACAATTAATTAATTCATTAATTACTTAAAATACTATATCCTAAACAAAATATTATTACAATTACTAAATATATATAATAAATTTAATGTCATCTTTGGCAAATAAATAAAACTTAGTGATTAAATTTCCATTAAAAATTTTTTTTTATGTTTTACTTTGTTTTCAGCAATTTAAGTAAGCAAAATTCTTAATTATCTGCTGAAAAACACCCCCTAATTTAATCACAAAATATGGTTTTATAATATTTGCCAAGGTATGTTTGCTTATCTGTTGCAAATTAATGTTATCAAAATTCATTTATTAAAATTATAAATTAATTTAAAAAATTTATTTTGACAAAGATTTTTATGAAAAATTCAATGATTTATTTTGTTCAGATTATTAACTACTTTAATTTTGAAATAAAATATTTTGTATATTAAACAGTGCGATGAAAATTGAATTAATAACTTTTAATAAATGAAATCAAATATCATAAAATATTTCTAATTTGAATATTCTAAATTTTTAATTAATTTAAAAAAAAAATATTTTGAAATATATTCTATGAGATTTATGAATAATCTGATAAATAATTTATTTTCTAAATAATAACATATTTTAAATAAATTAAATAATTAAATTTTATAAATATTAAAATAACCTACTCATTAATATAATTTTATTAAATAGTTTAATTATTTCTATAAATAAAAAATGAGGTAAGTTAAATATTGTTACTTAATTTAAATTGATAAATAACTATTTGCTTTAAAATTAAAATATTATTTTTTTCTATTAAAAAACATACAAATTTAATGATTTTATTAATTAACTTAAAACTTTTTAACATTAATTTTGGTTTTTATTAATTAGTTAATACAATCAAGATAGTTAATATCATATTTTTACTCTTTTATGATATTGATTTGTTAAGAGGTTTCATGTTGAGAATTATGTCAATATTTATATTTAAAAAATAATTCAATCGAAAATTAGCTAGCAATTTATTTGCTTGCAAATATTTAAATAATGAAAGAATAAAAATAATAATTTATATTTTCATAATTTATAAGTATTAAATTTATCACATTTTATTATCTCAAAAGATCTAATTAATTTAAACAAATTTTATAAGTTAAAAGTTTAGAAAAATATTAATAAAATATTTAATTTAAAAATAATTAAATGCAAAAAATTATGATTTTTATATTTAATTAAAAAATATATATATAAATATATGTAATACAAATTATTTATTAACTTGGAGATTGGCTAAATTTTAATTAATTAGGTTCAACTGCATAATTTACCTGCAGCTGAAAGATCCCAATTAAAGAGATTCATATGATCAGCTGGATTGAAAGCAGTGTAAATTGATTATGCACCACATTTAGTATCTTCTGCTTATGGACAGAGTTTAGGTTGGCTGTTAAAATCAAGGTAGAAGACTTCGAAGTGAGTATGATAATAGTACAATGGCCACCAACTAGTAGGATTTTAAACAACAGGATCGTAACCGTGAGTAATTCTTCCATAATATACTGAAAAATTAGAAGCTCTAAGCCAATTAGCAAATGCTTAATTACCTACTCTAGGTGATTCGAAATGATAAACAGCATCAAGTTATTTATTTCCATTCCAAGAATAAATATCAGGTAAGGAAAGAGTTGCAAGAGCAGCACCAAGTGAATGTCCTGTTAAATATACTTTAGCTGAAGGATATTTTGCCTTAAGAACCTTGAAATTAGACTTGAGTTAGTTAACAATACTTTGATAATTTGTGAAAAAACCTGTATGAACTTAGCATGTGCCTGTACATAATTAGTTAGGATAATTATACCAAGCAGCAGAGAGATCAGCTCCCCAGTTATTTAAATCAACAGTACCTCTAAATGAAATAACGATGGCATCGTTATCAGGAGAAAAGCCTAAAATAGCTCTAGTACTAGTTGTGTCGTTTTTCACTTCTATGAAATTTTGAAGGCCTTAAGGATTTTAATTGCAAGGTGCACCACAATTATTCAATGGGATACTTGTATTGTTGCAATAAGCTTGAACAGCAAATCCAGCTAAATTTTTAGAAATTCCTTCATTATAATTAAATTAGCAATTAACAACAAAGCACAAAACAGCTAAAGCAAACACCAATTTTTTCATTTTTTATTTTAGATATGTTTTTTTATAATTGAATTAAAATTATTAATTTTTCAATCAATCAAAGTGTTGTATTTATAAGTTATGGAAATTAATAATTTGAGAAAAAAATTATATTTAACTTAACTTATAAGATAAATAAATAATATTTTTTAACCTATTCAAGCATAATTACTGGTGAAATATTTAATATCTAGTTTTTCCTTATTACGAATTTTATTTTTGTGATAAAAAGATAATTACTGTAAAAATTTAGATAAAATATAAATTAAGATCATACAAATAAATAGAAACAAAAAACTGAAAATATATTTTGATTTATTGCATAGAAATACATACTGATAATTTTTAAAATTATTTATTAAAATAATATTAAATTAATAAAGAAATTTATTTTATTTACCTTAATAATAAAATTAAGAAATATTTTAGCTATATTTAGATAGCTAAAAATATTTCAATCCTCAAACAATAATCTATAAATTTAAAAAAAAAAATCAATCATTATAGAAGGAAAAAAACACTTCAGTATTTCCTAAAAGTGTGTTATTAAAAGTTAAAAAATAAAATCAAAAAACATTTGAATTTTTACTGCATGCTTTTTCTAAATTACTTTATCAAATGTTACTGTCAAAGTTCATACTTCATAGCTAAATAATTACCTTAAAATATAAAATTAAAGTATCTTGGCGTTATCGTTAAAGTATACACTTTTAATAATTTTAATACATCAAATTACATTTTCTTTTCTTTGCTTTTTTATATTCATTAAATTTCAAAATATAAAAACATTAAAGATAGCTTTTCTTATTTTCATTTTATAAAATATTTTACTTCTTTTAACTGTTTTTTTTGTTGTAATTAGTGGGGTTTATTATTAAAGTATTAAATAGAATTTGACATATCTTATTTTTAGCATACAAACAACAAAACAAAAATTACCAAATTATTAATTATAAAAATAATAGATATTTAAATATACCATCTGATATGATTTTAAATGCAAACAAATATTTAAAGATAGATGAATAAATTATTATTCTTTTATTGAGAAGCCTTTTTTAAATTAATAAGGTTAGATTGTAAATTTCAAAAAATATTTTTAAATATTTTATATTTGATTTTTTAAATTAAATTAAGAGGAGAAATAAGAAAAATCTAATATGAATAAAAAAGGTAAATCTTAAAAAGTAAAAAATATTTTATATATTTTAGGTTTTATTTAAAATATCACGAAAAATCAAGAATTATTGATATTAAAACACAATCTTTGTTAAAATTAAATTCATTTAATTTACTCAGAATAAATTAACTTTAATCACTTGAAAATTTAGGTAGGAATTTATCAATTATATTAAAAATTGATATTAAATCTGAAATTCATAAAACAAGCTCTAAATTGAATCTAAATTAGCAGTAAAAAGAAGACCATAGTTTTTCTTCTTTTCTTCTTTAATTTTCCATAATTTAAGACAGATGAGGTATTAATATTTTGTATAGAGTCTAATTAACTATTTCTTTTCTGTAAAATCATATTTATCTAACATCTTGGTCTTTTAAAGAAAATATATTTTATTTAATTAATTCTTTTTATTCAACAAATTCTTCACTTTTATTTAATAAATATAAAATATTTAATTTTTTAAACTTTAGTAAATAAATAATCAAATTAGAACTAATAGCTTGTATTATTTCTTTTAATAAGTTAAAATTTCAAAATATTGTTTGACATATTTATTGATCGACTAACTGTCTGTCTGAATGGCATTTGATTAAAATACTGGAAAAATATATTTTTAATACACGTTTTTGTTTTAACTCATACAAATAATTATTTATTTGCATTTCAATTTAAAAATTTAATAGAGTTCAAATAGATATAGATTTTACAATATTAAACAAACAGAAGTGTAGAAATACATTATCATATTTAAAGGTATAATTGAAACTACTAAAAAATGAGTAGGACTGATAATAAAAATATAGAATTGTAGTCTGCACTATAAAGCAAAGATTTATATAAGGATGCTTCTGAAGATCAATAGCAGAATAATTAAGAATAAATTGACGATAATGAATTAGATAAGGAGTTATCAAATGCAGATACAAACATACTGAATGACATGGAGTAAAATGAAAACTTGACAGACTCGTAGTTATTTAAGAAAGATTTTACAAATATACTTTTGCTGATCGTTCTCTATATGTATTAAGGATTTATCTTAGCTTTCTTCCTAGAGTATGTTAAGAATTATTTGATTTAGGAAAAATAAATCAAAGGAGAACAAATAGCGTTGATAAGAGGAATAGCTTGGCCTTTTTCAATTAAATTTTTATGGGCTCCTTTGATGGATACATACTATATAAAGGCATTCGGAAAGCGCAAAACTTACATAGTTCCTGCTTAGTTTATAATGTCTATATTACTGTTTTACTCTGCTTTTTACTTTGAAGGCTGGATGGAAAATACTGATGTCTTATAGATAAGTACAATAGGTGTAATATGTGTATTCTTACTCACAGTTCAAGATATAGCAGTTGACAGTTGGAGTGTTACACTTCTCCATGAAAAGAATGTTGCTTATGCAAGCTTCAGTTAGAGTTTTGGACAGCGTATTGGAAACATATTTGGTTATTAACTTTTTATCTACCTAAGTGATGAGCAGCTAATGGAGAGTTTATTTACTTATAAGGAAAAGGTCTTAACTCCTTTTTCTATGTGTGTAGTTATGAGTGTTTCAATTTTGTTAGGGACCTTATTTATAATATTATTTCGTAAAGAAAGTAATGAAGAGCAAAACAGCTCTGCATATAGATAGGTAGAAGGTAACTCATCACTAATTAATGGCAATCAGTAATAATCAGAAGGACAAGAATAAGAAGGCTTTGTTAATATGCTTAAAAACATTGTGAGATTCTTTAAAAATAAATAGATTTTACTCCTTATTTTCTTTTTGCTATCTACTTCTTTTGGTATCTTTTGTGTCGATATCACAGGAGAAATTATACTTTTAGAGAAGGGTTTTAACAGGTCTACATTAGCAACAATCGAATTGTGCTTAATACCTTTTACTTAAGTAATCAGCGCATATGCAGCAAGACTTTCATCAAAAAAATTAGAATTTAAAATTTGGATTTACTGCTTTATTGTTAAATGCTTCTGGAATGTTGGTAACTACTTCTTGGTCAATTCATTTGAAAAAGAAAATATGTCATATTTTATTATTCCAGTTGCAATAATGCAAGTAGGAGATTCCATACTCTTCACACTTCCTTTCATAGGAATATCTTCTTTCTTTTTGAGAATATGTGATTAATCGATCGGAGGCACGTATATAACTTTCTTAAATTCTTTCTCAAATTTTGGAAGATTATGGCCTTCTATTTTAGTTACCACATTAAGCACTCGCCTTTCATTTACAACTTTGTTTATTATAGGTAGTATTTATAACTTTGTTTTAGTACTATTCTGGAGAAAAAGGGTTTTAAATATGTAAGAAAGTGATAAAAAATAATGGTTAATTAAACAAAGGTGAGAAGCTTATTTGGAATGATAATTATTTTTCATTTAAAAATAAATTAACCATTATAATATCTTTAAAGCAAGAAGATATCTAAAAAATATATTTTTAAAAGATCAAAATTGATATTAAATTTTATATTTTAATATGTTTATTTGTCAATAATTAGTTAATCAATTAATAAATTAAGATTTTTTTCTAAAAATTGTTTTAATTTATATTTTTTTATAAATACAAACATTAATTTTATTTAAGTATTTGATGGTAACTTTTAATATAAGTACCGCAAGAATAATTATATTAGGGGATTCAAATTTAAAAGAATTTACAAATAAAATTTTATTAAGAACCAACAACAAATCTAAAAATATGAATCAAATTTATTCTAAGGAATATTTATTTACCTACCTATATTTATTGGATAATTTTTAATCAAAATAAATTCATTTAAAAATGTTAAAATACTATATTAATTACAAATCACTTCTATATATATTTAACAACAAACGATACTTAATAATATAGTTTAAATTTATAATAAAAATACTCTTATATGATCAAATAATTTATAATTAAGATTAACCAGATAATATAAAACCTAGTCGGTAAATTGTTTTTTCTTAGAATGAAAATTTCTAGTTATAACCTTTTTTTGTTGTTCTATTATAAAATTTTATTTCATTCTCCTTAAAAGTAATTTCTATAGTTTAATTCGATTCAAATTAAAATTCTACAAATTCTTATTTTAAAGCACATAACCCTTTGTTCGATATTAAATTTTATTATTAGCAATCTTCTAGAAATGAAACTCTATTTTTTTGTTTTAAAAGGAGTTCTTGGTTGATTAAACCAATTGCTTAAAACATGCTAGTTTTTTAAAATTGAAATATGATTTTTATTTTTTAGTTAATCATATCTTTATTTATAATACAATCAATAGCTCCAATTTATATCTCTTCTTCTTTAATTTAAGATAGGATTTTATATTTTTCCCCTAGAACTAATTTCCCCAGGTAGTTTTGCTTGTAAGCTATGAGGGACATTTTTATTATATCTTATAAAATTTTTTGTTGAGTATTTAAAAAAATTTTTTTACCATTGCTTTCTTTTTTCTCAATTATTTCTTCTCTTTATTAAATAATTGTTTGTTTAAATTATTATGTATTATTCTTATGTTAGTGGTTATTATTTTTGTTAATTTTGTCTTAATTGTTCTAGTTGATCTATAACATTTGATCTTATCTGAATTAATTAACTTAGTTAGGCATTTATTAATTAGTATTATTTTTATTCTTTGATATAACTTTTGCAAATTAACATTAAACTGGTTCTTAATGATTCATAGATTTATTTCTGTAAGTATAGTTGTTATTTTTTTATAATTCACCATTATTTGCAGTTTACAAGGGCCTTCTAAAAACCATTTCTTAAAGTAAGTATGTATTTTATTCGTTATTTATATTTTCTGTTTAGATATATCGTTTAAATTATATTGGTTAAGGTTAATGATTATTGTTTTCTTTTTGATTATCAAATTAACACAAAAAATTTAGTTTATTTTCTACTTAAAAGTTATTATCATTATAATAAATATTTTAATTTTTATTAATTATATTATTATAGTTCTGATTTAGATTATCATTAACAGAAATGTAATTTAGTAACTGCTATTAAACATTGTTATTCTTATCTATAATATTTTAGTTTACTGTTTATTTTGTATTGTTATCAATTATATTTATGATATTTAAATTCTCACTGTTATCTTATTTCGATTCTTCTTGCTACACAATAATTTAATTATTTTGATTTTTTTATTAAATATTGTTTTGAGAAATATTATCGACTTAGAGATCTGTTTTTAATCTATCAGCTAAATTCTTTACTCCATTAACAATTTATTATAACTCCTTTTTTAAAAGATTTATATCCTTTTTCTATGAAATTTTATTTAGTATTTCCAGTTTTTGCTTAAGAATTTATTAGTTAGAGTATTGTTAAGAATGAAGTTGGAAGAAAAAGTTAAAAAGGTTAAAGTTTTACTAATCGTTTGTATTTTAAATTATATTTTTAAGTTTTTCTCTTTGTGATATTTAAAAGTAAAAATCATAAAATTCACTTGGTTCAAATAGATCTTATTTTGATAAATAAATCTTTTTTATTTCTTACATCGCTTCAATTAAGTCATTTGTGTAGCTATGAATAAGATCTTCTATTGATTTATAATATTCTTATCTAGCAGATTGATCAGACTTTAGTTGTTTGACTTTTTCAGCAAATTATTTTAAAGAGTCAGGTTCTGAAAGGTATGGCAAACCTTTAATGATATAATCTTTTTTTTCTTCCATTATTACGCTTAATGCAAATTTAGTAAAAGTTTAATACTCATCTGATATAGCACATATATCGCAAGTAAAAACTGTTATAAAGCTAAATGGAGGAGAGACAAATAAATGAGTTGCTTACTTGTCGGTATGATTTGAGCATTTTATTTGCGCTTACTATATTTAATCCATTATTTGAAGCTATTTTTTTTTCTTTTTCAGATTTAATTTTTCTGTTAAAAAATATCAAACTCGTTTGCTATTAAGAAGAATTTGAATTCCATATAATTTAAATATATTTTAACGATAAATTGTTATTTAAAAAAAGAGAATTAATTATAAATTATTTATTTCAAATAACCATTTAAATTTTCATTATTTTCAAATAAAAGAAATAGATATTTAAATCAAAAATACCTTTATTTTCTTTAATTAATCTGTTTAAATTAATAATTATTTAAATTGACTACCTAATTTTCTTTAAGGTCCAATCTAAATTATAAATGTAAAACTAAATATAAATAAAAAACCAAAAAAGTATATAAGATAGTATTTTAATAATTATTTTGAGGTTATTTAGTTAAATAAATTTATAAAATAGTAAAATGAAAATTAAAAAATTGAAGTTTCTTTTACAAACCAAATCTTTAATTATTTAATTATTTACATTAAAATTCATGCTAATAAATGAATAAAATTTAATAACTTCACCATAAAAGATATTATTCAAGAATATATTTTTGAAAATTTAATTATTTAATTTAATAAAATTTAATACAATTTAATTTGTATTTTAAAATAAATTTTTTAATGAAATATCAAAATTTTTGATTGAAATAATAAAAGAGATATTTTGTTTACTAAATCTGAAGTTAATTAATTAATTACTTTATTCAAATATTTTAGTCCAATCAATTATTATAATTTAAAATGTTTAATCATATTATTATTATATCAATGCAATTTTTAATTAATTTATATTTTATTTCATAAGTTTTAAAAGACAGAAAATTAATTAACTGTTTATGCATGTATGATCAAATTATTTAGGCACACATGTTTTAAAATTATAGAATAATAATTAAAAATCAAAAAGTGGATATAAAACCTTAAACATAAAACAAATAAATTATTTTAATTCTAAATTAATAAAATATTGTTTATTATAAAATCATTTATTCATATTAAAAATCTTATTTATATTTTTTATCATAATACCTTAAACACACACATATATATATATTATTATTTATTAATTAATTAAAACAAATTAATTTTTCAGTAGGCTTCAGTATTTTATTTTTTTTCTACGGATTCAAATTAGTCTAAATTTTATTTGTGATCATGATTCTTTATAGCTTCAATTAAATTATTAGCCAATCCAGAAGCTCCAATTCTAAAAACAGTGTTATCAGATTTGCCAAGTAAATTCTTGGTTAAGGTGAAGAACTTCATTGCTGTTTAAGCATCAGAAATACCACCAGCAGCTTTGATACCTCTGTGGTTAGTTTGAGTATGAGCATTATAGTCTCTTAAAGCAAGACACATAGCTGTATAGTGCTCTAAAGTAGCTCCGTGCTTTCCTTTACCAGTAGATGTTTTGATAAAATCAGCTCCATTTTGAAGAGCTTCATAAGAAAGTTGGTAAATAGAGGAAAGAGAAAGCAATTCGCATGTTTCTAAAATAACCTTTAAGTGAGCTTTTTCTCCACAAATAGCCTTTTATGTTTTTATTTCATCAATGACCTTCTCTTAAAATCCATCATTCCAGTAACCTCTTGATACTACCATATCTATTTCTTAAGCACCTTGTTCAACAGCAATCTTAGTTTCTAAGTCTTTAACTTCTTAAAATGTTTAACCTGTAGGGAAGCAAGTAGAAACGACTGCAGTTTTGATTCCAGTTTCTATTTTTAAAAAAATAGATAATGTAAGCCAAATTCATTAAATATATACTAATTATAATGATTTATAAATACCTTTTAATTTAGTGCTCACTAATCTGGAGAAATTGGGATAAACGCAAATTGCAGCTGGCTTAATATCATGATGAGCGTCGAGGACTTTGAAAACTACTTTGTCAATCCAATTATCAAGAGAAGTTGGTCCATCAGTAGAGTTCAAAGAAGTTAAATCAATGCATGAGTAAATCTTTTTTAATGTTGCAACATCTGCTTAAGGTAAATTTTAGACCTTTTCAATTTCTTCTGAGATGAGCTTTTTAAGTTCTTCTTCAGTTGGGTATTTAACTGCTTGCTCAGCCATTTTACTTGCTATGTATATTTTGACAAAATTAATAAAATTTTTATTTATAAAGATATTTATTTCGATTTATCAACTTATTAGTGATTAGTAATATTATTTAAATAAGATTTGTCGTTCAATTTTAATTAAATGCGCACTTAGCACTTTCTAGATTAAGATTTAGACTAATAAAAAGTAAAAATCAATTCGTAGAACTATTACATAGAATAAAAAAATAATCCAAAATTAATAAAAGTCAAAACAAAAGCAAAGAAAAATAGATAAAAAGATTGATTACACTTTTACACTTTAATTATTTTTCATAGCCTTTAATTATTAATTTTCTATTTTTTCTTGGATCTAGCTAGATCTGTCAAAAAATGAATATTAACTACCTTTCATACATAGTTTTCACTTAAATAGGATGAAGAATAACAAAATATAAAAACTTGCATAAAGATAGTAATAAAAATTTATGAGTACAATTGTAGATAAACTTTGTATAAAGTACTTAGTAATAACACATATGAATATCTAAGCTTTAGCTGAGGATATCTTGATAAAAATATTTATAGCATTTTGGTAAAAAAAATGAAATCATGAATAAAAATGTGAGTGATGTCTTATTAACATAGCAGATGAAAGCTTGAAAAAAAAAGAGAGTAAATTAAATAGTTAATTAGTATGTGTAATAAAGTTAATATAGAATAATGTTATTTTGCTTAGTTATAAATCAGTGAGTGATATTTATTGAAGAATTTACATATTTGAAAAATCTTTTTTATTAATTTTAATAAAATGCTTGGCTGAGTTTCGAATAATTTCAGGTTAATAAATTACAATAAAAAGAAAAACAAGAATTAATTAGAATAATATGACTAATATAATTACATATTGAATGAATGATTAATGAATTATTTATTTATTAGGCAAATGAATAATTTATATTTAATTACTTACTTACTGATTTTAAAGCTAATTAATTAATCAATAACTAAATAATTTATATTAATTAATTAATAAATTTATTATATTTATTTGCCATTTTGTATTTAATATATGTTTGTCTGTTTGTTTAAGCAAGCTGATTTATTACTTTCATGAATGTTCAGAATCTTAATGACTCCTATTTTATTACACTTTTTATTTTGCAAATTCCTTTGCTTCTTTTTCAAACTAATCAATGTCCTTTTATTTATTAAATAATTTCATAATTTCTAATCTTGACTTTCCCTTTGTCTCATACATGAAAAGCCAGAAATAAATTAAACACATGAAAGTAAGTCCACCAAAAATAAGGAAGGCACCAAATAGACCCATCGAGTTATTCATATATGGGAATACAACACCTACTAACATAGTAAATAGCCATCTAATAAAAGAGGACCATGCCAATCCTATTCTATCTAAAATTTCATTGTTATAAACCCAAACTGTAGTACCAAGACCTGCTTACCATCCAAACATATACTTTTTTGATAAGATTAATTTATTTAAATATGTAAGGTTGAAAAAAAAAAAAAAATTTACTATAAAGATAAATAAAATTCCTGTAATCTAAATTCCGTAGGTTGAGGGAAGTTTTTGTAAGATAGCAAATAGCACAAGCATTACTGTTGTTAGTAATACTGAGTAATTCATAATCGATCTTCTACCGAATTTTATTACAAGCTACATAGAAATCAATGAATATACAGCCATGGAAAGACCTAAGAAAATTGTGCAGATTCTTGAAGTCATTTCTGAGCCAGTTGTTTACTAAAAGATTTAATTTGAATAAAAGAGCAAAGCATTGACACCTGAGCACTGAGTTCCATATTAAATAATGCAGCCAAGCGCTATTCTTTTCCAATAACTTTTTTTGTCTAGCAATTCCATTTACTTTTCATAACTAATATGTTCTTCGTTCATTATAGTCATATCGATTGCAACATTGTTGTTATGAGATTATTAAGGAGAACCTTCCTTTTGATTTGGCTTTTTATGATTTTTATCAAGCTTTTCTTCTGATTATTTAATGGATTTTCCATTTTAATCTTAAACAGAACTTTATAGCTAATCTACTTATTCTGCTTCTGATCCAACTCCTGCTACTTCACAAATTTCAGAGTAAGCCTTTTTTTAGTCTTCATCATCTTCGTAAACCATTTATAAATATTCTCTAACTTCCTAAAAGTGATGTTGTTTAACCATAATAGTAGGAGTCTCGTGAGTGAACTTAAACCAAAGTAGAAGAAGTCTCAATGTGCATGTAGCTATTGGAAGACCCAAAACAAATCTCCAGTTGACATCATAGTTGCCATCTGGATTTGTCTTGAGTTCGTTAGGAAGAGGAAGAATTAAACTCATTAAATAGCTGATGAAAACACCTGTTGTCAATAAAATTTAATTAATTGATCCCACTCTACTTCTTATTTCAACAGGTGAAAAATCTCTAATGTATTCTGGTACCAAAGATGTGTTCATACCTTAATTAATATAAATAAATCAATCAATCAATGAATTAGTGAGCAAGTTAATTATTTAAAATTAAACAATAAAAACAAATAAATTTTAATTCAAATAAAAATTCATTTAGCTTTTATATTTTTACAAAGCTTCTATTATGTTTAAATAAATAAATTTTTTCTACTAAAATTTTATTGCAAAATTTGGATGAATAAAGGTTTGTTTTCTTGAAAAAAATATTAAGTTATGCCTAGTATATTAATTTACCTATGCAAAATCCACTAACGATTCTTCCGATGATAAGGTTGGAGAGATCATGTTAACAAATTAGAATTATGGTACCGATTATACCAATTATATCGAAGAGGATCATAGATCTTCTTATACCTTTGAGGGCTGCTATGAGTTTCTTACTAAAAATAGCTGCTATAAGAGCACCTAAGGGCATAGCTGCAGTAATAATGGATGTAAATTAAGTACTTTAGTCACTATCCCAATTGTTCAATTTTGCTATTACTTTCTAGCATGTGTTGTAAACTCCCAAGTTGTAGCCGAAGAAGAAAGAACCAAGACAAGCGTTTAGAGACATTAAATAAATGAATGCGGTGTGCTTTAAATGTTTCTAATGTTACTATTGTTGTTGGTGAAGATCAGGACCTGTCTTGAGGTGCTAATCCTCATGGTTTGGCTGATTTATAGTATTACTAAATGGGTTGTTTTATGAAAGTTCTATATTCTATTTAAGCATTTCCTAAAAATTTGTTTAATTGAGTTTTTAATAATAATTTTTTAATTATAAATTCAATCATGAAACATTTAAATTACATAATTTACATTCGGGGAGTATTATTTTATTCAATTAATGCAATTTTTATTTTTGTTTTTAAAGAATGCAGTATTTAATAGTAAACACTCGAAGTAAACATGGACAATCCTATGATCTTTTTAGAAATAGTAAATTAAAATAGCCTACTAAATAGTTTATTTGTAAGGGAGAAACAAGAGATTCAATTTAAGAAAGTAGTTATTAACAAATGCCTTTATTAATCAAAGTATCTTTCACATTTTAACCATTTTATAAGCTGAGAAATGCTTGAAATAAATTTGCATTCAGCTTAAAAAGTTTTTTTAGAACTAAATTTATATTAAAATATAACAGAATCTTATTAATCAAGTATCACTTATCTACATTTTAAGCAATATTTAAAATATAAAATGCTGATATATATTTTATCATTGAGTTAAAAGTCTGCAGTAAACACTAAAAAATAGTTATTCTCCTTACATTAAAATGCATATTGGTATTTTTAAGTATTATTTAGTTACGAAATTGTAAGCAGTGGCCTAAAAAGTAAATATAAATAAAGGAGATGATTAAGAAAAGACCACAATTGAAATCAAATAAAATACACAGTTCAAATTAATTTTACAAGCAATTTTATTCAGAAATATAAGTCAAAATTCAATATTAATAAAAATTTGTATCTTCGTAATCAAAAATTATGATTCATAAAGAAAAGAAGTTTCTATATAAATTTACGCATTAATTACTTCTACAATCAATTTATTTCTAATTGAAAGCTTCAATTATGTAAAACATAAACATAAAAAAAATGCATGTATATTGCTTTATCCATAATGCTCAATTTATTATTCAACAAAATTTGAGGAATTCACATCTTCATACATGAAAATAGGCTTGTATTTCCTCAGCAGCAGTTTGTTTTTTCTTAGGATTAAATTTACTAATATTTTAAACGCATTTCGCATAAAACACCAAAAAGAATATCCAACTCTTCTTATTTATTTTAAAAAAGGTTTGTATACTATTACTTTTATTAATCAAGTTTTTTGTCTTTTTAGTCTATTTAATTTTGAAGCTAACTAATCTATTAATTATAATTAGCAATTTACTTTTAAAGATCGTTTACCTTTTTCTCCCATTCGTCTGCTAACCTTGCCTTTTCAGAATTTAACTGAAGTATTTTTGAATTCTAGTCTTAATATTTTTCTTGGTATTACTATATTTCAGATTCTCTTCTTGTAATCTCCTCTTGCAAAGATCTTAGCGTCTCCTCTTGCTCTTCTTCGCGTCTTTCTTTTCTTTTCAAGCTCTTGGCTAAGAGATTTTAGTAATCATTTTTTAATTTTTCGTTTTCTTCTTTTAATTTTTCAACATCACATTTTTCGTAAACTGATAATTTTGATTCTAATTCATGTTGAATCTTTATTTATTCAGTTAGTTTTGTTTATAACAAATTAATTTATTCTTTTAAACTAGAAGCATCTTCAAGATGAATTACGCTAGGATCTAAAGTTGTTTATTCAGATTTAAGTAATATATTTTCTCTTTCAAGATCATTAATAATTTAATTTAGATCCTCACTCAACCCTTTGGGTCCATCATTAACCTTTTTTGCACTGACTTAATTGCTTGATTTCTTGTAATCACTATGACTTTAAGATTCATCTTGCTGATAGCGCTCTAGAATTTAACTCATATCTTACAGTTTCTCTTCTTAAAGCTAGTACTTACGTTAAACTTAATCAACTTCCCTGCGAAGCTATTCAATTTAATTATCCCTTTAAGATATTTCTATAGCCTTTTCCATTGATTTTTTTTTCTCTTCATTGTAGCTTTACTTAAATTCTTGTAGCTTTTCCATGAGCATCTCAATTTGGCTATCCTTATCTTGCAAATTCTTATCAAATTATTTGGCCTTCTTGTCAGCTTCAGAAAACTTCTCAGAAAGCTGAGTGTATTCATCATACTTTTATTTATAGAAGTCAAGAGATTCGCTAATTTTTTGAAGCTGCTTTAACTTTTTATTTAAGAGCGAGATTTCGTCATTCAACTTGTCTTTTTCTAATTAAGCCTATTACTAAACAGCAACTATAGTTTGGTTTAATTATTCTATTTTTAAGTCCTTTGTTTTGACAACACTTTCAATATCTTCATTAGTACTCATACCAAGGCTGATCATCATGCTATCACGAGACAATTTCAACTTTTTCATTTCGTCATCTTTTTTGTTAAAGTCTTTTTCATACTCTAAAATTTTACGATCTTTTTCAATCTGCTCAGTACGAAGCTCTTCTATTTTCTCATTCAAAACATCGTTTTCGCGTTCAAGCTCATCAATCTTTTTTAGAAGCTATTGATTCTACTAATAATAGTACGATTGGGTATTATATTATATACTAGCAGAGTTGAATCTTTATGAGCTCATGCTCTCCATAGAGGCATTATCATCTCCATCTGTGTGTAAACGATCTTAGACAATCCATTTCTCCATCAAATGCATCAAAACAGCTTAATACTTTTTCTCTAACTATGTGATGGCATGTATAAAATCACTCTTTTACTCGCTCTAAACAATAATGCCCAAAACCAATTCTACTAATTTAACAATTTCATTTTTATTCTTATTTCTTGATATTTCGCTAGCATCTAAGTAGGTGTCTTTGTCAAAATCTTTTAATTTTAATATATCATGATAATAATGCTCAATGCTGTCAATTAATCTCTTAATGTTTCTATGATTTAAAGCCCAGTTATCTTGTGTGTCTCTTTCTACTTAATCGACATCAAAGATGCTATCATTAATCTTAGAGAGGAGTTCAGTTAAAACGATACCATCACTTAACTCTTCAAGATTTTAAGGAGTTTTACTGAGATTATTGATTGTTTTCAAAAATTCAATAACACTTTATTCAATATCATCCATATTATAATTACTGTGTATTCCGCTCTAATCCATTTCTTTCAACCAAAAACTATAAATTGATTTTTAAGCTAAATTATTTAAGTTAAAATGCTATTTGAAATGCTAATTCTATTTCTAAAGCTTTTTCTTTTGATATTAATTACTTTTACTTACAGAAAACGAATTTTATCAAAAAAGTGTTTTAAAAATACAAATTTTTTTAAAACAAATGAAAACTATATATATATGTAAATATTCAAAAAATAGTCTTAAAAACTCATATAATTGCAAAAGGAGGAAGCATATTAATTTTACTTTTTTTAAAAAAAATATAGAAGATTAATCTTTAATTTCTTACATAAAAAAAGGAGAAAAATTTTTTGTTATGTTTTTTATTGTGTGTAGTATTATTCTGATTAAAGCAATAAATAAATTAGGACAAATAAAGTAAATAAAAACAATAAATTCTAAACTCAAAATAATACCAAAATAAATATACATTTATAAGCACTTCACAAAAATATTTAATAAAATTCATTTTAAACTAAAAAGAATAATTTTAAATATTTTGGTTATTAATCATAAATTGAGCAAGATAATTAATTGTTGATGAATGAGAGAGTGAGTGAGTACACAAATCAAAATTTGTATATTTTTTCCTTAATTTCTTAGATTAAGTTAGCATAGTACATTTTATCACCATTGATGCGTTAGAATATTAGTGATCTCATTTCTTGTTTTTCCTATTCAATAACACTTACTATTTCTATTTACATTTTAATTTTTTCAATTCTATTTGATTAAATTAGCTCATCAGAATCCTCTTCATCTTCTAAAGGCTACTCAAAATTGTATTTTGTATCAATTTCTACAGTTTAATAATTTAATTCAACTTCTAAAGTTAAACTGTCTTTTCTAAAAATATTTTAGGTAAATATTTCGTTATTATTTTATACTAAAATGCTTAGTAAAACTTTTAAAAGATCTTAAGTACTCATTTCAGTTAAAAGAGAACCACCATAAAGCTCAATTCTATCAATTTTGCGTGGCTATTATTTGAAAAATGTTTCTTACCACTCTTTAAATGAATCAAAGTTTTCGCTTTCACTCATTAGATCGCAATATTATTTATGAACTTAATTTATTTTATATTAAATTGATTCACCTTCACCTCTGTTACCATTTTGATCTTCTCCGAATTTTACCAGAAATTAAAACATAAGATTCTCATCTGATTTAGATTTTTCCTCGAAATTTTTTGTATAAATGTCATGTTATTATATTTAATTTATATCTTTGATTTCTCCGCTCAATATTTTATAAATTAAATCGAATATATCTTCATCTAAATCTAATTCCTTTTTGTAAGCTTCTCTATAAGAGCTCAATATTGCTCGCTTGAACAAATGTCTTTTCTTTAGTTATGCAACTTTCTTAATACCTGTAGTTAATCTTATGTAGAATAAAATGTGAAAAAGTAGCATTCCCAATTAGTATACATCAAGCTCTTATGGGCTATACTCTTCAATTTACTTACCAGATAATAAGAATTGTTCAAAATCTTCAATTATTTTAGGTGGATTATAACTAAGAGTTCCGCAAATCTCTCTAGATTTACAATTCTTACAAGCTCTTTAGTAATGACCAAAATCAATTATAATAACCTTATAATTTTCTTAATCTTAATTATCTAATAAGATGTTTTCAAGTTTAATATCACAGTGGCAAACATTTTTTTCATGTAAAATTTTAATCTTCTCAACAACTTATTTAAACAGTTTCAAAGCTAAATATCTACATTTTATTCCTTTTTAATTCGAAACTAATTCTACTAATTATGAATTTATAAATGGAAATATCAGTTCCTTCTTACTATCATCAAATAAAATTAGCTCTAAGAAAGAACTTTATTGTTCTTTAGCAATTTCATTTTTTAGAACTTTTTCATAAAATTGTTTCTCTCTTACATAATCATTTTCGAATTCAAATATCTTCCTAAAATAAACATTCTACCTTGCTTCGCATTTAAATACCTCGCCTCTAGCTTATCCTCCATAAAATTCAGCTTTATCCTCTTCCATTAGTGCCTAGTTTCAATGCTTTTATAATTTTATTAATAATGAACTTTTAATTCAAGATAGATAAATAGATATAAAGAAACTATTTTCTTTATTGAATTTTTTATTGTTATTATTATTATTCTTCTTCTTCTTCTGATGATTCTCTCTCTAAATTTATAAAAGCAGAAAAAAATCTTATGAATCGAGCGAGTTAATCAGATAAAAAAAATTTGATTAATAATTATCGAAACATATCCTTCCTTTATATAAAAGTATTTTATTTTTTTATCTATCTTAATATAAAATATTTTTAATTGATTTCAATAGGGGAAAAAACATAAATATTGAAATTAAAACTTTGCTCAAGATTGAATTTACTATCTTATTTATATATTTTTAATTAAAATTTTTCTAATAAGCTTGGCTTCTATGAAGAAATAAACAGTAGATACCCATTAATTTGCAAAAAAAAAGATTTGAGATTTTGCTTATTCTTTGACTTTTTGTCAAACAAATTAACAAAATTCACAAAATAGTCTTAAAAATGCATATAATTATAAAAGGAGGAACCATATTAATTTGCTTTTTTTTTAAAAATATAGAAGATTATCTTTAATTTCTACATAAAAAGGAGATAAATTTTTTTGTTTTGCTTTTTATCGTGTATAGTATTATTCTTATTAAAACAATAAATAAATTAGGACAAATAAATTAAATAAAAACAATAAATTCTAAACTCAAAATAATACTAAAATAAATAACATTTTTAAGCACTTCACAAAAATATTTAATAAAATTCTTTTCTTAAAGTGATAAAATTATTTTAAATATTTTGGCTATTAATCTTAAAATGATAAGTAATGCAAATCAAAATTTGTATATTTTTTCCTAAATTTCTTAGATTAAGTTATCATAGTATATTTTTTCACCATCTCTGCTTTAGAATATTAATGATCTCATTTCTGGTTTACCCTATTCAATAACACTTACTACTTCTATTTACATTTTAATTTTTTCAATTCTATTTGATTCAATTAGCTCATCTAAATCTTCTTCATCTTCTTAAAGCTACTCAGAATAGTATTTTCTATCAATTTCTACTGTTTAATAATTTAATTCTACTTCTAAAGTTAAACTGTCTTTTCCTTTTCTAAAAATATTTTAGCTAAAAATTTGGTTATTATTTTCTGCTAAAATGCTTAGTAGAACATTTAAAAGATCTTCAGTACTCATTTCAGTTAAAAGAGAACCACCATAAAGCTTTTTTCTATCAATTTTGCGTGGCTATAATTTGAAAAATGCTCCTTACCACTCATTAAATTAATCAAAGTTTTCACTTTCTCTCATTAGATCACAATATTTTTTATGAGCTTACTTTATTTCATTTTAAATAGATTCACCTTTACTTCTACTACTATTTTAATCTTCTTTGAATTTTACCATATCTTCAAATTGAAGATCTTCTTCATCTGGTTTTATTTTACCCTAGAGATATTATTGATAAATTTAATGCTATTATATTTAATTTATCTCTGTGATTTCTCGGCTCAGTATTTAAAATACTAAATCGAATATATCATCATCTAAAATTAATTCAGTTTTGTATTCTGATTTATATAATTTCTTAATTTATTCCTTGAAAAAGTCTTTTTTCATCTTATTTTATGCAACTTTCTTAAGACTTATACTTAAATATAGCTAGGTCAACATACGAAAAAGTAGCATTCCCAATTAGTATACATCAAGCTCTTATGGGCTATACTCTTCAATTTACTTTCCAAATTTTTTTAATCGATCCGCATCTTCAATTAATTTTGGTGGATTAAATTCAGTAGTTCCACAATTCATAGTAGATTTACGATTTAGTTCTTAGTATTGACCAAAATCAATTATAATAACCTTGTAATTTTCTTTATCTTAAACATTTACTAATAAGATGTTATGTACTTTAATATCACAGTGGCAAATATTTTTTGAATGTAAAATTTTAATCTTCTCAACAACTAAGTGAAATAGTTTCAAAGCTAAATATCTCGATTTTATTCCTTTTTATTTGGTACACTTATCTACTAATTTTGAATTTATAAAGGGAAATATAAGTTCCTTATTATTATCATTAAAGTGAAGTAGCTCTAAGAAAGAGCTTCTATCTTTTGGATCAATTTTTATTAGAATTTCTTTATAAAATGCTTTCTCTCTCACATAATCTATTTCTTCATCAAATATCTTCTTAAAATAAACCTACTTTGTCTTTTAGTCTGTATATATCAAGCCTGTAGATTATCCTCCTTCAAACTTAACATCATTTAACTAATAATTGCTGTCATCCCAGTCTTCCATTTGTGTTAAGCTTCAATGCTTATATAATTTTTATTAATAATGAACTTTTAATTCAAGATAGATATAAAGAAACTATTTTCTTTATTGATTTTTTTTATTATTATTAATTTTTTTTTTTTTTGATTTTTCTCTCTCTAAGTTTATAAAAGTTGAAAAAAATCTTAAATATCAAGTTAATTTTTTATTAATAATTGTCAAAATATATGTTCCATATATAAAAGTGTTTTAAATATTTGTTATTGTTATTTATTCAGATTTTTACTTAAAAGTATAAAATAGTTTTAATTTATTTTAATAGAGGGGAAAACATAAATATTGAAATTAAAACTTTGCTCAATTGAATTAATTTGATAAAAATGACTAATTTTAAAAAATTTTCTAATTTGAAAATACCTTCCATAATTATTAATTTAATTTTTGTGCTTTTTTTATTTAGTTTTAAAAGGAGTGAGTGAATGATGTAGAAATAAAAGTATATTGAAAAAAATAAATTACAAATAACAAATTAATGAAAAATATAAATGAATAAATAAAATAAATCTATCTGTCAATTAGTATAAACATTATTTATATATAAATAGTTGAAAAATGAATAAAGTCAAATAATTTTTTGTAAATCTCTTGAGAGATCTTCAATTAAATTATTATAATAGATAGATTCTCCTTTTATGGGTGTGAAGATAATAGATTTTATTTCTGATTACTTCAATTCTTCAATCATAACAATTTCTATCTGAAATTCAATATTATTTTGTATTTCTTCAATTTCAAGTTCTTATAAATATTCTTCATTGTCATCATCAGTACCCTCTTCAATAATTACATCTTTGGAAATATATTTTAAAGTGACTTTCAAGGTTAAGTCTTATGTTTACCCAAAAATATTTTGATCAAATACTTCAGAATTATTTTTACCAAAGCAATACAATAAGTGTTATAATATTTAAGATGTTTTCATCTCAAATAAGAAAGATCTTGTTTTGAGTTCTCTCTCCTTTATTTATCGTGGGTTTTTATCACAAAAAAATTTGATTTCTTAAATTAGTTCATCATATCTTGTGCAATTTGACTTTAACATATTATTAAACTCTTTATTAATGCTTATTGTATTATCATTTCTATTTCCATCTTCATTTTTCCTAATAAAAATGTTGTTAAATTCTTCTTCAATCTAAAAAACTTTTTTATTTCCAGTTTATGGGAGGTCTTTCAACATATTTTTGACTTCCTATAAATTGTAAACTTAGTGGTGGAAGATTTAAGCAACATCTTCAATTTATCCAGTTAAAAGATCCCAAATAAGATCAAATACTTCAGATTACATTAATAATTCAGTATTATATTATTCTCTGTATTAAGATAAAATAATTCTTAAAAATATATTTTTTTTATTCGAACTTATCACATTTTTAATTTTATTAGGAATCTTAAGACATGTAATTAAAGTCAAGAGAAGCATACCCAATTAATATAAATCCAACTTGTAGGGATTGTATGGTTTAACTTATGATTAAGCAAATCCTTCATTTAATTCAAATGAATTATAAGCTTATGATAGTTCATTTTATTTTATTTTTTAGCAGTACCCAAAACCGATAAGAATATCTTTAAAACCATTAGAATATTACTCTACAAGGATATTATCTATTTTTATATTACAGTGACATAAATTTAAAATGTGCAGTTGTTTAATGCTATTAGCAACTTATGTAAAATGGTACAGGGCTCTTATCCATTTCATTCCTTTAGTATTATCACTATTTCGTTGATAAAAAATCTGATCAAGCTAACAATTAATAAAGGGGAATACAATCTAACGCTTGTGGTCATCATATTTAATCACTTTTAGGATGCTAAGATCAACTTCATTGGTAATTTCATTTAAGTGTTAGTAGATTGCTTTTTAGCAATTATAGACTCTTTTGCTGAAAAACTATTTGGTAAAACAGACTTAGCCATTTAAGGTTTATACCTTGCAAGTAGATGATTAGTGATAAAAATTAATTTTAAAATCTTCCATTTTTTGCTTTTTTGTTTTTTAGATGTTTTCTTTATGAAATTTTTTTAAAAAATAAAATTAATTAAAAAGTCTTTTATTTTTAATAAAATAAATTATTAAATTTTCCATCTGTTTAGACTAACTTACAAATTCAGAAAAAAAGCACCTACAACTTATAAAAATAAAAGTATTTTTTGAGTAGAAAAAGACAGATTATAAGAAGGATTTAGAAGAATCTGATCAACTGAATTAAAATAATAAGATTTTTAATTAAAATCTATTTTAAAAAGTTTATTATGAAAAAATATTAATTATTAGTAAAAGTCTATGCAAAAAATTATGATACCATATATTTTAGAAAGAATGGGATTAGGATATTATTAAAATTTATATTATTTGGTACAAAAAATGTTAATTTATAATTGTGTTTTTTTTTTTTTATGTAATTTTAAAAGGAGTGAGTGAATGCAGTAGAAATAAAATAATATTGAAAAAAAATAAATTAAACACAGCAATTAATAACAAAAACTATGAAAAATGTAGATGAATAAATAAAATAAATCTATCTGTCAATTAGTATAAACATTATTTATATATTAATAGTTGAAAAATCAATAAAATCAAATGAGTTTTTCTAACTCTCCTAAAATATCTTCAATTAAATTATTATAGTAGATAGATTCTCCTTTTATGGGTGTGAAGATAATAGATTTTGTTTCTGTTTACTTCAATTCTTCAATCATAACTATTTCTACCTGAAGTTCAATATCATTTTTTATTTCTTCAATTTTAGGTTCTTTTAAATCATCGTCATCATCATCATCAGTACTATCTTCAGTAATTACTTCTTTGGAAGTATATTTTAAAGTGGCCTTCAAGGTTAAATTTTATGTTTACACAAAAATATCTTGATCAAAGACTTCAGAATTATTTTTATGAAAGCAATACAACAAGAGTTATAATATTTAAGATGTATTCATCTCTAATAAGAAAGATCTTTTTTGGAGTTCACTCTCCTTTATTTATCGTGGGTTCTTATCACAAAACTAAATGATTTATTCTTTTAATTCCTCATATTTTGTGCTCTCTTGTAACATTTCCTAAAACTCTTTTTCAATGCTTACTGTACCATTGCATCTATTTCCATCATCTTTTTTGTAAAACCTTATGTTATCAAAGTTAAATTCTTCTTCTTCTTCCATCTAAGAAGCTTTTGTATTTCCAGTTTATGGGAGGCATTTCAACATATTTATGACTTCTTATAAATCATAAACTTCGTGGTCTAAGATTGAAGCAACATCTTCAATTTCTCCAGTTAAAAGATCCCAAATAAGGTTATATACTTCAGGTATCATTTGTAAATTAGTATTATAAGTTTCTTTGTATTTTAAGGTAATCAATTCTAAAAATTTATTTTTTTTCTTCAAACTTATTAACTTTTTATTTTTCTCAGAAATAGGAAAATATACAATTAAAGTCAAGAGAAGCATACCCAATTAAAATAAATCCAACATGTAAGGGCTGTATTCTTTGATTTGTTATTTAGCAATTCCTTCATTTAATTCTAATGGATTATAGGTTAAAGTTCCACAAACTGCTTCTGATTTTTCATTTTATTTCTTACTTTAGCAGTGCCCAAAATCGATAAGAATATCTTTCAAACCATTTGATTATTACTCTACAAGGATATTGTCTACTTTTATATCACAGTGGCATAAATTTAGACTGTGCAGTTTTTTAATGGTATTAACAACTTATGTAAAATGATACAGAGCAAATATCCATTTCATTCCTCTTGTATTGTTTTGTTTTACTTTAGAGCAAATCAAAGAAAGCTAAAAATTAATAAAGGGGAATAAAATCTAACACTTGTGGTCATCATGATCGATCATTTTTAAGATACTGAGATCAATTTCTTTGGTAATTTCATTTAAGTGTTAGTAGATTTTTTTTTCGTGATTATATTCTGTTTTAGTGAAAAACTCTTTCAAAAAATAGATGTTGCCTTTTTATGTTTCTACCCTATAGCAAACAGATTAGCCTCCACAAGCAATTTATTTAGCTTCCATTCTTTATTTTTTTATTTTTTAGATATTTTTTGATTAAATTAATTATATATTATTTAAGAGAAATCATAGAGAATTTTAATCAATTAATTAATGAATTAAAAAGTCTTTTATTTATTTTTTTAATAAAATAAATTGTTTAAAAAAAAAAACACTTTTATTTTTAGTAAAGATAAAATAATAGATAGATAGAGGAAGTCTTGAAAATAAAATTCTTTTAAAAATGCATTATTTTGACTTTAATTAGCTTTAAAAGGAAAACAAATTCCATTTTATTTTTTCTACCTGTTATATAAAGGATATTGACAATGCGAACCCAAAAATATAGTTCACCATTTTTTCATTTTTACACGTTTTTATTTTAAAATTACTTTTGAAATTTTATTTTTTTACATTTTATAAAATAAGAGAAATTTTTTGGATAAATTTTTTAAATTTTATTTGTTATAATTAATCATGGTTTTTTTAAATGTAACATTTACAAGCACTTCACAAAAAGATTTAATAAAATTAATTTCTTAAAGTAATAAAAATAATTTAAAATATTTTGGTTATTAATTATAAAATGAGCATGATAATTGTCGATGAGCGACACAAATCAAAAATTGTATATTTTTTCCTTAATTTCTTAGATTAAGTTAGCATAGTACATTTTTTCAGCATCGCTGCTTTAGAATATTAGTGAACTCATTACTTGTTTTCCCTTTTCAATAACAGTTACTATTTCTATTTACATTTTAATTTTTTCAATGATATATGATTAAATTAGCTCATCAAAATCTTCTTCATCTTCTTAAAGCTACTCAGAATTGTATTTTCTATCAATTTCTACAGTTTAATAATTTAATTCTACTTCTAAAGTTAAACTGTCTTCTGCTTTTCTGAAAATATTTTAGCTAAAAATTTAGTTATTATTTTCTGCTAAAATGCTTAGTAGAACTTTTAAAAGATCTTAAGTACTCATTTCAGCAATAAGAGAACCACCATAAAGCTTTTTTCTATCAATTTTGCGTGGCTATAATTTAAAAAATGCTCCTTACCACTCATTAAATGAATCAAAGTTTTCACTTTCTCTCATTAGATCACAATATTTTTTATGAACTTAATTTATTTTATTTTCAATAGATTCACCTTCACTTCTATTGCTGTCTTAATCTTCTTGGTATTTTACCATATCTTCAAATTGAAGATCTTCATCTTCATCTGGCTTTATTTTACCCTCGAGATATAATTGATAAATGTAATGTTATTAAATTTATTTTATCTCTGTGAATTCTCGGCTCAGTATTTAAAATACTAAATCGAATATATCTTCATCTAAAATTATTTCAGTTTAGTATGTTTTTTGATATAACTTCATTATTTTTTTTTTGAATAATTATCTTCTCTTATTTTATGCAACTATCTTAAGATCTATACCTATTTGTAGCTAGGTCAATATTCTAAAAAGAAGCATTCCCAATTAGTATACATCAAACTCTTATGGGCTATACTCTTCAATTTACTTTCCAAAGTTTTCGAATAGTTTCTGACCTTGAATTAATTTTGGTGGATTATATAACTCAGTTCCGCAAATCATTGTAGATTTAATATTTAGCTCTTAGTATTGACCAAAATCAATTATAATAACCTTGTAATTTTCTTTACCTTAGCCATTTATTAAGATGTTATCGAATTTAATATCACAGTGGCAAATATTTATTTCATGTAGAATTTTAATCTTCTCAACAACTAAGTGAAACAATTTCAAAGCAAAATATCTGGATTTTATTCCTTTTTATATGGTACACACTTCTAAAAATCTTTATTTTATAAATGGAAATATTAATTCCTTATTATAATCATTAAAGTGAAGTAGTTCTAAGAAAGAGCTTCTATCGCTTGGAGCAATTTCCATTAGAACTTTTTAATAAAATGTTTTCTCTCTGTCATAATCTTATTCATTATTAAATATCTTCTTAAAACAAATCTGCTATGTGCTTTAGTCTGTAAATATCAAGCCTGTAGATTATCCTCCTTCAATTATTCGAACAGCATTTTACTCATAATCGCTGTCATTTATGTCTTCTACTAGTGTATAGTTTAAATGCTTATATAATTTTTATTAATAATGAACTTTTAATTCTAATAAATATTAAGAAGCTATTTTCTTTATTGTATTTATTATTATTATTAATTTGATGTTTCTCTCTCTAAATTTATAAAAGTTGAAAAAAATCTTATAAATCAAGTTAATAGATACACTTGATTAATAATTGTCAAAATAAAATATAAAATATTTTTAATTTATTTTAATAGGGGAAAAAACATAAATATTGAAATTAAAACTTTGCTCAAGATTGAATTTAATGAAAATCACAAATTAAAAAAATTTTCCAAATTTGAAAATACCTTCCATAATTGTTAATTTATTATTGTGCTTTTTTTTTTTATGTAGTTTTAAAAGGAGTGAGTGAATTCTGTAGAAATAAAATAATATTGAAAAAATAAATTATAAACAGCAATTAATAACAAAAACTATGAAAAATGTAGATGAATAAATAAAATAAATCTATCTGTCAATTAGTATAAATATTATTTATATATTAATAGTTGAAAAATGAATAAAATCAAATGAGTTTTTCTAACTCTCCTAAAATATCTTCAATTAAATTGTTATAGTAGATAGATTCTCCTTTTATGGGTGTGAAGATAATAGATTTTGTTTCTGTTTACTTCAATTCTTCAATCATAACTATTTCTACCTGAAGTTCAATATCATTTTTTATTTCTTCAATTTTAGGTTCTTTTAAATCATCGTCATCGTCATCATCAGTACTATCTTCAGTTATTACATCTTTGGAAGTATATTGTAAAGTGGCTTTCAAGGTTAAATTTTATGTTTCCTCAAAAATATTTTGATCAAAGACATCAGAATTATTTTTATGAAAGCAATACAACAAGAGTTATAATATTTAAGATGTATTCATCTCTAATAAGAAAGATCTTTTTTGGAGTTCACTCTCCTTTATTTATCGTGGGTTCTTATCACAAAACTAAATGATTTATTCTTTTAGTTCCTCATATTTTGTGCTCTCTTGTAACATTTTCTAAAACTCTTTTTCAATGCTTACTGTACCTTCGCTTCTATTTCCATCATCTTTTTTGGTAAATGTTATGTTATTAAAGTTAAAGTATTCTTCTTCTTCTTCCATCTAAGAAGCTTTTGTATTTCCAGTTTATGGGAGGCATGTAAACATTTTTTTGACTTCTTATAAATCATAAACTTCGTGGTCTAAGATTGAAGCAGCATCTTCAATTTTTCCAGTTAAAAGATCCCAAATAAGATCATATACTTCAGATTTCATTTGTAAATTAGTATTATAAGTTTTTTTGTATTTTAAGGTAATACATTCTAAAAATTTATTTTTTTTCTTCAAACTTATTAACTTTTTATTTTACTCAGAAATAGGAAAATAAACTATTAAAGTCAAGAGAAGCATACCCAATTAAAATAAATCCAACATGTAAGGGCTGTATTCTTTAATTTGTTATTTAGCAATTCCTTCATTTAATTCTAATGGATTATAGGTTAAAGTTCCACAAACTGCTTCTGATTTTTCATTTTATTTCTTACTTTAGCAGTGCCCAAAATCGATAAGAATATCTTTCAAACCATTTGATTATTACTCTACAAGGATATTGTCTACTTTTATATCACAGTGGCATAAATTTAGACTGTGCAGTTTTTTAATGGTATTAACAACTTATGTAAAATGATAAAGTGCCAATATCCATTTCATTCCTCTTGCATTGTTTTCTTTTACTTTAGAGCAAATCAAAGCAAGCTAAAAATTAATAAAGGGGAATACAATCTAACACTTGTGGTCATCATGATCGATCATTTTTAAGATACTGAGATCAATTTCTTTGGTAATTTCATTTAAGTGTTAGTAGATTTTTTTTTCGTGATTATATTCTGTTTTAGTTAAAAACTCTTTCAGTAAATAGATGTTGCCTTTTTAGGTTTTTACCCTATAGCAAACAGATTAGCCTCCTTAAGCAATTTATTGAGCTTCCATTCTTTATTTTTTTGTTTTTTAGATATTTTTTTATTAAATTAATTATATATTATTTAAGAGAAATCATAGAGAATTTTAATCGATTAATTAATGAATGAATTAAAAAGTCTTTTATTTATTTTTTGAATAAAATAAATTGTTTAAAAAAAAAACACTTTTATTTTATTATAGATAAAATGATAGATAGATAGAGGAAGTCTTGAAAATAAAATTCCTTTAAAAATGCATTATTTTGACTTGAATTAGCTTTAAAAGGAAAAAAAATTCTATTTTATTTTTTCCATCTGTTTAGAGTAGTTTTTAAGATTTATTTTTGAATAATAATTAATATTTAGTTATATTCTCTAACAATTTATATGAACACCTCCAATCTGAGAAAAAAAAGTACCTACGACTTATAAAAATAAAAGTATATTTCGAATAGAAAAAGGCAGGATTATGAGAAGGATTTAGAAGAGTCAGATCCTGACGAATATGAAAACGATTTAAATGATTTAAAACAAAGATTGCATATTATAAACTACAATTATTACACAGAAGCATTGAGATTAGCTTTAATTGAAAAAAGTGTATTTTTTACTCTTTATAAGAAGTTCTACAAATTTTCTATTTTATTTCATCATAAAATGTTTTTTCTACCATTTATATTTTTTTTTTTTTTTGCTATAATATTGCGTAGCGTCCACTGATGCCTTTGAAGTTGGGGCCTTTAGTCTAAAAAGTAAAACACATTTTTTTTAATAATAAACTGATACATACGAGTTTGTCTATTTCTTTTTTTGGATTATAATCTTTTTCTCTCTTATTTAGTAAACACTTTAAGCTGACTATCTTAGAGGAGTAAATGGATAAACAGCCATTACAGGATAGTTTAACTAAGGTAATATATTATAATATAATGATTTAACATCCTAGACTTACAAGCAAATGTATCAAAATCAGCAAAATTATTAACATATAAGACAATCCTAAAGCAGTCCAAAGTTAATGTAATTTTCTTTCTTCAAGATTTATTTTAATAAAGTGTTTTAAAATAGAAATAGTCAAAATAATCCATATGGCAATTAGCAATATTAAAGAAATTCATTTTAGAATTATCCTGCTTAAAATCTAGACGCTGTATAGCTTCCACAAATAAACCAAAGTGCAGTTTATTAAAAACCTAAGTATAAGGAATAGCTACCAATGATAAGTTCTCCAACAGGTTCAAATTAGGGTCAAAATAGACTTTCTTTTGACTAACAGCAATATATAAACAACTTATAAACTTAATAAATGAACTATCCTTAGTACGATACAACTAAATTATAACAGCAGCGTTTAACTTAGCTTGGAACTCCTTATGATAACTAAGAATATTTTTAAGTAATAGATGGCAAAAAATATAAAATTAAGCAAATGTCTGTGAATAGTCCTTAGATTTAAGTCTTCGGAGCTGATGAATATGCATAATAGAGGAAGAAGAAAAAATCAGTCTTTCACTCTAAATAAAATGATTAAATGTATTCTAAGAAGTAAATTATTTATTCGATTATACAAAATAATGCTTTTATACTAAATGATTCTTTATTATGTAGATAATTAAGAGATTATGAATAGCAGGAAGAGGAAGATTAATATGATTAACCAGTGTCTAAAAGCAGAAAAAGTATAAATGCAAGATCCAAAAGAAACATAGAAATGAAGTCATAAAAGAAAATAGATAACTATGAAGATGATGGATATGATGACTAAGAAGATTATGATGATAATTATAAAAGATCAAGATAGTCTAAAAGCAAGCTGAAGTCAAAACAATAAATTAAATATGATTAAGATGATGATGAAGAAGATCAATACAACACAAGATCTAGGAAAAGAAATAAATCAAGAAAACTTTCAAGAGCTTAAGAGCAAGAAGATGGTGATTATGATGATAATAGATCAGTTAGAAGTAACAAGAGAAGTAAATCAAGAAAAAATACTGTCTCATCTAGAAGAGGTGGTGACTATTAAGAAGAAAATGATGATGATTATATTTAGAAAGGCAAGAAAAAGAATAAATCTAAATTTTTTAAAAATGAAGATATTGATGACTTAGATGACTTAGATGAGTTTAAGCCCAAACAAAACGCAACAAATGACAATCAAAGTGAATATGACAATACCAAAAATCAAAGGAAAAAGACTTTTATTAAATCTAGAAATTAAGATGATGAATTCAACTAAGATGATAGAACCTAAAACCAAACCCAAAAAAAGAAAAAGACTATTATCATAAACGAAGATAACTAAGATAGCAAATATAAAAGAAGAGATGCCACTGAAAAAAAGAAAACTGTGCTCATGTCTAAAAATTAAATTAAAAGTTTAAAGCATCTAAAAGACTTAGAGGCTGATGATTTATGAATGGAATAATTAAAATAAAATATAAACTTGTAAAAAATAAAATAAACAATTAAAGTTAAAATAATTATTTTATCATAAAATTAATTAAGAGTTTGTATTATATTATTAGACATTTTTTTAAGTACAAATAAATTAACTTTAAAGGGTTTTTAAGATCTTTGTTTGAAGTTTTTAAAAAATATTTTAATAAATAATTTCTAATATTTTATGTTAAATTAATTTAATATCTAAAGTTAATTTCTAAAGAAAATTAAAATTAGCTTTATTTTATCAGAATAGAAAGAAAATTTTTATTCAATATATGAAGAAGCCTTTTTGATATTAAAAATCAAAAATCTTTTTACTATTTATCTAGAATAATTTACAATTTAAAAATAGAAAAAGATATATATTTGCAATCCTATCTGAACAACTCTCATTATAAATTTAATTTAATTAACTCATTTTTTATAAATTTAACTTGAAAAAGATTTCTTTTAGTTTCTTTAAATTGTTTTAATTAAGCTAATGTTATCAATTTTAAATCTCTTTAACCTATCTGTATCTAAATGCCTATGACTATCAGAGTCTGATGAAGAACTCGAATCACACCTCTAGAATGATACCTAATCTTCAAATTGATTCAAATTTGTAAAGCTAAGGTTATGGAAATTATTATTGATTAAATTATCTTATCTTGACACTTAAAAACTTCTGTTTAAATTTTAGTTCACTTCTTACATAGGATATTTTTGTTATTTATTTAAAATGCTTCTGTTTAGATCAACTGAATAATTCTTTTCTTGTTTTTTTGCTTAAGATTATATTTACTGTGGCGAATTTTGTTTTTCTCTTAACGATTATCTTATTTACTTGATTGCATCCCAATTTTTTTATTTTGATGCATTTGATTACATGTTTTATTAATTTTAGTTAAGGTAAAGAGACTATTATTAGCATTCTTGGTTTTATTTTTTTTTGTAAATTGAATCAAAACCATTTATTTAATTATAATTGTTCTTTAAAATTGATTTGCTTTTTTAATTTTTTCCTAAATAAAAACTACTTTACTCAAAATAATTTTCTTTATCAGCAAAATGCTAAACTTTAGAGTTTCTATCATTATTGATGTCATCACTACGCATTTATTTATTATTTTTAACTGATATATTAGTTCTAAAACTAGATGGCTGATTAATATAGCTTGCTATGCTACTTTGTTGTATAAATGATTAATTCTATTATTATTATTTGTTAAATAATGAATTATCGTGTGATTCAACAAAATTGAATAGATCATTAACGCTTGATTAGTTGAGAGTTTATTCTGTGCAAAGTGTTTAGGAGATATCATTAAATTACTATGAAAAAGAGTTATTGTTAGAACCGTATTGTATACTAGATTTATTGATACTCTAATCATTTTCGCTCATTTATTTTAAAAACGTTTCCATCTTTTTTTCAAATGAATACATTTCCTTTTTAATTTCACTTTGGAGTTACTGCTTGAGTTATTCACATTAGTACAAATATGTCTAATGTAGAGATTCATATTTCTGCTAATAATTTTTTTTAATATTTCTAATACGAGCTTCCATTATTAAGTTTTCTTCGTATCTTTTTTTTTCCATTTCATTGCTATAACTTTTTGAGATAAGCCTTTTTTCATCAAAAACATCTCTTGTATCTATACAGCTTTCAATAACCTATTTTTATAGTTTATTCATTTTTGAGTGTTTCTTATATTTTCAGAGAAACAATATCTTTACTGATCAATCAAAATTAATTAATTAAATTGTTAATTGTTAAAAAAAATATTCGTTGAAATTCCTAACTAATCTTATTTTATGCTTATTTTCTTTACTAATTCATTATAATAACCATTAATTTATGAAAATAAAATAAATTTGGTTATTCGTATGATATATTGCACAAACAATTTAACAGAAAATTAGGTGTTAATTAACATTTTATTAAATTAAAATACAAAGTATTTAAATATTTTTATAAAAATTAAAGTAAATTATTTTTAGTTTTAAACTTTTAGGATAAAATTATTTTTAACTTGACTTAAGGATGATTAATTTATGAAAATAAAATAAATTAATTATTCATTTGATATGTTCAAGAGACAATTAAACAGAAAATTAATTATGTGTGAATTAACATTTTATTAACTTAAAATACAAAGTATTCACAATAAATAAATATTTTTATAAAAATTAAAGTAAATTATTTTTAATTTAAAACTTTTAGGATAAAATTATTTTTAACTTGATTTAATAACGATTAATTTATGAAAATAAATTAATTATCCATTTGATATCTTCAACAAACAATTAAACAGAAAATTATGTGTGAATTAACATTTTATTAACTTAAAATACAAAGTATTCACAATAAATAAATATTTTTATAAAAATTAAAGTAAATTATTTTTAGTTTAAAACTTTTAGGATAAAATTATTTTTAACTTGATTTAAGGATGATTAATTTATGAAAATAAAATAAATTAATTATCCATTTGATATCTTCTACAAGCAATTTAACATAAAATTTGATGCTAATTAATATTTTATTAGTTTATTAGGAAATATTTTAGTAATAAATAAATAAATCATTAAAATAAATTAAATTGATTTATTATTAATTTAAAATTTATAAATTAAAAAAATTAATTAAATTATTTAAATGAAAAAACAAAATGAAAATTAATATTTTTGATATGAAATCATTTATTTTATGAAATATGTGTTCTATCTAAATTAACCTATAAATTTATCTTTTTCATACCTTAAAATAATTTTATATTTAACCTTTTTTTAAGATTTAGAGTTGATTGAATAATTTATTTTTTATCAATTTTACTCTTTGATAAAGAAATATTTATATCTGAATTATAATTTTTTATTTTAGAATATAATTATTATAATTTTTTTGAAATAAATCTACAAATTAATTACATTATATATTTAATATTTATAATTAAGTTAACAACAAAAGTATTTAATATTTATATAATTATAAAGTAATTCACATATAGACATCTAAGACTAGAGTGTTAAAGTATTAGTTTCTATTAGAAATCTCAAAGTAAGTATGTTTAACTAAATAGAGTTTTGAATCACAATATATGGCTTTTGTATACATTTCTTTTGAAGAAAAGATTTGTTTAATTGTATAATCTTGCAAATTTACAATTTAAACGTTAGTTTTGTCCTTTGTTTTTGCTAATAGGAGAATATTTTCATAAATAATGGCTGTAGATTCACACTATAAATTTTCTATTCTTTCTATAAGAATTAAATCAGCTATTTGTCTAATCTCAATATAGTCCTGATATTAAATAAGCAACAGTTAATTATTTATTTTTTTTATGTTTTAGATAGAGAACTTTCTTAGAACTCCAATGCTCTAAGCAAGGATATCATTTATCAATTCATCTACGTTTTATTAAAAGTAATTTGGATTATAGTCTATATATTCTCTTGTTAGGACAGAGTGCTCAATATTTCCTGTGATTAAATTTATTGTTAATACAGAGAAAGCTGAATACCAAATTATTTTTTTAGAGTCTTATAATACTATACACTTATTATTATAGTATTAAATTACAGGATGAAAAAATCTCTTCAGACATCTAATTCCATTGTTATCGAGGAGCCATAATTCTAATCGGCCTTTAAATTAGAGAATAATTTTTTTGCTATTTTTACCAAAGGGGGTCAAGCTTTATATTAGATCACGAAAGATATATTTCTTATATTTTTAAGGTGACTATATATCGACAAAATGCAAGCTTTTTTAATGATGGATAGCAATAATATTTCCTGTAACAGGAGTTATTTAACACTTAATAGGTATTTTAATCCTATCAGGCAAATATATTTAATTGGGTAACTCAACTCCTAAACTCAAATCAAACTAGCTAAAAAACTACTACTCTTGATTATAAACGTATAGGAAACGGTTTAGTACTACAAAATATTTTGGAAATTATCTTTATATACCATCAAATTTCTATTATTTAATATACTTGCCTTTGAGCCCAGAGAACTATTTAAATAAAGTATTTTAATAAGAAATAGGTTCTTACTCAGCATTTACTATCGCTTGAAGCAAATTTGAATATTTCTGAACTATTTTATCAGAATAAAAAATTCTAAGCTATTAAATATTAGATTAACTAAGAGTTAGTTCGCTAATTTGCTATCGAGAATTTCTATTTTATTAGCTAAGCTAAAGCAAATTATTTTAGAATACAGAACAGATTTTCAAACTCACCTTTAAATCTAGCAATATGCGCATTTTGAGTTTCTGAGATTGGATTTAACTTTATGTGTACAAACAAAGTATTTAGTTGAAAATCTAATAATAATTTTCATTAGTTACGCATAACTGCTCTATTTTATTAATAAACTCTTCATAAAGCTCAAAATCGTGTTCAATCTGAAGATAATTTTCGTTATCAATGTAATTTTTTTTCTAATTTTTTTTTTTGAAACTTGAGACGCATCTTTCACAAAATAGTTTCAAGCAGCACTCACATTTGTCAATATTTCTGCAAATAAAAAGCATTTTTCTTTTGTGTTTTTAGCAGGTTACCAAATTTGATTGTCGCATCATTTCAATTTATGCAGAAATAGGTTAAAATAAATAATTAAATCCTTTAAATTTATATTAAATATATAATTTTTAAATCTATGAAATCCTCGATAAAATAATATAATTAATTAATAATACTAACATAGAGCAAAAACTAATATCAACTTAAAACAAGTAAGAATCGCTCAGAATATTTTCAAAAAGTTAGTAAAGTAGCTATATTTTTGTAAGAAATTATTAATAATTAATTTTTGATCAATTTAATTTAAAGGAAGGAGACTTACTTATCCATTAGTCTAATTTATTTTAATAAATATTTCTATTTAAAAATAAAAAGGCAATTAGTATGTATGTATATCGATTATATTTTTATGGAAGTGCAAATAATATTTATATAGAAAATTTATAATCGTTAACATATTTTTTATTTACATAGGCTACTTTTAGAGAGAAACAAACAAAGAAAGGAAATTTAAAAATTAAGAAACAGGAGGAAGAATAAAATTGATTAACAATGTGATAAAAAATTAGTTAGTTAATAAACTATATTAATGAAAATCAAATTTCAATCATAACAATTGCTATCAATTGAACCTTATCTAGTAAATTTTAGCATGAGAAAACTATGTTCAAGCTGATCTTCAAAACAAACAAACAAATAAAGAAAGAAAAAAAGGAAAGAAAGAAAGAAAAATATAAATGAGACTATGAGATTTGATAGAGAGAGAAAATATATAGATATTTATATATTATTAAAAATTAATTAAGGATTATTAATTAAAAATATAATAAAGTTTTTCAAAATATAATAAAAAAATATCGAAAAAAATATTAAAAAGCAATTAAACAAAAGAAGAAAGAAAGAATTACATAAATCAAGAAAGTTATTGATATTTACTAGTTTTGTTATAAATACTTAATCAAATATGAATCCATCACAAATGAATATGAATCCCATGGGTATGCCCTAGAATATGAATTCTGGTATGATGCCTTAAGGAGGTTAAATGAATTCTTAAGGAATGATGCAACATTAACATTACTAAAATAATGGATAAAGAAACATGCAATAAAATAATATGAATAATGTAAGATTTTATTGTTATAGATATACTTAGTATTAAATATTAAACATGTAAAAAAATAGAGAGGCGGCAACAGAGGAAACGGCGGCTAAAACGGTGGAGGTTACAAAGGTGGAAACTAAAGAGGTAATTAGAATTGCACATAATTTATTTAGTCTTTACTTAGAAAGAAAGACATATTTATTTAAGTGTCTCCTTCAAAAATTAAATAAAATTTTGAATATTTTTAGATAACTATGGAGGCTAAGGTGGAAATAGTAGATTTGGAGGAAACAATTAATATGTTGGAAGTGGCAGTGGAAAGTTTAGCAGCTAGCATTAATAATAAAAGGGATAATAAAATGTACATTTTTGAAAAATTTTTAATAATTTATTAAATAGTGTCTAATTTATTTAATTTTTTTGAAAGTTAGTCAGTCTATTGAGATGTGACTACTTAATTAACCTTTACTCTATTTTAAACATAAATAAATCTTTATAAAAAGAAAAAAACATTTATTAGAAAAATTTTCAATTATTTTATTAACAGGCACCACCTATGGTGAGAAGACCCATTCAACACAATAACCGTTTAGGACAAGGAGGCAGACCTGGCGGACCAAGCGGATAACCCCCCAGAAGAGATATGCGTGGGCCCAAAAATGAAGGTTAGGACAATTAAAGTTATTAAAATAATTAATAAGGATTCTAAAATGGGTCTCGTGGTGGACCCAAGAAACAAAGCAGTGGTGTATAAAAAAATAAAAACCACAGCCATAAATAAGACATAAATAGCAATAAATGTATTTGCTTATTTAATTAATTAATAAACCATTTTTTAAAAGCAGTCATTAAATAATTTAAATAAAAACAGTAAGTGTGACAGCTTTCCATAAAACCAAAATGTGTCCTACAGTAGAAGCCGGTCAATAATGTAAGAAAGGAGATAAGTGTGGATATGCTCATACATAGGTTGAATTAAGAGAGCCTCCTAACCTTAAAAAAACAAAGCTTTGCTAACTCTTTAAAACAAGTAATTAAAATTAATTAGCATATTTATTAGTTCATATATAATAAAATATTATTAATAAATAGCACGTTGCAACAAGGGAGATTCATGTGATTTTGCACATGGTACTGAAGAACTTAAAAGTTATGTTGACCGCTATAAAACACAAATTTGCTAGTAATTTACATAAAAAGGTTCTTGCTAAAATGGTGACAAGTGTCACTATGCTCATGGAGAACAAGAAATCAGATAACCGTAAATTAATTAATTATTTTAAGCTTAAATATATTAAGATTCAAAGTTGATCTCCAAAATCTGGTATTGTATTCCCAATGCAATCAATCAATCAGTCATTCATTAAATCTATAAATCAACTTGATAGCCAAAAAATGAATTGCAAAAAAATATTTAAAAACATTATTGTTAATAAATTTAGATAATTTTCTCATTAGAGTTAGCCATAGTAGGTTCCATAAGGCCAGGTTTAAGGGGGTCAACTATAACCCTCTCAGGGAGCACATATGAGTCTAGCTCATCAGCAACAAGGCCAACAAGTCGCAGGAACAACAGCAGCATACTAACAGTAAATGAATCCTTCTTAAATACCTTATGGTTATACAGATTAGAGTGGTTTATATGCAAATAATACTCAATATGTATAATATGCCCAACAAGGCGCAGCTACAACCGCCTATGGTTAAGCTCAGCCTGTGCAATAGGGACTTTATACATAACCACTCCCTTAAACTTAAGTTTACACTCAATCCTATCCTACCTCAACTCTTTAATAATACACTTCTTAATAGCCACCAATTTAATACTTTTAGCAGCCTCAACAGTATTAAAGTTATGTATGATCCATCCCGAAAACACATAAACTTTACTAAAAATTCATACAAAAAATAAATCAATAAAAAAATAAATATATTTAAAATTTTTGGAGAGGAAAGAAATAATTAATTAAAAATACAGCAAGCATTCTATCTATCTTACTTAAAATAAAATAAACTTGATGGATCTTGAAACAACAAAAACCATAAATTATAAAATTATCACCTTTATTCTTATTATCATCACACAACACAACATAAATAACACACGCCATCCATTATCATATTTATCAATCAAATCAATTAATATTTCTACTTAAATAAATAAAAAAATAAATAAACTATCAAGAATTAATTTATGGGAGCATTATTTGAAAGAAAGGAATGAATGACTTTTACTTGAAAAAATTTTTATATTTAGTATGATTTTAAATTATATTACCAAATCAATTTTTGGCCATCTATAATCAAAGTCTTGTGACGAAATCTATTCCTATTATTTTTTTATTTTTCATACTTGCATTTTTAAAACATAACTCGAATTTTATTTCCTCTTTTTCAACTTCTTTTTCTAATTCTTTCCTATTTTATTTAATTCGTTTCTTATTTTTAATTTTCCAATCATTTTTTATACTTTTTCTGCTATCAAGAGGCTTATTTTTCAATAAAATATGGCACTTTTTATTCAATAAATTTACTAATTTTTACATTTTTCTTATTTACATTTTTGCTTTTCTTTAATCTTTTCTCTCCGTTTTATTTTTGTGTTAATTTTAACTATGTTTAATAAATCGCTTATCAAATCCCTCCTTGATTCATATGAGTCTGCGATCGTAATAAAAATATTAAAAACTATTGAAATTTACAAGACATATTTAGAGATTGATTACCAACAATTAATTAATAATCTAATAAATTGTTAATAAAAAAAAAAAACCTCACGAATGATGATAATGATGATAAAATATTTCAAATCTCTTTCAAGGTATCTTATAATAAATAATTTTGTTGGGATACAAAAAGAGATTTAAATGAATAAATATATCTATAGGTGATAAGTTTGCAAATAAATAATTCAAGGTCCTAGAAATATTTCTTGATTAATCTACGTTCTTTAAATTTATAGAACCAAACTAAATCCAAATACGTGACTGAATAAATATAATTAGTATAGCACAAAATAGATTTTGAAATACTTACTTACTACTTTTCCATTCATTTGTTCGTTTATTTTGCAAACGAGCTACTAAGTCTTTTTTACAATCTTCAAATCAACGGACTTAATTACTTACTTACTTAAACACATACTTATTTTTTAGACATTTATAAAAAACTAATAATAAATATTATTTTGAGAGAACACGAGTTAGTTCTTTATTAATTCACAAGAAATTTTGAAATAAATCTTTTACTTACTTGCTTTAACCTTGGTATCAACGACCTAATATCAAAAAAATGAACATACAAAATATTTATTTTAAATTAATTTCTGTTTCTTAAAAAAAAATTTTAATTGAAAAATAAATATATTTATTTTTATTAAATCCTAACACTCACATAAATAAACAAACAATTTTACTATATTTTTTATATTTACAAAATTCTAAAGAATAGTTTTTAATTTATTATTTATTATAATTTGTTTTTATTGCATGTTTTTATGTTGTGCAATTTAAACTCAAGTATTTTAGTTGTTTTTTCTTTTAGACATTAATTCTTTTTATTTGATTATTGTTTAAACTTTATTTTAATTCATTTTAACTTTTCAGTAACAGCTTTTTTTAAAGTATCAAAAATGCAAAAACATGAATCCTTCATTTGTTTTGACTATAGAACTTTCTTAAGAGTAACAGCAAATTTTATACTGATATGGTTAATTAAATAGCAACATAAGTTATTACATTAGAGTCTTACAATTTATAATGAATTAATTAATTTTTAAAAGATTTGTATTAAAATCAAGTATGCAACTGCTTTATAGAGTGCCTTACACACTTTTAATATTTAATAAATTAAAAAAATAAATTGAAAATAGTAATGTCAATCAATCTATTTCAAAATAAAAATCTATATTTTAATTTGTGATTAGTTCAAAAGATTTGTTTAAAAGTTTAATGAATGATTTGTAAAATTTATCATACAAAAATATAGGTGAATGAATATAAATAAATGGATTTTAAACTAATTATTATAATAAGGAAGGATTTTTATATTTACATATTTGGTATTATTAAGAAATTTTATTATCACCAATAAATGAGTTATATTAAGATTTTACTCATTTTATTCTTTAAATAATTCTTTTATATTTTAAATTTGAGTAAAAGAAATAGTAATGTTTATTTTATTTTAATTAGATTTTTGAGAAATTTACTCTATTTTTAGATTCATTTCTTTTATATTTTATAATTCTTTTATATATATCAAAGCCAATTTTGTGCTAGCTAACTTTTTAGTTTAGTTTTCTATTTTTTAGTTCAATCTAAAGCTTTAATGCTACTAGAATTCTTTCAAAAAAAAGTACAATAGTTCCTTTCTGCTATTTCTAACTCCACAATTCTAGCAAACATTTAATTTATTATGAGAATTTGGTTATCTTTGAGAGGGTAAATTGAGTTTTTTATGTGCTAAGCTCCCTCTTCCTAATATATTGCTACTTCCCTTTGGTTTTTTCTTTCATAAATTACTACTTTTCCATTATTAAAAGATACAATCAAGTATTTTTGTTCAGTATCATCAAGGGATTTCATTTGATAAATTAGCTGGTTATTATCAATATACTAGTTTGAGCCATTTCTTATGTTCATTCTATTTACTTACTCATGTCCGCGGCTATATGAAACTAGTACATCATTCTTAAATAGAACTGCATCTGTAAATAGTCTGCTAGGAAGATCATAGTAATAGTATTTGGTAATCTATCTTGTTTCCAAGTTCAAAACATGTAAATTCTCATAGTATGTTTGGATTAATATTTCTTATTTACTCTTTTTATAGATTTTACAGATTGGTTAATCTAATTTCGTCCTGTGGATTATATGATTGTTCTTGCAATCATATCCACTAAATAAGTTTATCTTTAAAATGTACTGCTTATGAGATAAGAGAACGGTATCTTTGTCTAACACAAGAAAGCTAGTTATTTCAAGTTCTTTTAAACTTAGCTTTTTTATTCTTTTCCCAGACAATGTTGAAAAGACTATTAAAGTATGTTTTGAGCATATAACTATTAAATCCTTGTAAAGATGCTCTACTTACAGGATATTTTCACCTAGTGGTAAAACATTTTTAAATACTCTACTTAGATGCATTTTATTTAAGATACAGATGTCCCTTTTGTTATAGAACAAAAATTTATTTTCAGATAATTTAACGATGTCAATTATATCATATTCATCTTATTGAAAATGATTTTCATCTTTGTTAATGTTTAAGTTAGTGTGTTTCAATATTTAAAAGTTTTACATTTTCTGTTTTTACTCTTTTTGATTATCAAATTAATTTAATTTATTAAATAACTATATTGATAATTAGGGTTTGTTAAATCGCTTTTTATGAAATTTTAAATAATATCCACATTTAAGCAAATTATAAAAATAGGGGTGATAGCAATCATTCAGATTATATAAGAAGAAAAAATAATGTTACTTTTCACAGAATTAAAGAATAAACAAATAGAAATCAAATAAAAAACAAGTATTTAAAAAATGTTAGCTTCTGTAAAAAAAAATATTTTATAAAATAGTTCAGAAAACAGAAATGAGACATTATAAAAGAAATTATGAAATAAATAGGCACAAATAAAAAATTATAAATCTATTTATGAAAATTCTTACTTAATATTTATTATAGCTTTTCAAATTAGATTGATAAAAAAAAAATTGTTCAGCTTATTTAAGTTAAACTTCTTTCAAAAAGATAATTTATTTCTTAATTTTCTAATAGTTTTTAGTCTAGATACGAGCATTTTTTTATAAAAAGATTATTTAACAATTTACCACCTAAAGAAGTTTTTAATCAAATGAAATTTGAATAATTACATTTATTTATTTTTTACATATTTTAAATTAAGTAAATAATAATTTTAAGGTTATTTAATTATAAATATAATTGTGCTTATCAAAACAATATTTATATTAACAGTTTTTATCCAAAATAAATACTATAAATTTTATTAAATAAAGTGAGTTATGTATTAAGGTTTAATTAAATTTGCTATCCATTAATTTGATAAATATTGTAAGAAAAAATATTTAGCAAATAGTTAAAATATATTTACTTACTATAAAATTTAATAGTTTTTAGTTTGATAGTTCCATGATTTCAATATTAAACAATAAAATTACCATAAAAAACAAAAATAAACTTACCATTAACCAAATCATATAGGGAAATATGTTTTATTAAAAACTAATTTTACTAAAGTATTTTTTTTCGATAACTTTTAGTTAAAAATAACCTAAGGTGATTGATGTCAGTAACACAAAATTTAATTTCTTAATAGATTAAAAAAAATAGTTTTTAATAAAAAGCTCTAAATTGTAATAAAAATAGTCTAATCAATCAAAACAAAAAGGGAAATTAATAATTTAATTTAATATATATAAAGAGCGAGAGAGAGAGAGATTGAATACAAATATAAAATTAAGAATTTATATATACTTAAATAATTTATTCAGATAGCATATAAAAGTTATAAACTTTTACTGTTCAAAATAATTTAGTAATTTAATAGTGACAAAATGAATAGAAATTAGTAGTTTTAGTTAGTTAGTTAGTTATATATTTATTTACTTATATTTTTAGTGAGTAGCTAATTCTTTTTTGTTTAGTAATTTATGTTGTCCTTAATGGAAGAATTAATTTTCTTTTGTTTATGTTTATTCTCTTAACTTAAATAAGTACAAAGAAAAAATTCCTTAAGTTAATTCTTAGTTTAGTTAGTTAGTACAATATTTAGAATAATTTTATTATGATTGCAATGAATTTTTTTCACATCATAAATTGATACAGGATTTATGATATTATGCCTTGTCTTTTAACTTATTTTCTTTTAATTTTTAATGATTTTTTTTTAATTATTCTATGTTTTTCACTATTATGTCATCGTTTTCTTAGCAATAAATGTTTTCATCACCTGTGTTATAAGAATCTACTCTAAATCTTAATCTAACTTCATCACAGTGAAATATTGGATTTACTTATAATTTTTTTCTATGATTTAGGATACTGTCTTTGCTGATGTCAGCTTTTTCATCTATTTCGTCAAATCCATCTTCCATCATATCATAACCCCCAAAATAATTGGGTATTTTTTCTCCAAGAAGGAAATTTTATTTTTAAAGAGTTTGCGATGGTAGCTCTCGTAGACTTTTAATTTGTCTATCATTATCCTAATTATTGCAAGGAATCATTTTGCAAGTAGGAACTTCTTTCAGTTTGTTTTAAAGGCTTTCTTCATTTTAAAATTCAAAACCATCTTCAGCTTCTATACTGCTTAAATCATTATCATCTTAATTACCTTTGTCAAAAATTTCTTCGTCTTCAACTTCTTATGAACATAAGCTCCTTTTTTCATGATTTTCAGGGCTACTTTTCATTTTTTCAATGGATAATTTCCTTTGAAAATTTATCTTTTTCTTAAAGTGCGAGTCTTTAGATCTCACTTCTGCTTTTTCTTCATCACTCTAATCTTCAGAAAGGAAATCATCTTAAAATTACTTAGATGTCCATCTTGTATTTTATTGGCTGCTTGCGTCTGGTGATTTAGTAATGCTTGAGCTTTTTCTCTTAAAATAATTAACTTTAACTTACTCTTTATCATCCATTTTTGTATTTTAAGGCGAAACAATATGATCCTATCTCGAAGGATAGACTATATATTATAAAGGATCGCTTGATTCATTGATTGCATTATAGTTTTAGACATTGTTCATGTTATGGATATTTATTTAATAAAAATTTTAAGACATTTAAGCAATGCTTTTGTATGATCTATTTGCTTTTTATTTGTATTTAATTTTTTATATTAATTTTTTTTAATTCTCTCTTTAATTTATTGGGTATTTATTTACTTATTATTTGATGAATTAATAATTAATATTATTATTGTGATAATCAATTTTTTACCTTAAAAAAAATATATATATAACACATCTTATATTAAATAATTAAATTTTTTACTTGACTAAATAGTAATTACTGCTCCTTTGGTAAGCACTAAAAAGCAAATTATATATTATAACGCAAAAAATAAGCCTTATTTTAGGATGCATAGCTTTTCTTAAAAATTGTCTCCAGCCTAGTAGAATTACTGCTAATTTCCACACAGCTTAGAATAACATTGTTTTTGAACATAAATCCTACTTAAAACACTGATAGTAATTAAATAACAAGATAATTTTAAAACCTTATCTGTAAAAAAAGAGGTAAAATAAATGAAAATTAAGATTAACCTTGTTAGTAAATTAAAAAATATATGACACAAATAATTTGTTAATTTCATTTTTTTAATTTAGTTATTTTCAAAAATTTATATATACATTACATTGACTAAAACAAATCAATATTTGAATGTCATTTTATTCAAATAGACATCTTCGTTTGATATTTTTGTATTAGAGTAATTGATTAGAAATAAACGTTCAATTGAACATTTAATTTTTTATTTAAATATTTTTGCATTTATTTGTTAAATGGTAGAAGCTTGTTAATTCACTGATTGAAATTATATTGTAATATCATAATTAAAAAAATTAAACTCTTATTATCATACTTAAATAATTAAATCATTTATAATAAAAGATAAGTGTACCATAATAATTATATAATTTATAAAATGAGTAGTTTTAAAAGAAAAATGATCAGTATTAGCAATTTAAATTTAAGTTTCATATCATAAATAATCATATAATTACTGTCATTTTTTTGAAACTCAAATTATAGGTTATCCCCAAAGAATTTTTAGAATTAATGTAAGGTTTATGAGTTTGTTTTTGAGGGTCTACATATATTTTATTTAATTTATTAATATTGCATTTTTATTATTATTATTATTATAGAAATGTTAAGTAATAATTAATATATAATTTATTAAATGCACAGTTAGAAACATTACTGAAAACTGTAAATTTGAATTGTATAGCAATAGCAAATAAAATAACTAATAATACATGAGAAATTTGTTAATATTGAGTATAAAATTTTCAATTTGTTACTTAAAAATTAAATAATTTTCTTACTTTTTTAAATTTTAAAGATTTACCATAATAATAATTTTATATAATTAGAACCTAGCTAGTAAATAAGTATAAAAATAGTAAATAAATAAATAGAATTCATCTGCCCATAGTTGTTAATTAAAATTTAAGATTTCTATTCAAGTTATCTAAATTATCATGGTAAACTCTGATAAGATAATCTTTATCCTCTCTTTTTAATTTTGCTTCACCTATTTTTTTGTAAGCAGATTCCATTTCGTCAAGAATTTTTTTGATTCTTTTTGTGTTTATACGTAGCTTATTTAAAACCATATCCTTATCACTTTTAGATTAACCAACATTTTATATGATATTGTCTTCTTCCGGCTCAACATCTTAATCCAATTTTTATGCTTCTTCTAAATTTTTATTAAAATAAATTTACTTTACTTTTTATTAAATTTGAAATAATTTTTTTTACCTTCGCTTTCTTTAACTTCATTTGATTTGTCTCTTTTAGAATCATCATAGCCTTCCATAATAATAGTGATGAATACGTTTTGTACTGCAGTAAAGAAAAGAATCATGAACACTATTAAGTAAATTTATCCTAAAATACCTTCAGCCCAAGTATCCATAAATGTTTCATTCACAATATCTCCGTTACTCAAAGAAAAGAGAGTGATGATTGTGGTTGTTGTGTCTTCAAACTTTGTATATTTCCAGAATATGCACTAGCCCAAAAAAACAAAGCCAAAGAAGAAAGGAAGAACACCCAACAAGAACATAAATATATTAGAAGAAGCTTTCTGTAAAGTGGAGGTCATTAAGTTAACATTCTTGTTATATTAGAGATAGTTCAGCATAATAATCCATGCAAACATAGATCCAAAACCAATGATAGATTCTTTATAAATGAATACATTTAGATTCTATTCCATGTATGTATCTAAAATGGCTATAAAACATCCAATTATTTGAACTATATTCCCTACTATTGATACTACTATCCAGAGGTTGAAAAATTTAAGTTTATTAAAGAAACCAATATCATCCCATTACTTATTATCCTTTAGCAATTCTTCAATATCCAAATCGTCGCTGTCTTTTTTTTCCTCTATTTACAAAAAGTAGTTTTTTTTAATAAATATAGATATTCAGTAGTGTTTAAAATAAATACCTTATTCTAGTTTTTGTATGTCAAAAGAGTCGCGAACTTTTAATTTACTTTCTTCTTCTCTGTGAAAATTGAATTACTTTTAGACATTTTCGTAAATGATTTTATGCTTGATGTACTTTTTACCAACTTCATAAATATACTTGGTAGAGAGAGCTAACGAAATTATAGCAAGGATAGCAACAATACTATGAATAAAGACATAGTTATATCCAAATGTTGACTCAGTATTTTGGCCTTCACACAAGATGCTTTGTGTATCTATTGTTGCTTCTATATTAGCATAGGATTCGAAATCGTATTCAATAGTAATTGTCCACTCTAAGCAGGACTACTAATCTGGAGAGTCGCTATATCTGGTAAAAGTTTTTATGCCTTCAGAAATAAAGTTCATCTTAGTGATTTAGTTTAAAAAATTTTTAACAGAAACTTCGTCATCGATATCAAAAGGCTATTTAATGCATTTTTCAATATCAGGAATTTCTACATCTGCTTGCTAAGCATTTTCTAAATTGAATTCAGAATAGTAAATCTATAGAGAATTCTTGCTGCTTGTAATGTCAGCATACTAAAGAAGTTTATCATTCAAATTAGATAAAGTTGTGCATACATTTCTCACGTTTTCAGTAAACTGCTCTAATTTGTAAAAAGGCACAGAATTTGACTCATCATCTGAACCAAATAAAATATATTTAAAGACTTAATGCTAGGCACGAGAATGAGATGTTCTAAGAGAAACCATAGACAAAGCCTAATAGGTAGTGAATATCACTAAAAGAATATGAATTAAAAACTTCCATGGAAACCTGTTAAATTTATAGTACTTTTAAAATGGGCTCAAAGTGATCTTCTCATTGAAGCTCATTTTGTATTATCTACTTTTAATATTGTTCATTTTTTCTCAAATACTTTATTGCTTCGTATTTATCTAAGGACAGAAAATATTTTTAATATCTCCAAATTTGAAATTAATATAAATAGCTATGTAAAAAAAACTAAATATAAATGGCTTTCAACTTGATTTTCTAGCTATTATTAAAAGTTTTGTTGTTTGTTTAACTAATTATTTTGATTAAATTTTAATCAGCTTAAGATAATAATTATTAGATTGTTTAATGCAAATTTAATCTTTAATTTACAAATTCTCTCAATGAACTTATAAAATTAAAAGAAAAAAGAGGCTTGACACAATTTTTAGAAGCTTTTCAATTAGCCTATGAAATGCTCATTTTATAAACAAATAGTCTTTATTTTTAGACTTTTTCTTAAATACAATATCATTCCAAATATTATGTTGGTGCCTTTTTAACATTTTACACTAGTAGTACTACTTTTAATAATTTTTAATTCCTTAATTATAATTAAGACTAAATATTTTTTTTGTCTCTTTTTCATAAAAAGTTTAAAAAATAAATCATCTTTTTAAATTTAGTTTTCATGGTTTGAAGCAATCATTATTTTGTTTTTTAACAATTTTGTTAAAATTAAAAAGTTGTTTGTTATTCATGAGCAAAAATTAAAATAAAAATTTCTGATTTTATTTTGCTTACATCTTTTATTAAGTAACTTAAATTAAATAAATACTTGTGAATTTAATAATTTTAGATGGATATAAATATTTTAATAATCTTAAATAAAATTGAGACTAATATTCATATTAATTAAAAAATGTGAAGATATATTATAATTGATATATGTATGTATTGATACTTTCTAATATTTTTCTGATAAGGCATTACTAAAATTAACATTTTTATTATCAATTAATACTAAAAAAAACTCTTTGTATTTGGCAACAATTAAAATAGAAATAATATCTTTTATTTGTTGTATAAATTTATGATTGACAATTTAACTAGCACAAGAAATTCTCAAGGAATTAAAGAGAAGGGTGAAACATATTCCATTCAAAATAAAACCAACGATTCATATGTTTCAAATTAAAATGAGTAGCTAAATTTTGAAACATCTAAATAGCTCAACGATTAAACTATTAGTTCTAAAATTGTAATTATCTCACCAATAAGGAAAGAAAGCCAAATGAGGTAATTTAAATTTTATTGATATGCTGCATTAAATTTATTTTATGTTTAATAGCGACAAAGACTAAAACATATTTAGATTGAATACGCAAAAATTTGGCTTAGATTCATAGAATGTAATTCCTTATAAAGTCTTATTTTATAAACAATATTTTAATGTACTCCATCCATAAAATAATATATTCAGATTAACCTTGATAGAATTAGAAGTTTGATGACAAATTATGCTTCAAATAAGAGCTATTTAAAGGAAATCAATAATGTCACAAAAAAATAAAATGATCCTCATTCTTAGTCAAGAAGTTATAGTAAATCTAGCATAACTTAACTATTAAATGAAACAGAGTAACTTCCATAGTTATAAAAGTATACACTTAAGGATATATTTTATAGAACACCTATTGGTCCTGTGTTTCATGATTTTAAAAAAGAAATAGCTTAGCCAGAAGGCGAACAAAAATAATTTATGATGTAGTTTGGAGGTTCGATAATGCTCTATTTTAAAACTCTCAAACTTCTACTATTTTGCATAATCTTTATGTCTTTAATGAGTTTATTTCAACTAATATTAAATATATCTATAAATATTACAGATCCAAATGATAAAGCTTAAAAGTAACTTGATGAATTTTTATATGGAGCTTCCATAGCTCCTATTGCCTCATTAAACAGAAATTGTAATTTGAAGGAGATAAATTATTCCAATAATGATTATCAGTTTAGTTGTCCTTAAGGTTTTGTAAATGTAGATTCAATAATAATTGGGACAATTAACAATTATACAAGTTTTAATAGCAAAGATTGTTATTATTTAGATCCTTTTTTCGATGTAAATCATTTATAAGGATGGAAAAACACAACATAATACCAGGATCTGTTCAATACTTGTGATGGGTAAAAGAAGTGTAGCTTTGATATTATTTCATTGGCTTTGTAAAAAAGGGAATATTTAAATAATTTAATATATATTTCTAATTCATGCAAAGGTAATATTTATTCTTTTCTTACAAATAAATTACAATTTTAAAATAATTTAATAGGAAATTTAGAGTATTTAAGTACAATTGAAGCATAATACGTTTATTTAACTACAGTTTCGATAGCTATAGCTTATTTGATTGGTTTACTTGTTATTCTTTACTTGTAAATTTATATTTTTTTCTTTTAAATTTTAATTAAAATATAGTTTAAACTTTTTTTATTAATTTTTAAAGACTCTGGAAGATGAGAGAAAATTTTTATGAACTAACTTAAAAGCAAATGATACTATCCTCTATGTTTTCACTTGAGATATCGCCTTTTTAATTCATAGAATCTAAAGATGAAATCAAAGATTAATTATGGGAATTTATTGAGAATGTACTAAACTTTATTAATTTTAACAAGTTTTTTTTAATTTCTTTCATTTTTATTTATTTAGACTGTAAGAGAGGAATAAAGATTTGATGCTGATGATTTAATAGTTATAGATATTAATTTTTCTTAATCAAGAACTGTTTATTTGAAGCTGTAATAAGTTAAATAGCTAGTCAAAATAAGAGATGAAAACCTTGCTTCTCTACTTTCAAAATTCGAATAGATTTTTAATTTATCTAGTAAAGTAGAAATTAGCATTTAAGAACTTTAATCGTTTGGTTAAATTCTTTCATAAAGTAAAATATTTAGCTACTTTTTAATAAAAATTGTAAAAAAATTTTTTTTCAAGATAAGGAATTGCAGAAAATTATAAATAAAATAATTGATTGCTAACAAAAAGTTAGTAAAATTGTTGAAGAAGATGTCTAAAAAAATCTAGAATGCCATTTAGTAATATTTTAATATGAAATTTATTTTTTTTAGAGTAAAAAATTTTATTTATTTAAAGTTGAAATTCTTTAAAGGTTTCTCTGTTTTTTTTATTAACACAAATTTTTGAAAATTTAAAGATTTTATTTATTAGAAAAACAATCTTTCAAAAAGATTTAATTATTATTTTTATTAACTTAGATTGATTTTGCTTGGATAACTTTTGATACTATTTAAAAGAAATAAATATTTGAAAACAAAATGAAGAATATAGGCTGTTGTAAAAGAAATGAAAATCTTAAATTTTTGTAATCTTATTTAAAAGTTAGAAAAGCTCATGCATCTGATAATATAATTTGGGACCACTTATAATATTCTTCATTTTCTCTATTTTTGAGAAGATTTTTATCTGTTTTAGTCACTCTTACCCTATTTATCATATGTAACCTAATCAATTTAATAAATTATCAATTTTTATTAAATTTTGCTAAAAAAATATATATAGGTAATATGTTTATTGGCATTTTCAGATTTTCTCAAATGTTTGCAGAATCTGACAATGCGAGTTCTTAAAGCACTTTTTGGTTCCTTATAGCAATATTTGCTGTAGATAAAATACTAAAATTTGTTAATAAAAAGCTTACAAAATTTGAAAAGTATAAAACTCATAGTTACTCAAGCAAAATGCTTATTCACAAGCTATTCTTCATCGAATTACTTAACATAGTATAATTTAAATTTATTATTTATGAAGTTTTAATATGTTAAATTATTTTAATCTATTAGGTATTAATGTGTATAATCTCTAATTTCTTTTATTCGCTATAAATTTTCAAAAAAAGTGAATCTATGAAATTTATTTGGGTAGATTAACAATTTTTTATTAGTGTGGTCTAAGTGATTTCTCTTAAACTACTAATCGATATAGCTAAGCACCCTTTGGCTGTTTTTATTTACTTAATTGCTAAAAAATTAAGTTAATTTTATGATCGCAAGTTTTAAAATTCAATAAACATTTCAAGAAAACTTCTCTTGAAGGACTGGATTGAAATGTATACTTATGAGGATTTTCCATTAGAGAAAAGATACTCTTAGCTTTTAGTGACATTTTATGCTGCATTTCTTTTTGGATCAGCTGTTCCTCTTTTATTTTCGTTTGTTTTGTTTTATCTAATCTTGCTATTTTGGATTGATAAGATTTACTGTAAATATTTATATATATTTATTTATTAATTGCTCTTTTGATAAAATTTCTTTAATTTTGATATGAAAAAACAGTTTTCAGATACTCAAGGAAACCTAAAATATAAGAGTCTTAACAATTTGATGTATTTTTTAAGTTAATACAACATCTTTTCCCTTTAACTTGTTTAGCTAATTGTGTCTTTTTTGGTAGTCCTGTTTTATTTAATATTGAAGATTATTTTATGAATGATTACCTTGATTAAAATATTGATAAACTGTCTGGCTTTGCACCTATTTACAGGGATTTTTTTGGGATAAGCATAACTACTTGTTTTACTTTCATTGTTATTTTTTATTTTACTTACTAAGTTACAAGTATCTTTATAAATAACCCTCTTAGAACTATACAAAATACATTCTCCAAAAGTAAAGGCTAGCTAGTTTACAGCAATTATTCAACTTAATCTTTCTTAGAATGTAAATCAATTAATTTATTTTTTAAAATTATTATAAACAAGTTTTTCAATAAAAAAATTCTTATTTTTTTTATTAAAAAAATTAAAATAGTTTGTAATGAATAGAAAATTTTAAAGCTTAAGTTAAATTTGGAAAAAAAAATTAAGTAGTCTGTTAACTAAAATTATAAGTAAAAATTAGCAAAAGTTTTACAATACATAGATAATATAAAATTGAATTCAGTATTTAATTAAAGAAATAACAGTATTATTGGTAGCTTTGATTACTACTAAAATGAAAAATGAAGCAGTAACTTAATAATATTTATAAATGAATAATTTATGTCTATTTACTTAAACCAATCAATTTGCTATGTATATGATAAACTATGCATTTTAATACAATAACTCAAATTATTAATTATAATTCTTTAAAATCCAATTTATTTTATTGATTTATTTTTGTTATTAATGAAAAAATTTAATACGTGGAAGTATTTTATGATATCTTCAATATTAGCTTTTCAATTATTTTTATGGGAGGGACCTAAATCTTCAGGATTCATATCTGCTAAAGCCCAAAGCAGAAGACCAATACCTATTGGCATAACTATTATAGTTATAACCATGTTATTAAAGAAAATAGCTATTAAGATAAGAATAAACATAATAGCTATTTTCAAATTTTTATCAATCATTTCTATTTTTTGGTATTTACTTTTTTATTTATTTTTTAATTAATTTATCAAATTAATAATTAATTATTAAATTAATTCATAGACAGAAAAATAAAAATTTTTTTTGTGTGGCTATACTTAACTTCGTTCAAATAAATATTTTAAGCTACATGAAAAAAAAAAATTAGATAGTACTAAATTCTTGCAACATCAAATTAGAAAAGGAATGCATAAATTAATCTTAAATAAAAATATCAGTAAAAAATATTCAAATAAAAATAAAAAACAATATTAAAATATATAAAAATTGTATGCATATCTTTAAATTTCATAAAGAGAAATTAAAATTAATTTGTCCTTTTTCTTTATTGAGCTTGTTTTGTTTGATAAAAACAAAATTTAATATAGATAAAAGTTTAGTAAAATGTACTTAATTACTTGCTTACTTACTTATTTACTTAATTATTGAATTTTATAGTAATTAAAATGAAATAGTTATTAATGAACTATAAATTTAATGACAAATATGCATGCAGATTTCATTATAAATTAATTTTTTTTCATTTTGCATTCAATTAAATTCCTTCTTCTAATTGATTAATTAATTATTTATTTTTATTATTAATTAATTTCTCCTTCTCTTTAAATTAATTCCTAAAAATACTTTATCTAAACATAGCAAATTCAAATTTCTTATGGAAAAATTGTTATTACTTAGTGATAAGTGTGAGTTTAAAGAAGAAAATTATAAAAATCATTATATATATTTCAAAGATTAATTGGGTTTTAATTATCTTTCTATCTATCTATCTATCTGTTGGTGTGGTGTGATGTTTAGATTATTAGCTTGATTGGTTGGTAGATATTTATTTATGTATGTATGTTTCAATTAGGAAATTATATATTTTTATATACTTGAAAAAATAAGAAAAGTATAAGTAGTTTTTTTATTATAGATGAAAATCCTCTATTTTAATTCACTTTCAGTTATAATTTTCCTTTTCTGTACCATTCTAGGTAGGATTTACGTTAGTCATTGATCCTCTACCATTGTTGTTATTTGTGGTATTATTATTTAACATGTGAGTCAGTATATCTTTAGTATATTTAAGACGTTTTGACATTTCTGTATTAGAGCTTTCTAGTGCTGTAGATAATGGATAGTCAGTACGAGTGCCTTTACGATCTACGTATGTAACCATTTTATTTTCTGAAGAAAGCAAAATCTCTGTCTTATCTTGGAAGCTTACTTGTACGATTTTGTTTGAAAGACGGAACATAATGGCATGTTTAGTTTTCATCCACTTCTTTACATAAACATAGGGTTGCAAGTCTCCTTAGAATTATGGAACTTCTATTTGAATGTTTTATTTTTGCATTTATTCTTCCAAGTAACTCTTAAAATGAGATAGGAGTGTAACCTTCTTTTTCATCTCAGGAGGATAATCCTTCAAGGTGAATTGCTAAACGAAGTCTTATCTTTCGTTTCCAAGTCTTTCGATGTATTCTATGTTATTGGTTGTAGGGTCTAATATCACTTTTGTTGAGTCATTAAAGAAGACACCACTGCATCCGTTAGAAAGAAGATACCCTAAACCATATTTAGCTGAGTAATCTACCCATTGAGTAACCCAAACAGGTTGTACAGGTTTACCAAAATTTTATGTACCAGTTTGCATAAAACCTTTTTGTGTGCTATTAAAGTTATTTTTTGTTTTGGTGAATGTATTAAGACTTTATGCTGTTGCTAATCCAGGGGCATTAGTCTGGTTGAAAAGAGGGTTTTAAGAACCAGAGCCCATATTTTTAGTTGACATTGATGTCTTAAAGTCAGATTTTTAGAATTATTGAGTTTGTGGACGTTAATCTTTTTAGCTAGACACTTAATTCCAATTTGAAGTGGTTCCTCCAAGTGGGCGACTGGCATCTGGGACTGCACCTGTGGTTGTTTATTTAGAGTAAAGATTAGAAGTGCTTGCATTTTTACCTTTAATGTTTGTAGTTGACTAAGATGCTGAATCGGTTAGTCTCATTGGAGCTTGATTAAGCTTGAGAGCATTTCCTTATGGAAGGAATTACTTTGTGTATGAAGCTGAGGGAGGGCAAGCCAAAGTAGCCAAAGGTAGTACTTTAGGAATAGTACCACCAGTATTTAAAAAGGATGAGCTCATAATTTCATCTAACGTCGGTCTTCTTTGTGGATCTATATTCAAAATTCTAGTAATCAAGCCTCTTGCCTAATCAGAAATAGGAACGTTTTCAGGGAATCCATAAGAGATATTTCTAATTTTTTTGTATGTGGTCTTGACATCAGGAGTTTCAAATGGTGGCTATTATATACAATTATGTTTAATTTATTTTTATAGGATTTATTTTGACTGCTTAAAATCGCTTTAAAAATTTTACATCCCTTAATCATAGCTATTTTAAAATTAAGTAGTTATTGAATATTTATTAGCCTTTAAAAAAAAAATACTTGATTTGAAAAGATTTGCTAAAAAAATTAAATCTTATTGAAGCTCTATTTTGTAGTTAAGCAGTTTTTTGTAAAAGAAAAATATTTTAAAAGCGAAGATAATTTATTTGTCTGCATTAAAAAATGTTATTTGCTATTGAAATGAATACTCGCTAAGTTTTCGATTAAGTATAAAAAATAAGCCCATCAAAAGAATTTCAATTTAAAGAAGTGATTTAAAAACTTAGCTCAATATTAGCTTAAATTAATTTAATTTCTAAAATTTAAAAATAAATAATTTGTATGCTTATCTCAAATAATTCTGATTCAGTCTATTTTTGATAATTTTTTTTTTCTATATAAATATTAGCTCTTTTTATTGTATCATGCTAATTTATAAATAGAGTGTTTAGTTGAATTGCTCGCTCCCTTCTACTTTCAAAAAATAAATATTTGTTTGTTTGTTTGATTGATTGATTGATTATTTATTTTTTTGAAAAGAAAGTATGTGAAAAATATATTTGATTATCATTTTGCAAATAAGCTGTGAAATAAATAAATATTTTTTCTTTGTTTCTTTCTTATTTTATATATAGCTATATAGATATCAATTTATTCAGTTAGTAAATAGAATTTAATTTCTTATTTTCTTCAACTATTTGCTTTCAAAATTAATGTAATACTTGCTTATTATCTTTGTGTATTACTCCAATTATAACTCTAGTTTGGGATAGGGCTTTTTCTCATGCAAATAGCTGTTTTTGGATTAATTTGTAAATTTTTATGATGATTACCTTTCCTATTAGGAGTGTATAAATGATAACTCCCAATGACCAAATGTCAACCTAATAAGAATGACCAGTTTTTCCATCTAAAATTTCTGGAGCAATGTAGTTAGGTGTACCACAAATTGTATGCTTTTTTTCTCCGTCAAATTCTAGCTTTGTAGCAAGACCGAAGTCACCTAGCTTAATTTCCATCTTCTCATTTAGGAAAAGATTACCTAGTTTTAAATCTCTGTGGATTACTTTATGACTGTGTAAATATTTAAGTGCATTAACTATTTAAACAACATAACACTAAACTTCGAGTTCAGTCAATCTCTTACGTCTTTTAATTAATTCGTTTAGGGTATGGTTAGTGCAGAGCTCTAGTAAAATGTATACGTTCTCATGATCTTCAAAGACATGTTCAAATGCTACAACATGCTAATGATTTAAACTTTTATGAATTTTAATTTCTGAAATGAGTTTTTGACGAGCTCTATTTTTTGTTAAGGTCTGTTTTGGAATTATTTTTGCTGCAATAATTTTCTTAGTTTCTAAATTTGTTACTTCGTAGCACTTAGCAAAGCCACCTTTACCTAATAGCTTGCCTCGTAAATACTTCTTGACAGCCATCTCACCATTTACTTTTGAAATTTTTTCTTCAATGATGATTAATTAATCTTTACCTTCGTTTGCCTTATCCATTTTTTATAATATTTTTCAATTCAATAGAAATTCAATATAGTTGTTGAAGCTGAAGGGTTTCTAATATTTTAATAGGAGTCTATCTAAACTAAAATAGTATGTTAGTAAGTAATTAATATTTTATAAGTTTCGATTGCGAAAGAAAATAATTTATTCTTTTTTTAAATTTCTTCACAATGAAATTTTTATGATCTCTTTTTTCTTTTTGTTTTATTTGCTATTTTAAAAATTTCCGTTTACTTTATTTAATACTATTTTTTTCTTCTTCCTGTATGAAGTTTTGTAAAATAAGTTCATATAAATAACAATACTTTAAATTATTTATTTGATTTCTATCACTTGAATTTCATCAAAACACACATACAAATAATCAAACAAATCTTTTTACTTTCAAAAACCCTTATTATTGCTATAGCCTATATTCAAAATTTCTCAATTTATTCATAAAACTTTGTTTTTACTCTTTCTTTTTTGCATAGGCTTTTTTGTTTGCTTGTTTTCTTATTTATTTATTTGCTATACTCCTTTAATCTATCAAATAAATTTTTGATTGAATATATATAAATATATTTATAAAAAGTCTTATTCATAGTTTCATTTGTATTCATTTGTTAATTTTTGTATGACTTTTGACAAAAACTATAAATCTCTTTATCATTTTTGTTTATAATATTAACTTACTAACTATCTATCTATCTATTTATCTAAGCTAATAATTTTTACATATTCATTCATTCCATACTATTCAAAATAAAGCCATTAGTAAAAATTTATAATTATTAAATTCAATTAAAAGAATAAATACCAATTTAAAGTTTCAGAATTTTTTTATAGCAATTTTAGTTTGAAAATAGTTAATTGTTTGAAAAATTGAATTTATTAAAAACAAATAAATAAATACCTTCTTTCAAATTCAAACAAATTTACTTATTTTCATATTTTTAACATATCTACTGAAATATAAATTTTTAAATTACTTTGATTATGATATCTACTTCTTATTTATTTTTTAAATTTATTTGAAAACCTACACCATCCATATATAAAATTATTTATTATTCTTTTTAAATAAAAGATAGCAAAGCAAGCTCAGTAAAATTTATTATTATTTTGCAAAAATACTTTGATAACTTAAAAGAAATGAAAAATAGAAAATATAAATATATATTTAAATTCAGTAATAAGTTATAGAATATTATAAGAAATAAAAAAGATTACCCGCCTACTTAGAGTTATCATATCAGCTGAAAATATAACACTATTTGATGCGAAAAATAATTTATATTATTTAAACATTTTTAGCAAAAAGGGCTTGAGGTAAGCTCAAACTATTTAATTTAGATTAACGAACATTTTTAAAATTTAAATTTATCAATCAAACTACACTTAATCATTAAAATTAATTTTGGGATAAATTTTAAATATTCTATACAAAGATTATTTTTTTGTTCTAAATAATAACTATTGTAATTTAAATAAATTAATACCATTTTTTAAAAAGAATAGATTTGATTAAAATATTTAATAAAATTACTACCTATATATATTGATAGCATCATAAAAATAAAAATGAAATAATAAAAATAGGTTTAGATCATTGAATTAAACACACATTTTAATTTTAGTATTTGACACAAGAAGAATTATAAAGTTATCTTGCAATAAGAAATTAAATATGGTATATTTAGATGTTTTATACTGAAATAATTGAATACTTCAATAAAAATTAAATCAAATTTATTTGAAAAAGCTTTATTAATTTTTTTCCAAAAAATATTTTTTATTATTAAATTTTATTAATTTAAATAAAATAAATGTAAATTACATAAAATCCATTAAATTAGAGTTAGATTTTTCAAGTTTTATGCTCTTTTAAATTAAAAATCCAAATTGTAAACAAAAATATTAATAAATTCTAAAATAAAACTATTATAAATTTCTGTAATTAAATAAAGGCGATAAATATTTTTAAGTTATTAATTATTTTATTCATGTTTTATAAAGTATATTTACATGTATAGCTATTTTAAAAATATTTAGTTTTATGTGATAATATTTATTTAATTATTTATCGATTTAATTTATAAACTAAATTACTTTTTATATAACTTAATACAAAATGTTAAAATAAATTTAAAAAAAATAATTTTGAGATAATAAAATAATGAATTTTGTTAATTTTATTTTATTTTTTTAATTAAAAATTATAGAATGTAAAATTTAATGATATTAGTATATTCTCTAATTTAATATAATTAATTTATTTAATATTTATTTTAAATTATTATTTTTTTATTTATTTTTATAAATTTTTAGATTCTCTGAAAACTTTTGATATCTAAATAGAATATTTTGGAATTTGAAATGGAAATATGATCGGAAACTATTACAAACAAATTGCTTCAATTTGCGAATGATTGCATTTCACTATAAGATAATAATTTAATTTTTCTTATAAATGATATTATAATTTTTAAAAAATTAATTCTTATATTTTTTAAAATATCTTTTTTTTAATCTAAAAATAGATTAACATATTTTTTTTGATAAAAAAAAATACTCAATCTTTTTTATCATCTTTAATCCTTATGAGAAAGTTTTTAAAAAAACCATATTAATTATTAGATTTTAACATTGAAATATTGAGAATAGTGCCAGAATTTACAGTAAACTTCATAGCAAATTGACATTTTTTGTGATTCCAAAATCTTTTAGAAACAATTATTATTGACGATAAATTAAGCAGATAATATCTTTCTCTGACGATATATTATCAGATAATACGTTATAAAAAGGTTTGGGCTTTGATCGCTAGTAGAAAAAAAATAAATTAATTATTTTTTTATGATGTTAGATCGATTGCGCATGCAAAATTGCAGATATGATGATATAATAAATACAAATTAAGCTTAAAAATATGATTTTACATGAATATAATACAATAAAAAAATTTTTGAAATGTATTAAAAAAAATGAATCCAGTTTATTTTCTGTTTGTAATGTTAAAAGTAATTAGTATAATAGATTGCTCATAGATTATTCAATTGTGGTATGTAATTTAATAAATAATCTATTAAAGTGACGTTGAATAGTGTAAATTGTGTTATCGATTATTTCTAGAAGATGCCTTTCTCCTAAATAAAACAAATTTTAAAATAATAAGTAAAAACATGTTGGTTTCTCTTAATAGGCAAATACTGTGAATGATTACAACATTTAAAGTATTGATAATTAAATTAGTTAAATATTAACTATCTATTCTTTCATTAAAGATGTAAGATGATACAAATAAGAATAATAAAATCATCTGTATAATGTAAAATGAAGCATCAAATAGATTTTCTGAGAATTTATTATATATTAAGTAAAAAAAATTGTGTTGTGTATGTGCTTCTTGCAAATAATCATGCAAGTAGTGTGTATTTTTAATTCTATTCAAACACATATTTACGTCATCAAACACATGAAATTTCCAAAAAGTATTTAAATTGTTAGGTATTGTATCTTTTTTTATCTTATAATCTTATCAAAAACAAGAAAAACTTAAAAATTTTATTTCATCAACCTTTAAAAAAATAACCAAATCAAAAATGGCTGAAATTAGACCTAACCCTTTTGAAAAAATTTTGAAAGAAGTTCCTGGATTATAAGGAAAGAAGTTCTTCTCTTTGAACGATTTAAATGACCCCAGAGTCGCTAAGCTCCCTTACTCTATCAGAGTTTTGTTGGAAGTTGCAGTCAGAAATTGTGATGAATTCAACATCAAGTCAGCTGATGTTGAAAAGATTCTTGACTGGTAAGTTAACTCAACCAAGGATATTGAAATTCCTTTCAAGCCTGCTCGTGTCATCTTGCAAGATTTCACTGGTGTCCCTCTTGTCGTCGATCTCGCTGCCATGAGAGACGCTATCAAGAGACTCGGTGGTGATCCTAAGAAGATCAATCCTGCTTGCTAAGTCGACTTGGTTATTGATCACTCCATCTAGGTAAAAGACAATATAAATATAATAACTCTCATTATAACATTTTCAAATCCAAATCAATTTATTGATAAAATGCTTATCCTATAGCTAGCTTTAATTTTTAAACTAGAGTAAATTAATTTATTATTTCATAACAATAAAGGTCGAGTACGCTAAAACTTTAGATGCTCTCCAAAAGAATGAAGAATTAGAATTCTACAACAACAAGGAACGTTTCGAATTCTTGAGATGGGGTCAAAATGCCTTTGAAAACTTCAGCATTGTTCCTCCTGGTTCTGGTATTGTCCACTAAGTTAACTTAGAATACATAGCCAAGGTCGTCTTCGAAGACAAAAACAATGTTCTCTATCCTGATTCCGTCGTTGGTACTGACTCCCACACTACCATGATTAACGGTTTGGGTGTCCTCGGTTGGGGTGTCGGTGGTATTGAAGCTGAATCAAACATGCTCGGTGAATGCTCTGCAATGGTTCTCCCCGAAGTTGTTGGTTTCTATCTCTCCGGTGAACTCCCCAAGACTGCCACTGCTACTGATCTTGTCCTTACCTGCACTTAAATGCTCAGAAAGAGAGGTATATATGAATCATAATTAAAATTAGAATTTATTTTTATTTTTGATGATTTTTCCTATGTAAATTCATTATTTTTCCTTCTAAAAAATTAGGTGTTGTTGGTAAATTTGTTGAATTCTACGGTCCTGGTGTCAAGAATTTAACTTTGGCTGACAGAGCCACTGTTGCTAACATGGCTCCTGAATACGGTGCCACCACTGGTTTCTTCCCTGTTGATGAATAAACTATTGCCTTCTTGAGATAAACTGGAAGATCTGAAGAAACAATCAAGAACGTTGAAGCTTACTACAAAGCTCAAGGTCTCTTCAGAGTTTATGATGGTACTCAACAAGACCCCGTCTACTCTGGTGAAGTATTGAAGTTAGATCTTGCCACTGTTGTACCTTCTTTGGCTGGTCCTAAACGTCCTATGGATCGTGTTGCTCTCAGCGATCTCTAAAAGGAATTCTCTGAAGGTTTATCTAAGCCTGTTACTTTCAAGACCTTTGGTGTCCCTGCTGATAAGGTTGATTTGGAAGTTAAATACAATTTAAATGGTGAAGAATTTACCTTCAGACATGGCTAAGTTTTGATTGCTGCTATTACCTCTTGCACCAACACTTCAAACCCTGGTGTTATGCTTGCTGCTGGTCTTCTTGCTAAGAATGCCGTCCAAAAAGGTCTTAAGGTTCCTGCTTACGTTAAGACTTCTCTTTCTCCTGGTTCTTAGGTAAATAAATAAATAAATTAATGAAATTACTTCAAATATTTTAGATAGATCAAGTCTAATTAATGAAAGATAACAAACACAATTTGCTTTAAATAAATATAAAAGATTTTCAAAAATAAATAAAATATCAAATAGGTTTTTTTTTAAAAATGATAAATAAAAAAATAAGCAACTAAAATTTATAGATTCAAAAATATGATTTAAAAAGACCAAGTCTAAATAAAATGAAAAAGCAACCAAACAATTTTATAATACAGCTTAGCAAATTAATTGAATACTAAAAATAGATTTTAATTGAACATGGAAAAAATTTTGTTATATTTAACAAATTTAGAGAAACGATAATTGAATTATAATAATCTAATGCATTCTTTTTAAAATAGGTTGTCACCAAGTATTACGAAAAGGCTGGAGTTACTGACTTCATGAATACCTTAGGTTTCACCCATGCTGGTTATGGTTGCATGACTTGCATTGGTAACTCTGGTGACTTTGTTGATCCTGTTCTTAACTAAGTTGTTAAGGATAACGATTTTGTTGCTGCTGCCGTTCTCTCTGGTAACAGAAACTTCGAAGGTAGAGTTCACCCTTAAACAAGAGCTAACTATTTGGCTTCTCCTCCTTTGGTTGTTGCCTATGCTCTTGCTGGTAACGTTAACTTTAACTTCGAAACTCAACCTTTGGGCAAGGACTAAAACGGTAACGACGTTTTCTTGAGAGATATCTGGCCTTCCAGAGAAGAAGTTGAAGCTCTTGCTGCTAAGATCATTACTCCTGAAATGTTCACTGAAAACTACTCAAGAATTGCTAAGGGAACTGATAGATGGAACAGTCTTTAAGTCAAGTAAGGAATCCAATACGAATGGAAGGAAGAATCTACTTGTAATACATTTTATATAATATTCAAAAATAATATTTATTTATTTATTTATTTTTACTTTTACAACATACTCAAAAATTTATATTTATTTTAATTAGATATTCACAATCCTCCTTTCTTCAACTGCCAATTGGAATTAACTCCAGTAAAGAGCATTGAAAACGCCTACTGCTTAGGTAACTTTGGTGACTCCATCACTACTGATCATATCTCCCCTGCTGGTAACATTGCTAAGGACTCCCCTGCTGGTAAATATTTGTTAGAAAGAGGTGTTCCTTAAAAGGATTTCAACTCTTATGGTGCTCGTAGAGGTAACGATGAAGTTATGGCTAGAGGTACCTTTGCTAACGTTAGACTCGTTAACAAGTTATTAGGTGGCAAGGTTGGTCCCAACACCGTTCACATTCCTACTGGCGAAGTTCTTTCTATTTTCGATGCTGCCAACAGATACATTCAAGCTGGTATTCCCACTGTTATTTTTGGTGGTAAAGAATATGGTACTGGTTCATCTCGTGATTGGGCTGCCAAGTAAACATTTAATTATTAGTTATTCCTTTATTAAAAATATAAATCAACTATAAATTAGGGGTCCCTTCTTACAAGGTGTCAAGGTTGTCATTGCTTAATCTTACGAAAGAATCCACAGATCTAACCTCATTGGTATGGGTATTCTTCCTTTAGAATTCAAGGAAGGTGAAAGTGCTGATACTTTAGGTTTAACTGGTAAGGAAAGATACACTATTGACTTACAAGAAGGTAACTTGAAGGTTAACTAAGACGTTGTTGTTAAGGTTGATGATGGTAGAACCTTCACTACTAAGTGCAGATTAGATACTGACGTCGAAGTTCAATACTTCAAGCACGGTGGTATTCTCCTTTACGTTCTCCGTAAACTTGCTTCTTCTAAGTGATATAAACTATAAATAATAATAATCTCTATATTCTATTTTTAAATAACACATATTCTTTTTATAAATGTATTTCATTCATTATAATATCTTACTAAATTTATTACAATTAACCTTAATTTAAGTAAAAAAAAAATATTATAAAAATTCTAAATAAATATTTATATGAAATGAATTTAATCAGGATTATAAGAATTATATTAATAAAGTATTAAATAAATTATAAAAAATGAAAAACAAATATTTTTTATATTCTAAATAAATACTTTAAATGAAAAAAATTTTATAAGAATTTAAAGAGTTTTTTAGATAAAGTATTAAATAAATTATAAAAAATAAGAAAAAAACAAACATTTTTTATATTCTAAATAAATATTTTATATGAAAAGAATTTTATAAGAATATAAAGAGTTGTATAGATAAAGTATTAAATAAATTATAAAAAATAAGAAATAAACATTTTTGAAAAAAAAAATATAAATATTAAACAGATATTTTAAAATGTATAAAATTGAAGTAATTTTTATATATATTTCTAAAGTATTTTTTAAATATTAGCTAAGATAATTCATATCTCAAATAGCAAAATTAATTTAACAAAATACTTTTTACATTTATTTAGGATTACATTATCTTTGAATTAGAAATATGACTAGAAAATATTTAAATAAGTATTTTTTAAATAAATTTAAGAAACAAAGATTTATTATTACATAAATAAATTATATTTTCACTTATTAAAGCGTTTTTTTAGTAATTTTTTCAATTTTGAATTAACTGCTTTGGTGATTTATTGTAATTTAAATTGGTTTTTGTATAATTAAACAAAAAATTGTTTCAAATACTCAATGATTTGAATATAAATAATAATTGTGCTTTATCTAATTAAGAATTCTTTTGAGTTATATTTAAAAGAAAAGATTATAATATCTCTTAATTTTATGAGTATATTTCTAAATTATTTGCATAGGAATAATTTAAAAAAGTTAGATATCAAATGAAGTAGTTTGTAATTAACCTTTTAATCGTTTCTCATTAAATAAATGTAATAAACCAAAAATTAATATTATTTAAATTAAATATATAAAGAAATAAGCATTTAAAGATAGGAATACTTACAACCTATATATTATTTAATCTGATTTTTATTTTTCTTTTTAAATAAATTGGACATTTCAACTAATTTTTTTTGTAAATTTATATTTGAATTTATAATTTTATTCTAAATAATAATAAATCAAGAAATCCATTTATTGAAAGTAATTTGAGATATATTGTTCACGCACCTGATTATTTAGTTTATTACTTAAAAAAATTGTAAAGAGATCAAGCAAAAATTTAAATTTGCATTATTTTTCTCCTAAATTTTATTTAAAAATTTTTTAACTTAATTTTTTAAAAACTTCCAATGCATCATACTTGACTTATAACTCTTATTTGTTAATAAAATAAATTTACTTTAGCAAATTTATTGAACATTTTGGAAATAAAAATACTTACTATTAAATGAGAAAAATTAAATTTTGAAAAATTATTGAGGTATATTTTTATGTAAATAATTTATTTATTTTTTAAATTTCTAAAGATTACACTTTATAAGGTTTAAAAATACTTAACACTAAAAAATCAACTTTTAGCTTAATTTTAAAAAGTTATTTTTATCCTTCATTCTCAAAATTTGCTAATTTTTAACAATATTTTTAGTCTAACTATTCAAATAAAAGAATTAAATAAATTAAAGCATTCAGCTAAACATAGTTATTTGCTAACTCTTATTATCAAATATTTTACTTAAGTGTAATTTAATTTGATATAATAGAATCTATATATAATTAAGATTTTAACAAATAATAATTTTCTATCTGAATTATTTCTTCTTATAGATCAACAAATAATCTTCGTTAAAAGCTTTAATAAAAATAGAATTCTAATTTAAAAAAATCTTAAATTAAAAAAAAATGTACTTTAAACCTATTTCTAAATTAAGGAGTCAAAGTACATTTTTTTACATTTTGATTACTCCTTGTCAAATTATATTGTTAATTTATTTTTTAGAGGTTTTCTCATTAATCGATTTAAATAAACAAAAGTTGAAATTTTGAAAATGAGCAAACCCAGACAGATATTATTTAATTTCAAAAAATGATTATCTTATTTATGTATGAAATTAGAGGTAGAAATAAAAAACAAACGATTTCAAAAGCCAAACAAAAAGATAATAAGATGCTATCTGATTTGATTTGATTTGATTAGATTTGGGGAATGGGGAGAAAGAGAAAAAGATATAGATAAATTGATCTTTATCTAAATTAAAAAATTATGATCAAGATATATATATATATATTTGATAATTTTATTACTTTTGTATATTTCTTTTCAAAGTTATTTACTCTATTTAAATAGAAATACTATATTTCTGATTGGGTTTTTGTTTGTTTTTTGTTTATATATAAATAGATTCTAACTCATTACAGGAATTTAATATTAATTGTTTTATATTTAAAGGAGAATGGAAGAGTAAAACTTCTTTTCAATTTATATAATTAATAATCTAAAAAAAGTATATTGTAATCTTGACTCTGTCTTTTTTTAGATTATTTAAATGAATATTTTTTCCCCCTTTGGTTATATGCTTGTAAAATTAAATAAGAAGAATATACATTAAAATGGTAAAAATTTCAAAGGGAAAGGTGCATTTTAGTTAAATAAAATAAAAATATTTTTTGTATCACATCTTACGAAACAAATAAAAACAAATTTTAAATATTTCAAATTAGATGGATAAGGAGAAACTAAAGAATTAAAATTTACGAAATCTTAAAATTAAAATTGCGAGCGTATTTGTAATTGTAAGAAATAAAAGGGAAATGTTAACTACAGAATCATTACAATTTTCAATTTTTATTTATTGATAATAGAAAGATTAATAACTAGATAGATAGATAAATCATAAAGTTAATAGCCAACATAAAAATTTATTAAGATCAACTGATTTCTATGAGTTAATAATTTATTTATTTATTCTCTTAATAATAAATATGAAAAGGTATTTTGTTTATTTATTTATTAATTGTTTTCATTTTTAACTTTTTTTGTTCTTTACTCATGATTGATCTTCTTATCAAAATTAATATAAATTTTAGAGATTATCAATAATAATAATAATTTGATTAATAGAAAGAATAAAAGAAAACTAAATTTAATAACTCATAACCCACCTTTGTTTTGATATCATAAATTTAATTGAAGCAAACAAATTGAATAAAATATTCAAGATAAATTATCAAAAACTAACACAATATTTTAAGTAAAAAATTTTGTAAAAACCCCTTCAAACTAAATAAAACCAACATCTATCTCTACTAAAATGAACCCCGAACAATACGGATCAGAACTTCTCTAACAATATGAAAATATGATCGCAAATGTTGCTGAATGGCGTACAAATATTTATAATATTTTGCACTTGGCACAATGGAAGAAATAATAATCTCCACGCATGTAAAGTGATATCAGCTTAATTTAAAACGCTTTGACTATTCCCTAGAATTATGATATCGGCGATTTCGCTGTTTAATAAGTAAACATTATGATTGGATACAAGGCACTTTTCGAATAATTGGTTGAGTCTCATCGCTAACTTATTTAAGGATACTAAAATGTCTTGTCCTTGAGTCTCCTTCTTGATTTAGAATAAAAAACTATGACTCTTTTAACTTATTTTAATTATCTTCCCCTTTCTGCAAGCGCTCAATGCGTTCCCTTAGTAATGGTTCAAACAGAGAGCAAGAAGAACACATCTGTTTGTAATTTTGATGAATCATAAAACAGTTTTTCTTAATTGCCTACTTAATAAACTATCTTTAGCTCTGTTTAATCTCTTTCTCATATTGAATCAAATATTTAGGATGAGACTATTTTCAACGGAAAAAATTCTTTGAGTTCTATAACCTGCATCAAGGAAAAGGGATTTGAATAATCATTTTCGAATAACAGCAGCTGGGCTTCAATTAATAGCATGGGATAATCTGAAGCTATAATTGATGTCGAGTGAGATTTGCTCATTTTCATAGACTTTTACCTTTTTCTACTTCAATATATTTATAAACTCTTTTCTCATCTTCCCTACTAACTATATCTATCTTCTTTACTTTATTACTTAATTTGCAAGGAAAAGCGAAATATATACTGAATGAATGAATGAAAGTTAAAGAGTAAAAAAAAACTTCCTTTTATATTTTAATACCAAATACCCAAAGAAAGAAGAAACAAATAGTGTTTCTAAATGTAAATAGTTTTAAAATACAAAAGAATTAACTGAATCATAAAGTTAATTTCTCTATGTTGTCTATATCAAACTAGTCGACTTTCTGATATGTTAATTAAATTATGGAAAAAAAGATAGTTTGATTTGGGTATGAGGATTACTCGAAATATTTCATTCAGATTTATAATTTAAATGGATAAAAATTGTTTATTCCTATTTAAAAAATATTTGAATTTAGGCTGGTAGTTTGAGGTGAAATTAAAATGTAAAAAACACCATTTAATAGTTAAATAACTGCAATTAAAAAAAGTTAAGTTACTTTAATTAACTTTCTAACAGATAGACTAATATTTTGTTCTACTCAATTAATAAAAATAATAATAATAGTTTTTAATTTTTTCATAAAACTCAACAAAAATATGTCTGCTTTCACCAAATCTATCTGCTAAACAACAACCAGCAACCATCTGATTTTGAATGAAGTTTATTTCTTTATTGATTAAATAAGTAAATAATTTACCTTGCTTTTTCTTTTGGCTATTGGCTCACTTCCTTCTCCTTGCTTTCTTTCTTTTATAAGAAAAACATATTAATAATAAGTAAAAGAAAGAAAAAAAAGTAAAACACAAAAAAATAAAATAGGAGGTATATTAAAATAAAAAATACCTTAACCTTTCTCCGCTATCTATTTATCTATCTATCTAACAAAATAACTAACTAACTTATTTTCTCACACACACACACTAACTTTTTATATAATATTTATTAATATTTGTAAATTGAATCCTTAAACGAATGCTATTTTAATACGCTTTTAGCGATTAAATATGCATTTCTAAACCTATTATAGCATTATTTATATATATATTATATAATATTTATTGTATTTGTTTTCCTTTATTTAGATTCTTATTAGAACCATCTTTCTATCTTTATTTTATTAATTCTTCTATTTCTAAATTCTTAGATTTTTCTTTGATCTAATTGTTACTTTTACCAAATTTTTCTTCATACCCAAGCAGAAAAAAAAAAAACAATATATGCCATCAATTTTTTTTGTTAATTAAAATTCCTTTGGTGTTGTTTATCTTCTCTTTAGGTTTACTTAATATAGGACTAGAACCACTTATAATCACATCATCAACAATCATTTGTTTATTTATACTTTAAAAGTAGTACCACTACTATATACTGAATACAAGGTAAAGACCTTACAATTTTTTACTTTTCTTAATAATAGCTCTTTTATCTCAAATTAATATCTTATGTAAAACTTACACATTAATTATCAATTACTTTCTTATGCATAATTTTTTTTTTCTTCTATTTGATGGTCTTTCAATAATTAAATTTGTTTTATTAGTTTGAGTATATGGACTATTTTAGCATAAATACCCAAGCTCTCAAATGCTTAAATCCTCTTATTTGTGCATTTTTTTGTTATTTTAGTTTATACTTCTCATATTTGTCAACAATTTTTGCAAACTGTAATTCATAATTAGTATTATAATCAGCTGAAAGTGTTACAAATCAATAAAATTTTAAGGTTTTTAATTGCTTTCTTTATTTGCAATACCACTCATAAATATGATTTGTTTTAAAATACATTCTAACTCATATTTGCAAATACCATTCATTATTTACCATTCAAATCCTTAATTAATTTCTGATTGAGAGAGAGCTTTTTTTCCTTGTTTATACTTACACACCTTCATTCTAATATTTACTTTGCATTCAAAAATCAATAGACTTTAAAAGAAACAAAGATTAATTATCAAACTTAAAGCTCTAATAAAATAAATATAATTTCATTTATTCTATTCTATAATTTCTAAGATTAATTTAGTCAAAATAAAGATAAGATAAGATAAGATAGATTGGTTTTTTTTTTAAAAAATTTTATTTTCAAAACTAAAAAAAAATATTTTAAAGGTTTTTTAATAAATTAATTTTGAAAACAAAAAATTGATATTTTTAAAAATGTAAAATAATAATAGAATTTATTAAATAATAATTTATTATTTAATTTATTTACTTACTTACTTGTTTAATGGGGAATCAAATAATTTGAATTTAAATTTTTAATTAAATTTTAATTAATTTAGAGAGAAAGAAAAAGAGTGAGAGAGTATTTGAATATAAATTAATTTCTAATATTTAGTTTAATGTATTATGAAGTAAGATATACTTACAACTGTCTAAATTAATTGTTTTTTTTTTCCTTCAAAAAGGTAACAATTTTAATTCTTATCTCAAGCAAATCGTGATTTTTTTCCTCAGATTCATAATCGAGTCTCATTTAAATTTGTTAAAAATTTAAAATTTTATATTTATTACTTTTATTTAATTTTGATTTTGAAAAAACAAATATTTTATTCAAGCTATGCTTGCGTTTTTCTAATCAGCGAATGTTAAATTTAGATGTTTAGTCTTTTTAAAAAAGATTAATTTTGTTTCATATTTATTGTTGGCTATCATATCTTAAGCTAGATACTTCAATATTGTAGTTATTCTATTAATTTGGTAGGATTTATTTAGAGCGGTTGATAATGTAGATAATCAAAATACTAATAAGGTATATAAATACTATAATAATCTACATGCCAATAAAGTAAAAGGAATTTACAGACTCATCATTTTTTCCGATGCTTCGTTAGGAATAAAGGTAATTTAGAATGTTAAAATATAACAATATGTTTATTTTTGAGCAAGTAATCATTTTTAGAAAGTAAGAATATACCTTTTAGATTGTAGGACTTTCGTAAGTGATTTTAATTGGTTAGGGCAAATTCTCTGGAAAAAGAGCTATTATAAGCGCTATAGAGAAGATCAGAGTCCCACATAAAGGCAGAAGGTAAAGGCTTTAAGAAGATTGAATAATATCTTTGTTTACATAATAGTAATCTCCTAAGATATTTTGTATGTAGACTTAATAAATCCATAGTGACAAAGTCAGAGTTATTGAAATTATTTCTAAGCCCATATCTAAGAAGGTCATTTTTACTTTTATTACAGGATTACTTAGAGGAGAAAAACCCATCTAGTGAAATCTAATTCTTTAAGATGTATAGTCAGTAAGTCTTTTAAGGAAGACGATAGGGTTACCTGATGCTTTGATGGGTAAAATTGAGAGAAGATATTTTTGATTCAGTCCTACTTCGTATAAATTTTTTGTTAGTTTATTTATTTATTTTGATAGTGAAATAGGAAGTATTTATTAGTTTAATAAAATTAAAAACTATATATATAGCTTAATTTAACTATTTATTAAAGTTCTTTTTTTGCATTACTTATTTTCTTGAATTTATTCAATTTAATTATCCTTTTTTCTTTTTAATCATAAGTTAATTATTAATTTCTTATCAATTTTTTCCCTTTTCTAATTACTAATTTTATTTTGATTTCAACTGCGAAAAATAACAAACAAACATTACATGCACTATTGAAAGATAAAAACATTAAAAATAGTAAAAAGAAATTGTGGTTCATTGATTTATAGATCAAATTATTAATCAAGTCATTCCATAGTACTAAGTAGCAAACTAAAACTGATAAATTGATGGTTTTATAATTCTGAAGCAAGTAAGTAACCATATGCTGAAAATTTATATTTTAAAACATTTTACACACAGCATTTGACAAATACGAACTAACAATTTTTAATTTTCATAATTAAATATTTTTTAATTATTTTTTGCAATTTATTTAAAATAAAAGTCATTTCATTTTAAGTTACTATGTTTGTTATAAAAATCCTACACGCTCAAAGTAGAAAGAGATGGGTGGAGAGGAGCAGATTCTAGAATCTTTTTGCAAATATTTTTTATTTCAGGAGTATTTTGTGATGTCTATTGATAAAAAATATATTAAAAAATGTTTCATAAATATAATAAAAATGATTATGATTTTATATTTTATTTTTTATTGTGAATAAAATGGAATATGGTTGGTTGGCTGATTTATTGATTGATTACAAATAGGCCTTAGTCTTTTTTAATAATAATTATAATTGGTTTTTTTTTCTGTTCAAGTATCCAGCCAAAATCCTTAATTTAATCATATCCAATTAATTCAAGTTGTATAAAGATTTACCTAAACCTTAGTTAATTCTTCGTGAATTGAAGTGTTAATAGCATTGGTTGATTGAGGATCCTCGATTCTTTCATTGTATCTATTTAATCCAAATCCATCATTATCAGAATCAAGCATCCTGTTAATCTTTGAATGTTTCTAGTTTTATAAAATTTATTTTAGTAAAATAATTTTAAAAATTAATTAATTAATTAAGATTTTATTACGGAAAATAGCATTTTTATGACAAATAGAACAGTGTATTAAAATTATTTTCTGTCGTTTAATTTAATAGCAAGTTTAGCCAATTCTTTGACAAAGCTTGCAACACTTTCATAGGAGAATTATCTCTTCTTTAAGAACATAATTTCAAGAATCTTAATTAGCACAAGTTCTTCCTTTTAAGATAACTGATCGAAAACATGAGGGATCTTGTTAAGATCAATCATGACATGGAAGAAATTAAGAATAGCTTCCTTATCATCAACATCAAAGACTTAACCTGGTCCATTTAAGATGGCTTCTACTGTGTAAATGCAATGCATTCTTTTATGCAAAGCCATTTTATCATCTCCTCCCTTTTTATTTGTGTATTATCTCATGTTTTAAGCACTTTTTTGCAAACAACCAATTAAATCCCAAATTAAATTGACATCAATCATGTGAATAAACCTTATTATTTTAAAATATAAATTTTCAAAATTTGAATAAAATTAAATGTATAACCCTACTTAACAATACCATCCATAACTGAAGTAAAGAACTTGGTTGGAGAAGGTCTTTTAATGAGCTTGAAATAGATATAATATACTTTTTCTAAGATTTAAGCATTCTATTATATTAAAAAAAACAATGAGATTAAATTTATTTTGAAGAAATTTAAACTATCTTACATATTTAATAAGCAATTTAGGATCTATTTCAGCATCTTATTCTTCAAGTTCTTCTCTTAATTCCTTTTTCATTTTTTTTAATTCGTTTTTATCGACACCTTTCATTGATTTAACCTAATCTATATCATCTTTTTCACCCTTAGCATTTTCAAGCTTTCTCTTTTTACTATTCTTTACATTACCTTTTTCTTTTTCCTTGTCTTTATAAAACTATCTCTTTGCCTTCTTGTACTATTTATTATAATTAATTTTAATTTAAAATAACAGACTTACTTTATTATTCAATTTACTTCTATGGCCTTCTTACGTTTGTCTTCATCGAAGTCTTTTTTTAAAAACTTAGTATCTATTTCTACACAACCAACAATTTCTATAAAATCATCTGGTAAGTCTTTTTCGGTAGTAGTGTTTAAGATCTTTCCCATTTCATTTAGAATAACAACCTTAATTTCATCTAAATTTTTATAATTTGTTGCCTATAAATCTAAATTTTCTACTAAAATGAAATAATATTACAGATTGAGTGAGTAGGATCTGATAAAATGGATGTGATAATTTCAATAGCAGAATCTCTAACCTAAATATTAAGAATAAACATTATATTTGGATATTCGCAGTAATCTAAATAATTAATTAGATAAATTTAAGAATATGCTATAAATTCTCTAATTACTTTTTTATCAACTGATACTAATTTATGGGTAACAAATTCAGCTATTTCTTTAGCAAAATTAAAATGATAAAGATGCTTCAATAACTCTAATAAGCACTTAGTGCCTATTCTTCTTAGTTGATTGAATTATTATTTAGTTTCTTCATTTACTTCTTATCCTAAATTCTTTGCTTCCTTGTTTTTTAACTTAGCAAAGTATGCCATAAGCTTGATATATTTTTCATAGAATTCATAAATTCTACATTCAGTCTAAATAACTTGACGTTCCTTTTAATAGAAAGAAAGAATTATTTTTATTAAATAAGTAATTTAACTGAAATGTCTTACTTCTTTTGTTATCTTAGTAGCTAATTTTTCTTATGATTCCTTAAAGTTTATCTTATATCTAATCATATTTTGAAATAAATGTTTAGTTTCTACTATCCAAAATTTTAAGCTAAAATAAGAATATTTATTTACAAGGGAGTGATATCTTTGAAAATTTCAACAATAGAGTAAGCACTAAGTTTAACTATTAGTATACTGTCTTTCTCTAATAAATGGAATAATGTTTGCATGTGGATAATCTAATTTATAATTAAAAATGTTTATGTGTCCTCATCCTTCATCATAATTTACATTAGCTTCTGGTTTTGCTATTATTTCCTATGAAATCTCTTCTATGAGCTAAGTGAGTTGCATCAATGATAAGCTATTTAATTCCTTTTTTTCTATAACTAACCTTTCATTCTTCAACAAACTGTGAAAAAGAGATTTGTTCGTTTCACCTTCCTTGCTAGGTTTATCCTATTTATTTTTTCCCATTTTTATGAGGTTAATTTTATCTAAAAGACTATTTTTAAGATTATTTGATAAATTATCAAAAAAAAAACAATACTTCTCCTGGAAACAATTAACTAAAAAATAAATAGTTAACAAATATATAAATCTGAATTAAAATAAGTGAAAGCCAATTTAGACTAATTTTATAAGATGTTGTTAAAATATTAATAAAATTTTTACATAAAAGCAAAAAATAAAATAATTTATAAGATAAATTATTATTAGTATAAAAATCAAATAAAACCAAATTCGATAAGAAATATAAGAACTATATTTTGAATAAAATATCCATATTTTTTTTAAGATTTTGCATGACTGTTATATTTAAATTATAAAACAATATTAAATAAATTATCATTTTTAAATACTTTTTTGACACAAATTTAAGTGAATTAGAGTTTATAAATATTATTATTATTAAATATATTTATTATGTAACTAGAAATAAGCAAACATTTATATTTTTTTATTTAAAATCCTGTATCTATTATTTACAAATTTTAATAAATGATATTAATTTGGGGAATACTCATCTTGTATATGTACTTAGACATCTGACTGTTTTATATTTATTTAAATGATATTTTGAATTCAGTAAGACATACATAAGAAATATAATTTGTATGAAATATCTAGTCAATTTAGATTTTAAAAGACATTGTTTAATTAAATTATAAAACAATATTGAATAATATATTATCTAAAATACATTTTTAATACAAATTAAAGTAGGTATTTATGAAATAAAAATTTTATTATCATTTAAATTTATTATTCTGCTAACAAAAAAAGCAAACTTTTTATTGTTTAATTTAAAATCATTTATCTTGTAATTCATAACTTTTAATAAAAAGATAGTAAACTGGAGCGTATTCATCTTCTGAATGTACGTGAACCTCTGACTCTTTTCTATTTAATTATTTAAATTATATATTAATTGTTTATTGTAAATTATTTTTACATAATTATTCTCTTTTTATAAAGAGGAGAATCTAAAGTTAGAGATTCATACTCTCCACCTTCACCACAAACATTCAAATGGAATTTGGCATTCTAATTGTTTATTAATTAATTATAAATTATTTATTTTATATTTAAATCAAAGTCAATCTATACTAATGCTACAATCTTGTCGTAATTATCTCTTAATGACAATCCTAAGTGATCTTTTCCTAAACCAAATGAGGCAACTTTTATTAAAATAGAGTTCATGCCTTAATCAACCATTTCTTTAAGTAACTCTTATTAGTCTCTTCCCCATAAATAAGCTAAACTAACTAGCCCTAATCTCTTGCAGCTTTATTTATAAAATTTATATGCATTTTCTTCTAAAATTTATTTTAGTATGAAATATAAATATTTTAATTATTTATTAAGATACAGTTTTGTAGTTAATTAAATAATTACACATCTTCAACTCTTAGTTTTTGATAAGTGGAGGCGATTGCACCTGAAGAAACTCCTTTAAAGTCCCACTTTTCTTTAGCTTCTTTCAAAATCTCATATAAATCTTCAACTTCATCTTAACTCTTTTCTTCATTAGTGCCTGTGTATTCCAAATCTAAGACAACAGGCTTTCCTTTAAGTTATCTATTGATATATTTATTTAAAATTACTCAAGCCTATTGAAGATAAAAAAATATACTTTCTAATAACTGGAACTCCTAAACATTCACCAATAGCATCAATCATATTTGTACCAACAGATTGATACATGTAGCTATCTTTTTCCATTCCAATTTCTTTTAATTTCAAATATTTTAAAAAATTCAATTTATGGATTTGCGCAATGTGATTGATACCTGCTGGATATAAATTTGCAATTGCAACCAAAGTGTGGCCTTATGCAACACACTTATGAATATTAAAGATGCTATCTTTTCCGCCAGAAACAAGGGCAATAAATTTCATGGGAGCAAAATCAGTCATTTCTTTTTCTTTGTACTATTAATGTTCTGCTTAAACTAAAAGTGTTACTTTTGTCTTTGGATATTGAAAAAAGATTAATTTAGTGATTTATAATTTTAATATTCTTTATTCTACTAAAGTAAAGTCATACAAAATAAATAAATAAATAAACTATGAATGAGTAGTTAAGTGAAATTTCTTATTAGTTTTATATTGATTTAGATTTAAATTAAAGTTGAAAAATAAATCTTTATTTACAATTATATACATATTTTTACAAAAAGAGTAGAATAATGATTTAATTTCAATATTTTTCAAAAAACGATATATTATCTTTCTATGTATGTTTATGAGTGCGTATTAATATTGATTACATCATTGATTTCGATATTTATAAATTATATTTTTATTTTCAGACTACTTTTAAATCTAAACTCTCGCTTTATTTATTGTTTGTTATTTTACCTTTCATTTTTTATATATTCTTTTTTAGGGAATATATTTATTTATTCATTCATTCATTAAGTTTCTCTTTCTATTTCTATATTAGTATTTTATATTCACAATAAGCTCTTTTATTTTTCCTTTAACTCTTCATCAAGCATCGTTAGATCTTTATAATAATATATTAAAAATATAATTTAGAAATATTAGAAAGAATTATTATTAAATAGATCAGAAAGAAGATTTATAAATTTTAGAAGAATTTATTATAAAGCTATCTGATATTTTTGGTTAAAAATTATATTTAAAGTGAAATAAAATAAATTACTTAATTCGATTTGTTTGAGTACTTGAAAATTATCGTTATTTTAAACACTATCTAAATTATTTAAGCTTGAATTCTTTTTCATGAACTTTCTTGCAGCGTTATTAAAAGATAATAAGCTTTGATTGTGTTGTTATTTTCTTGAGCCACAGTTAAAACTCCTATTAGCTTAATTTGTTTATTATTTAAAAGAAGAATTTCCATGCAAAAAAGAATTAGAAGATTTTCTATTATTCTAACTAAATGAGGAGTTTCTCTGAATCTTTTTGAGCAGAACCACATTTGTTTCTATCTATATTTAAATAAAAACAAAATATTGAAATTTAAATTAATCTAATAAAGAGATATTACTTTGATTTTTCCATATGATTAATTTGGATCCTCTGGATTTATTAGGTGGTACCACTATAAAACTGGCTTTTACCACAGTAATTCTTCTTAAATCGTTTCATTTTTTAATAAAAAGTTAAAACTTAAATCCAAAAAGGCATGGGCATATAACTCTTAGTTAGTGTTATACAGTCTTATTTAAATTGGCTATTCTGATAAAACTTATTTTATTATTTTATAATTAAAAGCTTAAGATAAATCCAACTGAGTAGGAATAATCCTTTTTTGGTTTTGCAATAACTTAATATCAAACTAAGCATCACCTTCTAGCGTTATAAGTTGTTAATCTATGTAAGGAATATCAACTTTACAGTTTAAAACTCCTTCGCTAGCTAAATTAGGACTAATTTTTGCATATAATAAAAAATAATTAATAAAATTTTAAAATAATTTTGAATTTAAAAAAGCTTTACAAAATATTTGTTAAGGATTTAATTTTTATCTCTAAAACACAAGAATATTCTTCTTCTGTTTGTTCATTTTGATCCTAATGCACAGTACCATTCCCTTTTGCAGAAGAAGGTTGACATTATTTGTTTGTATTTTTACCAAAAAGCCTATTTATCCTATCATTATACTCCATGTATGCAGACTTATTGTCATAAATTTATGATACATTTGAAATATTTTAATCATCTGAGTTATTAAATACACTTCTATTTTATGTTTGTTAAAATGATTTATTTTGAGATATTTAAATTTATGGTTGCAGATATCCTATCCCTCCTTTTTATGATTATGGTTAGCTCAAAAAGAATTTAGGCTTCTATGTATCAAAAATATTGTTTACTTGAATTTAAGGTGTGTTGGTATTTGATTCATTTCTATTAAATTCATCAAAAAGATTTATTTTTTCTTTATTATATTACATTAATTCAAATCTATTGCTGGAGGGCTAATAAATTTTATGTGGGATAGGAGTTAAATTACAACTAAAATTGCTGTTGCTTTTATTGGCAGAAAGCATTTGCTCTTAATTATTCACAGACTATTAGTGATTATTCCTAGAATACTATTAATCTTAGTTTCTAATAGAAAAATCTGGGCTTCTCTAACTCTATAAGCTAATTACTTATTGGTTATTGCCATTTTTTTATTAATTTTGCTATTCTTGATCTATTTTAGGATTTGGAGAGATTTAGTTGCTTTTATAGAATAAATTATTTTGACTTCTATTAGGTTCGCTCTATCTATTTATTTAGTTGCTTGAATAATTTTTCTAATTAGAATTATCAGTAGAGTTTTTTTATTGTTAAACATTCATTAATTCTTACTAATACTAAGGAGAATTGTTATATAGATGTTAATTATTTGTATTTTATTACTCAATTTTATCACCTTAATAGTATGGGTTGTATGTATCCATGTGTAATATATTATTTTTACTATTAGATTTATTATCTGAGTTTTTAAATGGTTTTAAATTTTTTTAATTACTATCAAACACTGCTTAATTTTTTTAAATACTTTTTTATTCTGAGAAATCATTATTCCACCAATTTTCATTTCTCTTTTAATCTGAATTATTTAAATACCCATTATTAGCTTAATGATTTTAATGATTGTAGTATGAATTTGGCTATTGAGTGTAAAAATTACCTTAATTTTAATTTTTTTGAGCATTGTAATTTTAATATTAATTGCCATTATTAAAAGCATCTTCTTAAATTTAAAACTATTTTTTATTAGATCCACCTTCATTTTTTATTTAGTTATTAACCTGATTTGGTTATGAATAAAATTAGTTCTTTTAATTTGTTCTTTAGGAAACAGAAAAATCAAACAAAGACATTTTGTCAGCACTTACTTTTGATTTTTAAGGACTAAACATAGGACTAGCGTTAATGTGTTGTTAGAAAAATGGGTATTTCAGTAAATTCACACAGCTAACTCTATTCTATGGATGAAATTCTAAAAGAGAAGTTAAAATTTCACTTTATTTCTATTGAACTTTATTCATTATGTGCTTTAAGATAGGTAGATCTTCATATTTTGCTTTTTCAATTAAAAGATCACACAATTATTAATGGTGATTTTCTTATATATAATATGCCTCTTCTTTTTCTGGTATTCCAAGAACCTGTCAAAAAAAAAACTCATGATTATTTTTATAAAACTTAAAAATGAAAACTTACCAAATAATATGAAAATGCTTATTATTCTAGAGAAGAGCTTGAGAATATAGGAGCCTAACAAAAAAATATTTCAGCAAATATACAACCCAAACCCCATAAATCAGTTTACATATCTAAATTAATTTAATCTTATTAATCTAATTTTTTTTAAATAGGGTTTTATGCATAAACTATTCCTTGTTTTAACTATTTTTCATACAACATTTCAAAATAAACCTCAGGAGAAATATAAAATAATAAACTGTTCCCATATTCTTTAAGGTTTTCTTAATAATTTTATTTATCTATCTTAAAAGGTCTCAAATATACTAAATAATTATCTTCGATCCAAATATTTTTAGGGCAAATTTCATAATGAGCTTCTCCTAATAGAAAAAAATATTACTATTAACATAAGATCAAGCAAAAAATAAAAAAATATTTACCTATTTAATGCAAACATTTTAAAGAAATGACTAAATTTTAAAATAGTCTTTGTTTTCTTTAGCTATCTAATTCGCCTTTTTTAATTATATCTGACAATCTCTAAAATTTACTTTAACTTTTGGTGGTTTAATTATTCTTAAACCAAGGTTCAATCACATAACTAAAATATTCTAAGAGAAAATAAATAAATTTTATTGTATGAGATATTTTATTTATTTACATTTATTTACATCTTAACCAATAAAGATATTATCCGCCAATACTACTCCTTGATTAAAAGCTTTTATTAGATTATCAAACCTTATTTTCTAGTTTAAATCATTGAAATTTAATGGCCTCTTGAAGATTTTTACTCCTTGTGTAGTATTCTTAATAAACCCTTTGTATATAATGCATCCTTTCTTCTTTTTTTCTAAATATTTGCAAAACGAATCAAGACTTATTCAAATTTTGATAATAGCATTACCTTCTTTGATATCATATTCAATAAGACAGTCTTTTAAATCAACGACGTAATCCTCAAGATTAACACTCTCAAACGAATCTCCCATCTAGTTTAATGAAGTATATACAGAATATGCTCACTATTTTATGAACCTTGATTAAATGTCGCCTTTGAAATCCTTGTATTGTTAATTCCACAAAATCCCCTTTATTTTATTATTTTATTTTGAATTCAAAAATTTGCCAAACCTACGCTTAAAAATAACAAGATATTTTTTACTTAATTATAAATTGCTTGATAATAAATTGTCAGCTTTGCTAGCAAAGTAGCTGTTTTATAATATTGATGAATGGCTTATCTCTGTTTTTATTTTAAAATTTGTAGATTCATATCTAATTTAAATTATAATTAGAAATACTTCTAATAAAATTTTTAAAAATAAATTAATAAATTTTTTATACTATTTCACTATTTATCTTTAAATAATCGCAATTTAAACAATTTAAAAAAAATAATAATTATTCATTTTTAATAATTAGTTTAATTTAAATCATAATTTTTTTGGAAGATTTTATATGAATTGTTAGAAATTCTATAAATAAAATAAAATTATTTTTTAAAATACAATCTAAATATCTAAATTTTCAATATTTTCTATATTTAAAAAAATAAATATTAATTATTAACTTAAGAGAATAAATTTAAGTTTGTTCTTATAATGCATTATTATATATGTAAAAAATTTTAATTCCTCATAATTAGTTATTTATAAAATTTTGTTTAAAAAAATTAATGTTAATTTTATTCTTTGTTATTAAATTAATTTTTTTAATTTTAATTATTTTATTCATTCAAAATATTTTAGTTTTAGAAAATTACTTATTTTAACTTTTTTAAATGATCCATCTATTTTTATACTAAAAATTTAATTTAATTTAAAAATTCAGTAGTTCATTCAAGCATTTTATTTTTAGAATTAAAAAAGTGTTTTGATATAATTTAAAAAATTAAAATATTTATTTATAACTTTTATTTATTTATTTATAAATGTAAAGAAATTTAAAAGTGAATTTAAAATATTTTTGATATTTATCTTTTTAAATGGAGTCAATAACTTTCTTTAAATTCTTAATTTTAACTTAATGCGTATTTTCACTTATATTTAAGTTGGCAGATATGTTTATCTGATTTTTTTAATTCTAAGTCTTTTTGATGAGTTTAAATTTTGAAATCAGCCAATATATTAAGTGAAAAATACCATGTATGTTAAATAACGGTTAAAAAAAGCTTATTCAACAGGTTGAATTATAATAGAAAAATTAGTTAAATATTATTTATTCACTTAGAATAATTAAAGTCAAAAATATTATTTTAGATTAATGTTTTATATATACTATAGTGATGATCTCATAACATTTCTTATAAACTTAAATCATTATTTTTTGTAGGTAATTAAAATAGAAAATTTTTAAATAAGAAATTAAAAATAATAAATTTAAATAAATAAATTTATTAAAGATACAATTAAAAAATACAAACATAAAATAGTTTTAGATTTTAATTAATGAGTTAGTTTACTCATATTGTAAAATCAGGACTCAAAAAGCTAAATGATTTTAAATAGTAAAATTACTGAACGCTTTAACTTTCTAATTTTTATTCTACTAAAGAAATAGACAAACAGACGTTATGAAATAGCATTATGAAACAATTCTTTGATTAGCTTAATAATCTTAAAAGTAGATTAAATAAATTTCATAATACTACAATCTTATGCAAATTCCTTCATAGATACTATATTACCACCTATATTCTATCACTTTATTTTAAAATAGACGACTAAGGAAGCGGATATAAATGAAGCTTATCAGATATTAACCATAAAATAGAAAAATCAAAAAATTTAGAATATAATTAATCTATTCTATTATATTTTTAAACGCCAAAATTTTATAAAGACTTTTTTTAAAAAAAGCTGTTTATGGATAAAATTTTGATAATAAAACTTCTTATTTTATATAATTTAATGTACAGCAATATCCTATTTTCGAGTTTTTTATAGTTGAGTCATTAATTTTTAGTAAATTTACTGGCAGTTTATGATAAAAAATAACAAAAGATGAATGGATTATTATTTATAAATTCTTATAAAAATTAAGGTGAGTTAGGTAAATAATAGTAATTTATATATAAACTCCTAATCCTTTTCAATGCAGTATGCTATGCAAATACAGATAGTATTTCGCTTTTGATTGAAATAAAGTAAATATAATTTCATAGAGTTGAAAAGTAAATTAATAATTTAGTTTTTTTTTTTTGATCAAAATCAGTCACAATTATTTCAATTAATCCTAATCATTGATTTCAAGCCTATTTCAAATTATCAAATAGCCAATGCTGCAAAAAATAAATTAATAATTATGTATGTGTTTTAGAGAGTAAATAAGTGAGGTAAGGTTTTTTTGAAGAATTTTGTTAAGAATAAGTTAAGATTGAGACTAGAATATATACAATGCATATTTATTTACAGGTTTATTGAATAAATTAATTTATTTGTTAATTATTTAAGGGTGTTTTGAATATTATTTGATTAAAATGTATTGAAATAGAATGTTTTTTATTTTATTGATTATTATTCACATGAAGATTCTTTATCCAATGCCTCCAAGGAAAGAGCCAAAGATGTTTCCAATCATGGGAATTGGAATGACACTCTTTCCAAAGGATTTACCGAGTTCCTTAGAAGAGTACTTAAGGAATAATTTAATAGATTTCTTGTAGTGTCCTTGAACTCCAACTTTAATAACTTTAGAGAATTTGTAGGCAATTTTAAGAGCCTTGAAAAGTTAGAAAGTGCTTGCAGAGACACAGAAATTGCTAGTGCAGTCAGCTCCAGAGATAAGAGATACCAATTGGTAGAAAATGAAGTTAATAGTTAATTCGAGGAAAGCTTCAAAGATTTCATATCCGATGGCATTAGCGAATTCAGTTTTGCTCTTGTATTAGTCAATGAAAACTGATTATTCACTTAATCCAGCGATAGCATTCTTAGAAGCAGCTTCAATGAGTTTGCTTGAAGCCTTAGAAATATTTTCAGATGAGAACAAGAATTTATCAAGAGTGGAGGTACAGAAATCAGCATCCAAGTAGTTTTCAGTGATTTCAACGATTCTGTCAATATCTACAGTCATTTTTGTGAGATTTGTATCGAAAGGAGTGGTTTGAATTGATTTCAGCCTTGCTCTTCAAAGAATGTAGCGATAGTTTGATTTGTATTCATTTACAATTTTCTTAATTAAGTATTAATTATGAAAAGGTGGGCTTATTTCGCATTTAAAGGCACGAGCTGGATTAAATTTCTTTTGACTGATTTAATTAATTAGCTATTCGAAATTTTTGAGATTTGTTAACACGATCTCTAAATACAAAAATAGTAATTAAATAATTCTCAAGGATCTATTTTAGTTTCTTTGTTCTATTTTTAATTTAGATATAGACCTTAAATCCAATCACATTATTTTATTACACACCCCTTTCTATCTTTTTTTTTTTGTATAGTGCCTTCCATCGCACGAACATCCACCCTCTTAACGAATTTCACAGATTGTTAAATTCAAAATAAATTTAAATCGCATTTTTTCATGCATCAGTTTTATGTAATTATAGAGTGATATTAGATAATATACATAATTAATGAGTTGAAAAAAAAAAGACATAATTACAATTCGATTGACAACAAAATAAATATTTTGCCTAAAATTAGCTTTCTGAATTAAATATTCTTTCACTCAAATATTATTGGCTTAACTTAATTTCGTAATTTGATTCTGAATTAAAACATTGTCACATAATTTTTATTAGGTTAGCTAATAATGAAATGCAATTAGCTATAAAGTGACATCAAATGTTTAGTACAATTAAAAATTGTTAAAATCCATTCAAATACAATCAAATATCATATTTAAATACTCTATTTTTAGTTCTTTTTTATGCAAAATAAAAAAATTAAAACAACCTAAAATTAAACGCAAATGTCATTCCATATTGTCAAAACACAATTTGCATAAGTGTTTGTGCATTAAAATAAAAAATCCTTTGATTTTCTTAATTTTCTTTTCAAACGATGTGATAAATTGGTGGAGGATCTCCACATACCCTTAAACACTTAGTGCATCATTAACATTAAATACTTTTTCATTACTTCAAATTAATTTTGTGTTTTGCTGGTGGGCGAGGTGCAAACTCTTTAAATAAAAATTTGAAGAGTAAACAAAGAAAGAATGTTTTGAAGATTAAATTAGTTTAAATATTAAATTTAAAAAAATTCAGCATTATTTTTAGTTTTTTTCAAACAGCAAGCAAGTGCCATTTAAATGATTTTGAATTTAAAGTTAAAATTAAATTTAAAATTTATTTCATATATTTATTCTTTCATATCTTTAGCTAAATAACAAACACTAAGATTTTAAGTTTAGTTAATTAGCCAAAAATATGGCAAGCAGCTTGAAGTAAAATAATCCTCTAACTCTCTCAATATTTTTATTTAAGTTATTTCATCACTTATATAGGCTTTAAATTTCGCTTTAATTTCTAGTTATTAACGAATCTGTTAGTTATTTAGTTTATTAGTTGATTCAAGTATTAAGCCTTTTCAAGCTAAATTAATCTTCAAAACAATTCAATAAAATTTGTTATTAAAAACTCCTCTCAGCGAAATAAATTATGTTTTTCTACTAACCTTCATACAAATATTTTTCCTTCTTTTTCCAATATTTTAATTTTCTTTCTTTTTGTGTTTGTCAGGTTAAAGTTACTGAGAAGAAAAAATTTAGAGGTTTTGTATGTAGCAAGTGATTTAAGGAATGACATCAAATAAAAAATTTGCCAAACAAAGCCACTCTATTATTATCTATTTAAATGAATTTGTTCTATAGTGTAGGAGATAAATTTCTTTCATGCGTCATATCATTTGTCAGATCTAATAAACTCATTTTTGTTTGGCTTTTCAAAATGGTGCTAACAAAGTTTTTAAAGAAATATGTATGTTAAAAGTAAATAGAAAACATGTATCTTAAATATTATGCATTTCTTTAACATGTAAAATCATTATATGATGGAATATTGATGAAAAGCGTTCAAAATATTTGTAATTTTCCTCTCTAAAAATTATCTCTCATGAAAAAAAAATTGTGGTAAAATAGTTAAAGATTTGGTAATAGTTTCATAGTTTATTTCACTATTTGCAATGAAGTATTTGCCATCCGATGTGGCTCTGCAGAATATGCATATATATTCAAAATAAAAACTAATATACAGAGCTGGTACATTTTATATAATAGAGGCATACTACTTACTATCAAAAAATAAAATTGTGGTGATAATTTGGCTGATCTAAAGAAAATCAAAACTTCCTCTCTGCTCAAGCTTAGCGTTTATTATAATGAGAGGAAAAATTAGATTTAGAATAGACAAATTTTTCTTGCTTTTTTAAGTAAGAAAGAGAGAAAGCAAGCATGCAAGCAAGTATGCTTACAAGCAAAAGTGCCTATTCTATTTAACAATTTAGTTATTACGAGAATAAATAATCAGTATATAATTCCATCACATATAGAATGATACATAATGAAACATATAATCTGATAATTCACTCTTTTCAAAACTAATTTTGTTCAATAATAAGCTTTTCATTCATTTAATTAATCAATCAATCACTCACTTTAGCCTCGCATCTCTATCTATATAATATGCGATTCTAATGTGTTGTTCAAAAAATTTTTTTGCTTTCTTTCGAAAGTATTATTTGATGGGGGGAAACTTCCACAAACAATCAAGATCTGAAAATATGTATGAATAACGAGCATGAAAATTAAGTTTTAAGAATGTTAAATAAATTAGAATTTGTGAAAAGAGAAAGAAAGAGACTTAGCTGCTATTGCAACTCACAAAGGGGTAAAACAACTCTGTAAGCGAATAATAGAACTAAGGGTAAGAGAGGTGAAAAATATGTTTTTTGTTTTTTATTTTTCTTTTTGTATTTATTAATGAATATATATATAGGTTATTATTATAGGTTGTTAATATAAGTTTTAATACCAATAGCAACATTAATGTTCACACATTCTTAGAGGTTCTCTTATCAGCAAAGTCGCTAGCACTTAATAAGTAGTTAGTTAGTTAGTTAGTATGTTTGTTAGTTAGTAAGTTAGTTAGTTAGATTGATAGCTTTCAGCATTAATATATATACAGAATGCAAGTCATATTTTTTTATAAAGAGAGATATTATGATAATATGAAGAATAGTACAACTTCAACACAGTCTCTTATGCATCATATTTATACAATTTACAATATGCAATTTTATTAATAATATTTATCTTCTTTTTAATTTAATTTATTTTTTCTTCTTTTCTCTTTTTTTTTTAGATTTTTAATTTTATTTTTTAATTAATTAATTATTGATTTTTCTTTTTTTCGTAGTTGAAGAAAATCTTCAAAATTTACTTTTCTTTATTAACATTTAAAACTTAATTAAATTTTCCACACCTTAATTAAATTTGTTATTTATGTATGTATCTTCCACTTCCTCCATATATTTTCATCTTCACACAACCCATATTAATTAAAATTGATAATAACTGTTTTAAACAAAAAATTAGTAAATTTTTGTGGTACTTTGATCCATTTTGATAATAAATATATAAATTTAATTTGATCATTTCAATATTAAATTATTACCAATTTTACTTCTTTGATAAAGAAGAATATTGAATGAAAATTTAAATATCAAAGCAAAATTTTTATTCTTCGACTATAACAATTCTATCATAATTTAATTAATATTTTTTAAAATGATATAAATAAAAAATAAACTTACTTCCAATAATTATTTCATTAGATTAAAAAAAATAAAAATTGTTTCCCTAAAATAAAATAAAAAGATCAAAATATTTTTTTGAATAATAAATAATAAATGAATTCGTTTATTGTTAAAAAATTATAATGCTAAAATCAAACTTTTTCAATCATAGTAAATTAAATATTTAATAAATAGTTCTTCTAATTAAAAATATATTTGAAAATATAGTATGTAAGCATAATAAACAAATTACTTTTTTACAAGCTATATTTAATTTCTAAAAAATAAAAAAATATATTTATAATAAAATGACTAAAACGTATTTTTTATAAAAATCTCCAGCTTAATAAAAATATATTTTCAAAATATTAATTAAAAAGATGTTATTTTTATTCATACTATTTTCATTTTTAAATTATTTATGTTAGATAATCTACAAATTATTAATTTTTCATTAATTTGCCATTTAAGTGAAAATCTAATAAAATATTTGATATTAAAATTAAAAATTCTATTCACCTTATTTTGATTATCAATAAAATTTGATGAGTATTTTTTTGATCTTAAATAATAATCTAAAGATATAAATATTTCTATTAAAAATTATTTAAGTATTTTAATAGTGATAGAATTAAAAAAAAATTATTGTTTATTAATTTACTAATTAGTATTTAATTTAAATAAACGATTTTTTGATGTAAAGTAGAAATTTTTACACTTCAATTTAATGATTTTTAATTTTGAAATATTTTAACTATTTCCAAGATAAAATTAAAATTCAAATTTCAAACGTCAACTTGATCATTTTTAAATTTACGTCAACTAAACATCATATATATAAATAAAAGAATAATAATAAAGGCATAAAATTCGATATCTAAATCTATAGTAGTTTATTTTTATTTAATTTTGAAGGATTTAGAAAATAATAATATCTAAAGGGTTGTATGTATATTTTAGATTTTACTTGAACTTAAATTAATTTTAAGCAAATATAAATAATAATAAATTTATGAATTTCTAGAGTATAAAAAATATTTTTAGCTTATTTTATATGAAAATAAATATTTAGTAATATGTAATCTCACTCCTATAGCTCAAAATTTATAGAGAAAATTATTTATAAAAATAAATCTTTTTTGATTAATTCTAAAATTTATAAAATTAGCTCTGGTTTTATTTAAGATATAGATTGATGGATTGTGATTAATAAAATCTACTTTCTCAATACAATATTTAATAAAGACAAAATCTAATTAAATAATTAAATTGTAATTCCTTTTAGATTACACTATTAAAAGAAATGTAAGTAAATTAATGTATTTTTTATTATTTATCAATTGTAATCTTAATCTAAATTACCAATAATCCATTTCCCTTAAATCATAGTTTCTAAATATTTTTTGGTAAAATTGATATATTAAAAATTCTATCTTAATTTAATTGCTTTATTTTTTTGTTTTTTTCCTTAATAGGAGAAATGAATTTATTAGATTTGATTAAGATTGGCTTTTCACTTAAATACTCGTACATAACTTTATTAGATCTTAATCAATCTTTCATTTAATCTATATATTGAATTTGGAACTTATTTTTATTCAATAATTAATTTTATTTTCTAGTTAAAATCTATTTTGTTTGTAAATTTGTAACACGCATTCTTTATTCTTTTTCTATTAAGACCTTACATTTTTAAAAATGTATTATCAATTTTTTTGTTTTTTTATTACAATTATTAATTAGAAAAAAATAAAAAAGAATTTTAATCAAATAAAAATAGTTACATTGTATAACTTTTTATGAATGATATTTTATGGACTATCAAATTTATTAATTTAGCTCTTTTTATTTCTTCTGAGTGTTTTTTTATGACAAATCTAACTCAATCAAATTAATGCTTATGCATTATTTATAAACTTCTTAAAATAGATTTTTTTAAAATTATTTAAATTTTTAAATAGATTTTAAATTATTCTTTAGTCTATGAAATTTGAAATTTTATCATTAATTTGAAAAAATAGAAATTTATTAGTTTTTTGTTTATAAAAATTAATCAAATTTATTGATGTGCAATGATTTGATTTGTAAGCTAATCTTCTTTTAATCTATTTTTTCCCTTCCTTTAAAAATTATATGTAAATTTAAAATTAGTTGCTATTTTGAAACAATAATAACTCATTTTTAAAATGCAGAAGACTTTTAAAACCATAAAATCATATTTTTGTAATTCATTAAAATATACTGGAGATTTTTCATTCAAAATCTGAGTGTTTTTCTAAAAGATATAATTCATATTTTCTTTTTTAAGCTAATGTAATTGAGATTAAGACGTAGATTGCAATAAAGCTTTAGGTTTTGTGGTAAAAAATTGAATTAAATTAAAGATTTTTGATTTTGATCAGGCAACTGAAGATTAAGCTTTCTTTATAATATCACTATGCTTTAGATAAAATTATTTGATCCCTAATTTCAAATCTCAATTAATAATTGATTTGATTTTATAAATCTTTTTTTGACTAAACCTAATCAAAAATAAATACAAAAGATTAATCTAGAGTTAATAAAAACTCAAACGCATAAATGAATTTGGATACATTTATTAGACAGATATGCATATTTTCTATCTTTATTTTAGCTAATCAAATATATTCTTGTAAAAAAAAAATTATTCTCACTCTTATTTAAACTATATTACTTTATAAAATGACATTTAGACCCTGTTTTGTTTATATCTGATTTACAAGATCCTGTGATGCTTTATTTTGGAAAATGGACAGTTAGCAACTACGAAGATTTATCTAATACTTTTTGGTTTTAAGTGAATGATAAATAGCACAGGTATGAACACAACTAAGTTACTACTATTTCAAAAGTTTATAAAACAGATGATCCTCATTACAAGCTAACTATCAACTTCGATATTGTCATATTTAATTTAAATAAAGAGTAAATTAATTTATTCTAACTATTTATACTAAACTTATTTTATTTTAACTTTAAGTAACACAGACTGTTCAAATTAAAATATAGGCAGCCATCTAAATAATCCTATGTGCACCGTAAGCTATGACTGGGAAAACGGAAAAGATTTTATTATTGTTTTAATTGATGGAAATCCATATAAATTTAATGATTTCAGTTAATCATAATAGTTGAATGGAAAGACAGTTTTAAATTTTAGTATCACTATTCCACATGTTAGATAAACTCTAAGTTTTGATTTTATACCCTACAATACAAAATGGAACTTATTTACAACTCTTGAAAAGTAATTGATTGATATTTATTTCTTATTCAATAAATATTTAAAATTATCAAATAATTTAAGAAATTTATTTTTATTTTCTAAAATTTTATTTCCTAGTCTTGATTTACTAAACATTTCTTAAATAAGATGTTAAAATCTTATTGAAAAATAATATTTTTCCAAACAATAATTTTATCAGAACCTAATTAAAATTTGGCTTATATTTAATAAAAAATATTTTTACGAACATTTGTGTTTACAAAAATAGAATCTTATTTATTAAAAGAGAGTTGAGTTTAAGCTTATTTTTTTTAAGGCAATTTTTCATGGAGTCTTTTTTTAAATAAATAAATAAATTATTATTATTTTTCATATCATAAATTGTTTAATATAAGCCAAATTTTCATTTGGTTACAGCAATATAGCATTAAAAAATTAATTTATTTATTTTATTTATATCATTTTAATTATTTTAAATATGGTTTTAATGTAAAATATTTAAATAAAGTCTAAATATATATTATGAAGTATGCAGTGATAATTGTTTGTGTCTTTCTTGTTCTAATTAAGGTAATTGTTTGCAGTGCTAATATACACAATATTATGACACATTAAGCTAAAAATGTATAGACTGTTAACCTAATTGCTTTTATTGCTCAGACTCTAGTACTTGCTATTCTTGCGTATAAGGATATTTTTTAAATAGTTAAAATGGAAAATGTGAAGATTAAAGTCTGCACCCAAATTCAATTGGAATTGAAGGAATATGGGTATAGTCACCTAGCTCTAATTGTGAAATATGGGATAAAACAGGAGCATGTATTGTTTAAAAGTAAACAAATGTTTGTCCAGCAGGATATTTTGGTCCTAGTTGTAATTAATAATGCGATTCTATTTTAAACTGTGAAACTTGTTCATAAAATCTATCTTGTGATACATGTAAATCAACAAATCCATTTTATTATAACCAAATATGCTCTTCTTAATGCTACTAATAAGGGTACTATGCAAAGAGCCATACTGAATGTGATCGTTGTCATTTTACTTGTTAAACATGCAATGGTCCACTTTAGAATAATTGTTTATCTTGTAGACTTTAAAATTATTATTTTATGGAAAATACAAACGAATGTGTTTTGTGCTAAGATACTTACTTTCCTAATGATGTTGATAACAGTTGTGATTTATGTGAAAACGTTTTAAATAATTGTTATAAGTGTGAAAATATTGAAAATTAACCATATTGCACATAATGTAAAGATGGTAGTTTCTTGTATATGGGTAAATGCTACCCTGATTGTGCAAATTTTTAAAACACAAAAGCATTTGGTCCTCCTTTAAATAAATGTACTGTATGCTATGAAGGATGCTTGTCTTGCAAAGAATTCATAATAGACTATGAGTGTACTGCTTGTGCCCCAAATTTCTTTAAATATTAAAATATGTGCTTACCTTCATGTGATAATGCAATAGGTACTTATCCAGATATAACTTAAATGATATGCTTAAATTGTTAAGATTATAATTGTATTGCATGTTTAGGAGCAGGGTATAATTAATGTACAAGGTGCTCATCATACACTTAATTAGTAAGTGGAACTTGCAAATTGTGTGCAAGCAACTAATTTTTCAATTAATTTTAATCAATATGCTAAGATTGCCCTTTGAATTGTGAATTTTGTTAAGAGTAAAACAAATGCTAATTATGCAAATTAGGTTACTTCTTAGATTCTTAGTAACCAGGCTCTCCGTGTGTATCATTTTGCAGTGGAATTTAATATGGAGATGTAACAACCAGAGTTTGTTTAAAATGTCCTCCAGGTACATTTAAGAATTAGATATCTGGTTAATGTGATAAATGTGAGGATGGATGTTAAATCTGTTTGAGCAATGGCAAATGCACCTAATGTTTCCCTAATTATATTCTCAATGCATGTAATTCAGGAGGTAAATAATGTACTTAGTGTCCTCACCCTAATTAATATAGCATAGGGTCTAATTCTCAGTGTTTTAATTGTGATCCTATTTGTTAAACTTGCTTCGGTTCAGGTCCTCTAAATTGCGTATAATGTTCAGATGGATATTTTAAAGCAATCAACAATCTTTGCCTTGAATGTGATCCTTCCTGCTAAGCCTGTAGTCTGGGGCCAACATTTTGTATTTCATGTAAGCCAGGATATGATTATATAAGCTACGAGTCCTCTCTTCCAAAATCAAAATATAAAACTTGCTATAAAAGTTGCCCTGCTGGTTAAAATACTGATTAATAAAATAAGATCTGCTATAGGTGTAGCTATGCCTGCAAAACATGTTCAGGACCAGGTGATAATTAATGTTTGACATGTATTGATGATATAAATGGTTTTCCTCTCTACAAAACATCTGACAATAAATGTGTAATTTAATGTCCATTGAATACATATTCTGATTTAAAAACAAAAAGCTGTCTAAACTGTGATAAATCATGCAGCCAATGTGTAGGACCAGCTCCTACAGATTGTACTGTTTGTAACAGTGGTTATATTTATAGAGCTGCATCTAAGACTTGCCTTACTGAATGCCCTATTGGTGAATATGATTAACGTACTTCAAATACATGTGAAAAATGCATGAATATATGCTATACATGCACTAATGCTAATTAATGCACATCTTGTCCCTCTCCTTTATACCTTTCTAGTGAAGCAACTTAGTGTCTTACTTAGTGTCCTTAAGATTAATATTAAAATGAAGATAATCGTGTATGCATTATTTGCCCTTCAAATTGCTTAAAATGCTAATCAGTAAAGCTATGCACATCTTGCAAAAATGGATTTTTACTATAAAATGGGTAGTGTGTAAGCTCTTGCTCTGAAGGTTTTTATCCTTCAAAGGATAACTAGTCATGCTTACCTTGCTCTACTTAGTGTGCTTCGTGCAATGAATTAATATGCTTAAAATGTGAAATAAAATCATATGTAATACTTGGAAAAGAATGTGTGTAGGAATGTCCAAAAGATTATGTACTCAGATAAGGCATTTGCATTACTACTGAAGACGAAATAAAAAGATATATGGATTGTAAATATACTTTCTTTTTTTGTTTTCTATTATAAACAATTTTTTATTTTAAATAGGTTATTCTAATTGTGATTAAGAAGTTAAGTTTGCTTAAGACTCTGATAATGCTGTAAAAACAATAGAAATTACTCAATCATCAATGAATGGATTTGCAATGTTTTTCGGAGGATTAGGTAATTATTTTTTTTACTGGTTGCAGATGTAATAAATTATGGGAAATATGATGTTTTTAAAGAATGCACGAGCTTTAGGTATTGGAAATTTACACTTAAAGACTTTGTATATGGAGAACTTATTTAATTTGATTCCTATTGTAGCACCTTAAGAAGATGTGATAAAAAATTTTGAAGGAAGAACAGATGCTATTGCACAAGGCTTATAGCCATAGAATTTGTATAACTTTTTTGTTTAGAACTGCTAGTATTCTCTTAGTGCTTTGGCATTATGTTTTTTGATCCTACCTATCCTTTACAAGGTATCAAAAGATAGTGAGTTTTTAAATTTATTATACTTATATTGCAGATGGAATGTAATAATAAGATTAATTATGATATCAAGTAATTTTCTTTTGCTTTGCACCTTCTTTAAGTTTTAGTAAGGATCTATGACTGGAAGTTTAAATATTGCTGATTTCTTTTGCATAGTGATATTCCTGGTGATTTACATAGCAGCATTTTCTTTCCTAATATACTGTAATAAAAAAATGGTGTTACCATATCCAACTCAAAGGTCAATAAATGCTTTTTATTATGATATAGAAACTTCAAGTTATTTGCAAAAAAGTTTTTGGGTATTTTTTGAAGTTAGAAAATTAATAGTTTGCTTTTTGATAGTTATTACAGAAGGAAGTGCTGCTGTACCTTGGATTTATTTAGTTTTATGTATAATATTCTTAGCATATCATTATAAATTTAATCCTTTCTTAAATGTATTATTATAAAGATATATATTTATATCTGAAATAATAAACATCCTTTGCTTAGTATTCCTCAGTCTCTCAGTAACATTTTATAATAGTACATCTTCAGTATATTTTGCTTATGTATTTGTGATATTCTTGATAATATACCAATTATGGGCTTTTGTAACATAATTGTATTAACTTGCTAAGCTTTTGATAACTCTTTTCCTTAAGTATAAGGTTCCTAGCAGCCCAAACTAAAGAAATCGCACAGTTTCTAAACAACCTTTCTTGCTCAAAGATAGTTTAGGATAAAATTAAAAATAAGAAATTATCTAATAGATTAATTAATAAATGAGTGATAATTATAATATTACTGACTTTGCTGGAAGATCACCTGTGTAGTCTCCAAGAAAAAAGAGAGAAACATAAGGATTATTTTAACTTCAAAAAAATTGATATTTACATTTTAAGTTTTGAAAGATTAATATTATTTAATTAAAATTTAAAATAAGTTTTAATTTATAAAAAGTTTAGTTTAGTTTATTTAATTTATATTTTTTTAATTTTAAAACATACCAAAAATTAAGGAGGTAAAAGTGTTTCAAATAATTAATTGTAATATTTATTTTATGGAATTGATTTTATATTATTAAGGTATTTTATTTAATTTAAAATAGCAAAGTTTTAATTTAAAAATATTTCCTCATGTTTTTTGTTCAATTAAATTATTGATTTTTATTGAAAATTTAAATTATATTAAATAAAATTGAAAAAAAATTTTTAATTAAATTTTTGATGAACTAAAGCAAATTTAAAAATTTTTTAGCAAAAAAGAAATTTTTATGAATTTATAAAATAATAAATGAATATTTAACTCTTAGAAATAAAAATATCATAAAATAAATCTTAAAAATATATATATAATTTAAACATAAATAAGCAGCATATTATGTTCAATTTTTCTTATAAAAATAATTTAACTGTGTTGATAAAGAAACATTAAATGATATATACTTAATTAATAATAAATAAAGATAAATTAGCTATTCCATATTTAAGTTGTGGATTAAGTTAGGTATATTTTATATATTAATCATTTTGATTCAAATTGAATTTGACTTTAATTTGTATAATATTAAACTACAAATTAAAGTTTTCAACTTTTTTAGACTATTTATATTTGAAAATTAAATTGTATATTTAGATAATATTCATTTTTAAAGACAGTAAGATATTTAATTACATAATTACAATTCCTTAAATTTAATCTTAAATGTATTATCTCATTTAACAATAATGCATAAAAGAATAAAATAACTTATTATTGAATATAATACTTTAAAATATTGATAAATATCAGAATTAAAACTTAAATGTTAAAATATAGAATAGATAGCTTAATAAACTTAAATTTAGAATTAATATTTAATGATTTTTTAATCAAAAAAAAATCTAAACAAATTCATAAAATGGTAATAATTTATTAACTTTTAAGTTAATTTATTAAAATTTTTTATCAAATAATTTATTTTTTTTTTTACAATTCAACTTCAACTAATTCTTTTATCTCATTTTATATAGGCTTACTAAAAGTTTCGTCTATCGGGTAATATAAAAGTAAGCTGAATAAACTTATTATCCCAATACCAAAAAGTGGATTTACTCCATATTTTATTAAAGATGAAATAAAATAGCTACAGAGAATACTTCCAAATTCACCAACAAAAGAAGCAAAACCTAATCCAACTGTTCTTACAGTAATTGGAAACATCTCTGTAAAGTAAATAAAAGCTATTCCCCATTCAAAACTCAAGAAAAATCTTGCTAGAGCCACTAAAATAGCTTACATAGTTTTTTCATAGCAAACATCTGAGCAATCTTAAGGTATTTATATAAAGTTAAAAGAAATCATAATACAGCTGAAAATTAAACCTGAAATTATGCAGCTATATTTTCTTTTAAAATAAGGGACAAAAGGAATTATAGCAATATATCCTATTGTATCAGCAATAGAGGTAGCTAAAGCATTTGATTTTATATCAAAACCAAACTACGAAAGAGTCAGATTGGAACCATAATAAGATATTTGAATGAAAAAAAGAATTAGACCTGAGAAAATAGAGTTTAATCTCAATGAAGGAAAAACAAAAAGATCTCTTATCCCATAAATTCTATTTTTATTTACTTCTATTTGTTTATCTTGTAGTTATTCTTTAGTAATAGTATCTCTTTTGTTTATTTGAGCTATGTAATTCAAAACTTCTACTGTTTTTAATTTATCTTTTTCATATAGAAATAAAGGAGGATCTTATATTTTTTACAGATATAAACAAGATATTAAGATGGGAATTCCAATAAAAAGCATCATAACTTTGTAATCTTCTGATATAAATTTAAATAAAACCAGTAAAGAACCACCTAATCCATAAAAAGGACTTATTGCTGCCATAGTGTACTGTCTAAATTTTCCTAAGGAATGATCATTAATCATGCAAAAAATTATATTAATGGTAGAATTAGCTCCAAATTATGAGAGTGCAAATCCAAAAACGCTTAGTACTATATCATCACTAAAAATGGAAGAAACAAGAGCACCAACTCCAGCTAAGATCCAAAACAATACTGTAGCAAATTTTCTACCGATATTATCTGCTATGTAAAGAGAAGCAATAAAACCTAAAGCACTACCTGCATAGTTAATAGCTATTAGTAAATCAGCAATATATTATCTGTCGCACAATAGCGGTGGATTAAATTACATAATAAAAGATTTTGGTTAAGAGGAAAAATATTAGCTTGGTTCAGGTTATTAGCATACCCAATTTTCACATTCATCACTTTTAATTTCTAGAGGGCAGTGAAAGGAAGGTTTTTCGTAAGTGAATATTGGAGACAGAATGCAAGTTGCACCAAATAATGATACAAACCCAGAAAATAAAAAAAATCTCTTTTAGTAAGTATGCTAACTACCTACTTACTCAAGAGCCTCCTAAATACTAAGCTTTTTAATCTAACATTGTTCCTCTGGAATTGTATTATCCTAATTAAAGTGTTAATACTTAAATTGTTTGCTCATTTTTCTATAGAAGAAATTAAACTCTTTTTATAAATATTACTTAAATCCCTTATCGATTTAAAATTTTTTATGAAAAAAAGTAAATATTTTTTTTTAAAAAAAGGTCTATAATTTGAGTTATTTCATCTAAAGAAAAAAAATCTACCTAAAATACTACTGTTTATAAAGAGAAAAATTTTTATGTTATCAAAAAATAATTTGAAACAAGTTATTATGCAAATATTTATTTTCATATCATGAAATAGTATTTTATTTTAACTGACTCTTTTTTAAAAAATATAAAAGTTAAAATTGTTTTACTGATTTTTCAAATAATATTTAAAGACTAAATTCTAGTCAGTCATATACGCTTACTTTACTTCTAAAACAAAATAACTAGATATAAAAATATTTTTTAAAATAATGAAATAAATTTATTTTAGAAAAAGAAAAAAATCTACCTAAAATAAATACTATTTTGTTTAAAGAAAAATTTTTATGTTATCAAAAAATACTTTGAATAAAATAAATTATGGAAATATTTTTTTTCATAAAATAAAATAACATTTTTACTTAATTGGATTTATTTTATAAATTAAATAATTTTTAAGGACTAAATTCTAATCAGTTATCTACACTTTTATTTCTACTCAATAAAGATTTCTTGATTTTATAATATTTTTTTAAAACAAACAATCAAATAAATTTGTTTAAGATTTTTTATTTTAATTAATTTTGGTTAATTTTAAATAATTTAATAAGAATTTATTTTATTTATTTTAATTCATTATTTTGATAAGGAAAACATATTAAAATAGTTGTATTTAATTGATGAGATAATTTTTTCAATGAGACTACATTTTGAAGGAGATGTATGTATGTATGTATGTATGTATGTATGTATGTATGTATGTATGTATGTATGTATGTATGTATGTATGTATGTATGTATGTATGTATGTATGTATAAACAATAAATAAAGTAAATATGATATATTTTGTGTTTAATGTTTTATTTTAGAAAAATTTTTATGTTTATTTTTAAGAAAATTGTTTTCAATTTAAAGCAGCAACTGTTGGAATCTGTGCTGAAGATAACTTATTGTTAATTTGAGAAATATTTTATAATTCCTTCTATTCATCAGAGGAGTCTTTTTTAATGTTTTCCAAATTTTTGGTGAATGTTTTTCCTTCTTCCTCTTTTTGCTTTTCTTGATTTATTCTCTCTTCTTCGACTAATTCTTTGATTTCAGCTTATTAAGGAACTCCATAGGTTTCTGTCATAGGGAAGTAAAAGACCAAACTGATAATACTTACAACACCCATACCTAGTAATGGGTTGATTCCTTAATTTATTAAATAGGTTAGGAAATAACTAGAGAAAACACTGCCTAAATATCCTACAAATGAAGCAAATCCTAATCCAATTGTTCTCACAGTGGTTGGGAATATTTCAGTAATGTAGATAAAAGCGAGTCCCCATTCAAATGTTAAGAAGAAACGGGCAATTGTTACAAGAGCAGTTTGAAGTTTCTTTTCAGAGCAGTTATCACCACAGTCATCAGGTACAGTAATTTAGTTGAAACAAATAAAGATTACACTATAAATTATACCTGGACAGAAGCTCCATCTTTTTCTTCTAATATGGGTAATAATTGGAACAATAGCTAAATATCCACAAGTATCAGCGATAGATGTTGTTAAGGCATTTAATTTAGTATCCAAACCAATTTAAGAAAGAATTAGGTTGGAACCATAGTAAGAGATTTAAACGAAGAATAAAATAAGACCTGAGCAGATAGCATTATAACGCAAAGAGCGATATTTGAAAAGATCCTTGAGTCCATAAATTCTAGAGCTTTTTATTTACACTTCCTTATCTTCAACTTCATCATATTAAACTGTAGGACGATTGTTAATTTTAGCAATTTTGTTCAAAACATCAATAGCTTATTGCTTATTTTTTTCATATAAGAAAAGAGGAGGATCATAAAAGAAGAAGAGATAAATGCAAGAAATAGTAATTGGAACAGCAATGCACAACATAATTAAGCGAAACTTTGGGGTTATTACTGCCATAAGGACTAACACACAACCGCCAACACCGTAAAAAGGATTCAAAGCTGCCATAGTGTATTCTCTAAATTTACCTAAAGAATGGTCATTCATAATACAAAATACAATATTGATAGCAGAGTTAGCACCAAATTAAGAAAGGGCAAATCCGAAAACAGAAGCACCAATGTTAAAACCAAAAATAGTGGAGATATAAGCACCTACTGCTGCTAATATCCAGAAAATAATTGTACCGATTTTACGGCCTTTATTATCAGCAATGTAAAGTGATACAATAAAACCGATAGCGCTACCAGCATAGCAAAAAGCAACAGACATATCAGCAATATATTATCTTCCACAAATCAAAGGTGGATCGAAAGCCATAACAAAAGATTCTGGATGAGTGGAGAAGTAATCACTTGGATTAGGTTAGTCACATACCCAGCTTTCACATTTATCTGAAGAAACAGTGTCAGGGCAGTTATATGCAGGTTTTTCGAAAGTGAATGTTGGAGAAAGGATACTTGTTGCACCAAAAAGCCAAACAAAACCTGAAAAGAGGAAGAACAAGATTTAATATTTATTCTTGCTGCCAACACGTTCAAGGGCATCTATAATAGTCATTTTTTTGGCTTCCTTAGCAGTAGCTTCTTCAGCTACTTACTCTTAGTTAGACTTTTCTTGATTATTTTAATCATTCTATTTCAATTAATTGTCTTCAGTTACCATTTAATTAGTATGATTTTCTTAGTGATCAAACTATGGCATTTGTCTAATTTGTTTATTACCTGCTACGTCTTCTGAATTTTCTATTTACATTTTTTGTTTAATTTTAGTAAATAATTAATTAACTCAATTCAACTTCTTTTTTTGTTTTAGTTTTGTTTTTGTTTATTAATTAATTATATTTTTCTTTTCTTTTTTAATTCTGATACTTATTAAAGAGCAAGCAAAAATATTGGTTGAACTAAATCCCTATCTAATTAATATAAAACCCTATTTACTATACTTTAAATTTAATACCAAATAGGATGCTATGTCCAATATGAAAACAAAAGCTTAATTTCGTATTTTAGGTTATATAAGATTAATTTCTCATACTTTTTTTATTAATAGAATTTTCTTTTTATTTTTGAAGATTAATTGCATCCATTGGAGCACTTTCTTGCAAAAATCTGAATAAATTTTTTCATTTAATTATTTTTTTTGTCTGATGTATTTTATTATCGATTATAGCCTTTCAAATAATAGATTTTTCTTATTATTGAATGAATCTATGTCCATTAATAATATAAAGTAATTAGTCTTACGAAATCAAGGATTTTAATGTAAAAAGAAAAATTTTTAATAATATGTTTCAAGTTAGAAATCACTTTTGAGTCATTTTGAATTTATTAAGTGTTAGAATCGTTATTGATAAATGTAAACAAAGTGAAATAAAGCACTGCTTTGAAGACTAAAATTTCAAATTGCTTTTAATTTGATATAAATTTACCTATTTGTTAATGGGAATTCAAAGTTGAATAATAAATAAAATTTATTCTTTCTCAGTTTAAAGTATCTTTTAACTTAAAAAATGAAATCAAATAATTAACCAAATAAATAAATGAATGAATATTCAAATATTTATAACCTAACCATTTTATTCTCATTTTACTATTTTTTTCATTACTTAGGTTTTTTCATAAAAATTTAAATTATTTGTTAAATTTCGTAAACGAATGAAAAATTTTAGAAAAATTTAATAACTAAGATGCAAGCTATCTATGAGCAAGGCTAATTTATAATGTTATAGCTGTGGGATGATTATAAAAGCTCAGCTGCATTAACAAGATAACTTAATTAAAAGTGTGTAATTTGGAGAATGTCCTTCTACACAGACACACAAAATCCTTAAAATACCTTTTTTAATTTTTAATAAGAAACCTTATAAAAAAATTGATAGTCATCAAAATTAATTTCGTCATCGTAAAATATCGTCAATTTAAAGGATATTTTACATTTTATTATCCATCAATAATTATATTAAAAGAAATCTAAAAAGTAATGAGCATAAATTTATATCGTCTGTGGTTTAAAATATTTAATAAATTCCTCATATAAGGGTACTTTTTTGAAATTTATTTTTATCCTTCCAAATACAAAACTAAAAATGGAATTTGTCTTTCTATGAGTTTTTATTTTTTACATTTCTTAAAGTTACATAGATTAAATTAAGTCAAACAAAATTTTGCTTATTTTTTGCTTATATGTTTAAAATTAATATTGCATGATGGCTTTACTTCAATTAAAATTAAATGGCTAATAATGTTTGCCTAATGCGCATATTGATGATTTATATATTTTTCCTAAAGATTCTAGATCTCAGAAAATGATTAGTAAAAAATTTGCACGTTTCAATTAAGTATAAATAGAATCGATTTACTATTACGTCACATTAATTAAAAGAAGATTAATTACAATTCAAAATATGCAAAATTTCTCATGCGATTAAATATAGATAGACGCACTTGAAACATTCACTTATCCTCCATTAATTTACCAAAACATTACTCCAAATTACTGTTTAATAGATATTCAAATTTATTTAACAAAGCTATTATACAAAATAGCAACAACTTATTACTTTTTAGAATAAATTTATATATGTTGTATTAAAGGTGGTTTAAAGAAAAAAGTTATTGTTTACTAAAAGTGTAAATTTAATCAGAAAAAATTTAAGAAGACCAAATTTAGATTGCATTAATTAATTATCTATCTTTATTTCTATTATTCAATATCAATGCGCTCTAAGAATAATAATAAGTAAGTTTTAATCAATAATTTGTTTTTCTGGTAATTATAAAACAAATTTATAAATTTCATCATAAGCCTATTAAATTTATTCTTTTATGATTGCATTTCATTTCATTATCACTTAATTTTTTGAGAAAAAATTTTGTTACCATTTACAATGAAGATAAATTTACAAAAAACAGAAATTTTGCTATAATTTTAATAGATATTTTTAAAGTTGATCAAAAAATATTCATTATCTATTTTATTAATTTTTGAAATTCAAATAAAGAAAAAAACTAATTCAAAAAGAATAAAATGAAAGATAATCAAAAAATAAAATTTCAAAAAAATAATTTAAAAGGTTTAAAATGAAGAAATAAATCTAGTATAAAATTGAACAAGGAGAAAGTTAAAAAATTATTGAACAAAAAGAAGTATTTATAATTTTTTAATTTTATTTATTTTAAAAATAGTGAGAAATTAAATTCGACATTAAAGATAATGGATTATTGCTTAATATTATAAATTTATTAAAAGAAAATTTCTGAAAAATAATAAATTAAAATCTTTTTATAATTTTTATCTATAAAACAAAATAAAATAGATTTTCAATAATATTTATTTTAATGATTTCAAAATATTTTATCTATTTTATACTTTGATTTATAGATTAATTGATTTTTTTTAAATTATTTCTATTCTTATTAAAATTAGAATTTTTTAGAAAATTTTTGTTTTTTTGGTTGAAGATAAAGCCTATTTTTGAGAAAACTATTTTTTTGTAAATTGGTCTTAATATTAATGAGAATATGCAAAATTAAATAATAAAATTTAAAATAAATTCAATCAATTAAATTATAATAAATATTTATTAAAAGATATTAAAAATAAAATATTGAATTTTAATATAATCTATTTCTATTTTATACTTTGATTTATAGATAAATTTATTTTTTTTAAATTATGTCTATTCTAATTAACTATGTCCATTTTTTATAGAATTTTTAAGAAAGTTTTTGTTGAAGATAAAGCCTATTTTTGAGAAAACTATTTTTTGTAAATTGATCTTAATATTAATGAGAATATGCAAAATTACAAAATAAAATTTAAAATAAATTCAATCAATTAATTTGTAATAAATATTATTAAAAGATATTAAAAATATAATAGAAGCAATTATAATGAAAAATAACTAGTGATTATTTCATTTTAAATTAAATTATAATCTTTCAATTTATTTTGTAATATTTATTAAAGGAACATTTTTAGTGAACATTATTGATTATTACTTGTAATTGTAAGCATAGTGTTTTACTTGTATTAGTGATAAAAAAAAGCATATTCTAAGTAACAAAATCTATACTATTTATTGGATTATAAATCTCTTACATCCAATTTTATTATCTTTCTCAAGTTTAAAATTCTACTACCTCTAAGTTTAATCTTCTTTAAACCAAGCCAAAATTTTTAAATTAATTTTAAAATTATTTATAAAAAGTAAATTTATTGAAATAAAGTTTTGATGTTTGAGTATAAAATATGTAAATTTAGTCAAAAAATATAATAAAAATCTTAAATAATTAAATTTCTTAAAATTGCAGAGGATCCACTAAAAGTATGAATTATGTTAAGCATGTAATTTTCAACCATAAATTCTTAAATAATTATTGTCTCTGTAATATTACTAAATTGTTAATAAAATATTTAATGTAATAAACACAATTTTTTAATTTGAAAATTGATTGAATAATCAAAAAATTAAATCCTTATAATTAACCATCAAACTATTTAATAATGATTACATAAATCTTAAAAAATTGCAAATTTGTTAAATCTAACTATTGTCATAGTAAACAAAGTTAATATTACAAACTAAAATAAAAATTGTAAATCAATATTTTTTAATACAAAATACTTTACCAAAAATGAATTAAATTTAAAATAACACAAACTATTTATTAAACTTAAAAGATTCTATTAGAATACTTTAGACTGAACCGCAATTCAGAGATGAGGAATTTCTAAAAATAGTTGAATCAGTACTAAATAAATAACCTTTTACCTCATATTTCAAAGGATTAAATAAACAACAAATAAACAATATTGCCAAAAGAATTAAAATTTTAGTGATCCCTCCCAACGCTCTTTTTATTTCTAAAGGTAAATAAATGAAGCATAATAAAATTCTAATCTTAATAATTTTTAATAAAAATAAAGGGACTTTGCTTGATCGCTTCTTTATAGTACTAGAAGGATATGTTAGTGTTAATTATGGAGTAATGGATAACCATTAATTAAAATATCTATTTATAGGCGATAGTATTGGATCCTAGTCTTTGATATATCAGCAATCAGCTAATTATTAAGCACACGCTGGTTCAGCAGGATGTGTTTTAGCCTTTTTAGAAAAATAAGACTTCAATCAGGATGTGAAGTTAGGTGAAATGATTAGAATATAAAAATATATATCTGCGATGAAGAAGATTGATTTGCTAAAACCATTTAATGAGGAGCAGATATAATAAATATTTTTTGCATCAAATCTTATCGAGGTGAATAAGAATGAGTATGTGTATAGTTTTAATTAGCCATCGAAGGGATTCTATTTTGTTATTCAAGGATCAGTCAAAGTAAAATTTCTCCTTTTCCAGAAAAGATTCAAGTATTATTTCAAATATAATTATTAGGTATTTATTAAAAACACTCCTATTAACGATTTAACAATTGGAAGTAATAGTCCTATAACTTAACCTAAAGATTCTTTTACAACAGTATTTTTATTTATTATTTTGAAATACTTCTTCAATTATAAAAAGATAAAAGAATTAGGTGAAGGGGATTATTTTGGTTACTATGAGTTAATTGAAAAATACTCTAAAAGGATATAAAATGTACTTTGCTCCTCGAATAAGACAAAGCTTATTTATTTATCTAATGGTATTTTTTGGAAATATTTTAGCCTACCTTAAAGCAAACGATAATTGGATTATCTTTCCAATTTAGCTAAAAAAGAAAAAAGCCTTTAAAAGTAATTTTTTCAATCAAAGAAATCTTAATATTTAAGCATTAATTTATTAATATAATTCACTGCCAAATAAATCCCAATCATTGATTTAATTTTATTTTACATCAATTATTCAACTTAATTTACATTTCTGCATCAAAACATTATTTATATCTATTAGAAAAAATTAAATACCAATTTACAGCTTATTTTTATTATAATGTTAAATAGAAAAATATAAAAATAATTATTTTAAAAAAAAATAATAAATACTTGAACAAATTTATCACATTTTAGATATTAATTTATTGAAAACTTTTCCTAATTATTATTATTTTTTTATTAGAAATACAAATCGCTAATATTTTTCGCAAGAAAAACCCACAAAATAAAATGAGGTTTAAGGAGTTGATTGCATAAAATCATTTAAACTCAATATTTAGCAATTAAATACTCCAAGTTTTTCAGAAAGTAGTGAAAGCTCTCTCAGATTGACTAATCGAAAATTCTTAGGTATTTAAGAAAATCTCTCCTCAATGAGTGATAGATTTAGAAATAACTAATCTCCTGTTTCTATTTTTAGGAAAATTGTTAAAAATGAGAAACTTTAAGAAAGATTATTTGATAGCCCTGATCAATAATTGATGACTTTTGGAGAGAATACTGAAGGATTAAAGAATTTAACTAAAGAAATTTGTAATTAAAAAATAAACTAATCAAATGTAAAAGATGTTTCAACAATAACTCCGTTTTCTTACTAAGATGATTATTTTTAAGAGCTATTAAAAAAAGAAAATACTTCTTAAAATAATTTAAATATTTTAGAATAGGAGACTGAAACGGCTGACATTCTTCCGTCCACTCCTTAAGCTATGAAGATTAGATAAGAAGTGCTAAAAAAATAAACAGAATAATTATGTGAAGATGAAACCAACTTGATATCAGAATTCTAAATAAACTATTTAAAAGAATCTTAAACTAAATTTAGCTAAAATTCTATATCTGAAAACAGTAACCAAAGTACTATAAATTTTAGTAGTTCAAGATTGATACAACAAATTGATTAAACTTAATTAAATACATAATTATAAAAGAATTAATAGAACGATTAGCAAAAAAGATCAGCAAGCTTAAACTCTTTCTAACAAAATATTAACAACCTTTCATCTTAACAAGAAAATAGATTTAAAGAATTATAACCAAGAATATTAAATTATAATTATAAAGTAGTTTCGTCTAACTCCCCTTTGAAAATTGTTGCCTTAACTAAAAATAACAGTTCTAAAAATGATGAAATTGAAAATAGTACAGTGGCTCTCTCTCCTTCATTGAGATTAAATGTAAGTAGAATGTCATCTATAAGGAAAGATATTTCATAAACCTAAACTTTTCTTACTGAGAAGCGTAGCACAGTAATAAAATACACTTAAATGTGCAACAATCCAAGACATAAAAAGTCTATGTCAAGTTTTTTTAAATAAAAAGGTGATTTGAGCTAAAGTTAGCAATTATAAAAAGAATTTAAATAAGAGCAAAGTTCTCTTTTAAAAAGTCCTTAAAAGTATAAAATCCAAAATATAAGCAAATTTACAGAGTTATTCAGCAAAAGTACTAAGGTATAGAAACAAAATTCTTAAATTATTGATCATAAAGAATCTTATAAGGAAGCTTAAAACTAGAATTTACTTAAGAGTTAGTAGTTGAGTAGTATATTAAATATAAGTAATATTTTACAACCAAATTCAGTAGCTCATAACCGTTTTGAATTGAATTTGTAAACTGGTTTGAAAACCAGTACTAACTTTTTAAAAAGCCCATTAAAAAATGAGACCTTCTATTTAAAAAAATGTAACGAAATATCAACATATAGAAGCATTTAAGAAAATTAAAATACTAAAAGAGATTCTTAAGAAAGAGTAAAAGAATAAGATAAAAGAATAGTAGGACAAAATATATTTAAATAAAAAATTATTTCAAAAGCTTAAGATTCTACTTAAAGTAATGGGCTTGACTCTAAAATACAAAGATCAAATAGTCATTAACTAAAGAAACAAATTAATTAAAAAATAGAAATTCTATCTTCAAATATGAATTAAATTAAATTAAAGCATCCATAATTTAATAATTTTACAGATTATATTTAATAAAGTGCTTTGATAGAAAGCTGAATAATAAATAAAAAATACTTAATTTTCAAAAATATTTATACTGCTTTGGATAACCAAATATAATACTCGATAAATCAAAAGAAAACTTAACAATTAAATATAACTAGATAATTATAGTTAAATTAATTAATAAATTATTGTTGTATTTAAAGATTTATCTTTAATTGTCTACATTTATTTTTAAAATTCTAATTAATTTTGATTTGATTTGATTTAATTTTTTTGTTTGTTTGTTTGTTTATTTATATTTATATTAATGTTTAAAGTGTTGGTTGATATTGAAAAGAAATAAGTGATAATTTATTTAAGTAAGATTTAGTTTATGCTAGAGATATTATGTATGTATGTATGAGCTAGTCAAATAAATATCTTTAAAAGGAACCTATCTATCTATATTTCAATCAATCATTCGTTGATGATTTCATTAGTTTCCTTGTTGAGCCTTTTATTTATTTTGTTCACCTAATTTTTAGACAGTTAAATTTTATCACTATTTTATCTAAACAATATGTAAAAATTATTTACGAAGCATTTTCAATCTCATCAGATAGTCATCGTTGTCATTATTTTCATCATCGTTTGAAGTCATACTTTCTTTTGACAATTACTTAGACAACTATGGCTAACTGGCTCCTGCTACTAATTTTGTTGCTGTTGTAGTTGATGTTGTAGTTGATGTTGTTGTTGATGATGATGAAGAGGGCAGTTTGTTATCGTACTATTTAAACTTTTCACTCAATTTAGCGCTTAAATCTAAAGTTGGTTTGGTTGGGTTTGTCTGAGCCTTCTATGTTAGGTTAGTTTCTTAAGTGACATTAGAACTTGATATTTTTTAATTCGAACTTTCCTCATTAGTAGCCTTTGATTAAATTTTAGATTTTATTTATTAGATAATGTCAAGTGTTTTCTTTCCATCTAATAAAGAATTTTATTCTTGAGGCTTAATTTAATCAGTTCTTTTTATTATTAGTAATTTGATGTTATTAATTAGAGTTAAATTGCTATTATTTTATAAATTATGAAACAAATCTTACTTTTAAATAAATTTTTAGTTGGGAGCAGGAGCAGCTGTTTCAATAATACTTGGATTGCCATTTATTTGATTTTCTTAATGAATATTTTTATTATCAGAAGGAAGTATTTTATTTTATACAGATGAAAAATCATTACTTTTTTCATTTAGAACTGTAGTAAATTTATCTTATTTCAAGGGAGGAGAAGGTGTAATTTTTGCAATTGATTCCATCTATTGAGTAGATGAAGTAGGAACTGAAAATTTAGACTATTTTTCTCTGCTGTTGCTCCTTGATTTTTTATAGTCTTTTTTTCTATCTTTACTGCGCTTTCTCTTACTATCCCTATCATCAGGAGAGTTATAATACTTTTTAGATTTTTTATGATGACTTCTACTACGGCTTCTACTCTTCTTTCTTTCTTTTCTGTCCTTTTCCTTTTCCCTACCTTCTCTTACATCCCTTACTGTTGATGCAGATTCACGATCTCTTTAATTCTTATCTTTTTTAGAATTTAAAGGTGAAGTTTTATCTTACTTAATATCTGGTGTTTCAGAAGTAGTTTTTATACTTGATGATGCACCATTACCGTTGGTTTTTTATTCCTCTTAAGACTTTTATTAATCGTTTTATTAACGCTCAGCACTTGTAGGCTTTTGGACTTCTTACTTTTCTTTTCTACGTTCGCGTTCACGTTCACGACTTTTACTTCTTTTTTTTTTATCTTTATGGGAATTACTTCTATCACGACGATCTCTGCTGCGACTGTGACGAGAAGAATGCTTTTTATCTTTATCCTTACGATCTCTATTACGATTACGACTTCTACTACGACTTGATCTTCTTTTATGGGATTTTTTGTGGGAATTGCTTCTGGACCTTTTACGTCTATCTCTTTCTCTTGATGCTGATCTACCAGCCGTAGAAAATTTGCTATGCTTATCATTTTTAGTACTGGTAACATCTCTTAAACTAGTAACTCCTGCAGTTTCATCTTAATTTTCTTTTTTTTCAAGCTAATCTGATGATAACAACTTGTCTGATGATGATGCTCCTGCAGCCAATCCATTTTATCCCCTTAATTTTGATTTGGCGATAGCTTCTTGGACAGCTAACATAGGATTCTAAGATGCAGAACTTTGGTTTAATCTATCTGTAAATTCATGATATTTAAGAGTGATTTTCAACTCTATTTCCTTTTGTTTTGCAAGTTTATTAAGAATTTCGAAGCAGTCCTCATATTTAGGAAGTTATTTAAATTGATTATAAATATATTAGATTTTACCCGCTCCTAGCTTAAGATTGTTCAGAGAAGTTTCCATAATTGTCCACCAAGCAATTCTTGGCATTTCAGTACCTGTCTTTCTAAAGGCTAGGTAAATGCAGCTTGCTACTATCATCTAGAAAGGGAAGAAAATACAGATGTTTGTCTTGTAACTATCATTCAAATAGTTGAATGCTGTTCTAGTCAAATTCTAAAAGGAACTCGATTAATTACTGGTATTTGGTTTAAATAAATTAATATAGAAGTACATTAATCTATGAGGTTGTTCATTCCATGTAATTTGATATAACTCAAAGCCTAATTCTTTTAAAATCTCTCTTTCCATGTCTTAAACCACTTATTTTAAATGATTAAATTTAAATGATTTATCATCTAAAATTGGAACTGGACGTTGTATACCATCTTCAATCTATTTTTTAAAATAAAAAGCATGAAATTTACTTTTTAAATTATATCGATTTGCTATCATGAATAGAGACAGTTTGTTTTTCAGTAAATTTAAAAAGGGCGCTTTTTTTAAAAATTAATTAAAAATCTTTTATTTGAAGGAAATAAATAATTTTATTTTTGTTTTTGGAAGACTTTTTTTATTCAATTATTTTCATAGCTTTTCTTGCTTCTCTAAAACTGAATTAACTTACTATTTCTGCTTAAAAATAGCATTTATTGGCCTGTGCTTTGAATAAGAGAAATTAAAAAATTCCTAACATAATTGTATTTAAAAATAAGATTAAGGATTTTAATTCATCTATTGTTATTATCACTTCAGTAAGAAGTTTTCATATAATTTTAGGAACTAGGGAATCAAACAAAATAGATTATTTCGTTGATGTTGTTGGTTGATAGTGATAATGATAATTGGTAGTGTTTGTGTATTTTGATGAACAAATTAATCTTTAATTCAATCTTATTAACTAACACCAGCCACATTTTCATTGAAAGTGTTTAGGGAAGGTGTTTAATATATTAATACTTTCAATTTAGCAAGATGATGAAGATGATGATAGATCATAAAAATAAATTTACCCTATAATTATATTATTAATTAGTTCAAATGATTAAAATAATTATTTTCATAAGATAAAGCAAATAAGCTAAGATCTAATTTTTTTCCTTCAAAGTTTTTTTAAAAAAATTATTGAAAAGTTTGATTTAGGAGGGTTGATTTGATTCTTGAAGGAATCTCCTTTGCTGATAGCAATCTAATATAAACTGATAATTTACTTTAAAAATTTGATCAAAGACATAGGCTAAATCTCTTGGCTTTTTAATTGTTTCTTAAGCCTTACCAGCTATAAAAACTGATCCCATTGCTACATCCCTGATATCATGCTTCAAGAAAGAGCACCTTTTTATAGAAAAAAAAAAAATTATTTATTATTTTTAATGTTTTGAATCAATTAAAAAATATTTCTAATGCATTCAAAATAAAATAAATTACTTGGTATAAAATCTGTGGAAAATAGTTTAGGCTGATATACAAGTTGTAATTGGAAGCTAAAGATATTAGCATGCATCAGAAATTATTGATGCGCCATAAAAATGAAGCATGTTTTATTCTTCTCTAGTGAATCCATCTAAATCGGCTTAAATCTTTGAACTAATTTCCAAGTACAAATTTGTATGAGCCTAATCTAAAAATTTCTGCAATTTATCATTCGATTCTGCGGAAGCCTTAATCAAATTCTCCCTCAATTACTAAAAGATGAATTTATTAGCAAAATTTTAATCGTTAATTCCAATTGATTATTCAAATTATTAAAACTATTCTTCTAACTCTTAAATTTTTTGAGCCATGGTGAATGAAAGGTGAATGGATGAATGGATGTCTGCTCTAAATTGAAAAATATTATTGTGTTCTAAAGTTCAATCTGTTTGTAATTTTTGTTTTGCCAATCGTACGTTTGTCAATCTATCAGTTTAAATATCGACTGTTTTATTGAATAATCCCTCTTTATTATTATGCAATTTTACTTAATTGATATGGTTATTGGCTAACTATTTAACTAACTTTCTTTTATTGCTTAATACTTGAAGTACGAATTTAGAAATTTTCTTTAATTAACAAATAATTAATTAAATCTCTAATTCTTATCTCTTTTTCTTTTTGTTATTGCTTGCTATTGCTATTCCAAGGCTAACAAATTAATTCCTAATAAAAAATGTCATTTCTTTTAATCTCTAAACATATACAATATGCTATATTAAATTCGCTAATCATTTTCGAATACATTTCTGCAATTTAATAGTGATATTAATGCAAAATAAATTAAAATATGTCTATTAAAGCTAAATTAATTAAATATTTTTTTAATAAATCGACACTTTTCTTAATTTTTTCTACTTTATTTATTAGAGATTTCTATTAATTCAATTTCAAAGAATTAAGAATCACAAATGTGGAAATAACTAAGAAGCAATAAATTTGCAGACTATATTTTTTAGTACAACATAATACAGAAAACAAGGTAAAAAAGGATAAAAAAGTAATATATTTATATAATCTAAAACGTTAAAATAAAATATGAACAATTTCACCTTTTAACTTATAAAATTTATTAAATATTAGAATAAGCATCATATAAATTTTCTGATTTTAATAAATGCTCAGTTGACAATTCTATTAAAGCTTCATGCTATTTTTATAAATAATCATAGTCAATTTCCTTTTCTTCTAAGCACTTTTCTAAATATTTTATCTTTTTTCTTAAACTTTTAAAAAATTAAAGTTAATTTATTTAAGTTTATTATAAAATATTAATTACTCTGTATTTTCATTTTAATAACTTGCATTACAAGTTTAACCCTCGATAGAAGGTATAGACTACCCTCCTTTTTGCTATTTATATATTTCAATATCTTTCTCTAAATCTTTTATTTTTATTAGGAGAGAAGAATTAACTTCCTACACTCTTGAATAATTTTTTTTAAAGTCATTTATCTGTGTTTCTTAATCCTTTATTTTTTTCTCAAGCTACTTTTCTTTCTTAACATAATCAGAAATAGATGTTTAGACTTACAGATTCCTAGCAGATTGACTGTTCTAAATTTATTGGCTACTACTATTTTGCTTTAAATGAAACAAATTATTTTAAAACTAATATTTTTTAAATTAATGTTACTGTAAGTTTCTCAATTTCCTTATTTTTCTTTAAGATCTCTAAATTAAGCTCCTTTATTTAAAGATCCTTTTATCTTATCTACTTTTCCAATTCTTTGACAGCCTTTTATGTTCCACTAAGTCTCATTTCTAGTGATTAAATTTTCTCTTTTTTCGGAGAGCTCTAAGATTATTTTCCTGTTGTTTTGGACATACTTTACTAAAGATTTTTTTAATTTTCTTCTTAAAAATCATAACTCAATCCCCCTGCTCTATTACTTATTCCCATAATATTCTCACAGTTATCAAAGTTTTTAAATTTCCCATTTAAATTCATCTCAGCAGAGGGTAATACTTATTATGTACTTCCACTTTATTCAAATCTATCTTTACTATTATTTCTTTCTGTAAAAGACACTCTAGCATTTTATGGAGTTATCGCCCTTTGCATTTACTAAGAATATTCTGTATTTATAGTAAGCCCTTTTGGAACAGATTTTGTTTTTTTCATAGATGAAATAGGAGAATATAATAAGGCAGAACCAGAATTAGGAGAATTAATCTAAATATTTTACATATTATTTTGAATTAAACTGCTAATTTTAAATTTAAATGCTTATTAAATTATTGTTTATAATAAATTACCTAGCTCTCTTTATTTTCTTAATGCTAAAATAAGCTATTTATCATTTTCATGCTATCTTATGGAATTGGTTAAGGCTATTTTCTCTAAATTTCCTCTACTAACTGCTAATTTGTAAATTTTTTATTTCTTTAATTTATGTGCTAATTGAAAAGGGTACTATTCATTTCTTCTTCATCTATTAAAAGTAAGAATAATAATGAATTTATATTCAATTAAATTATAATTTAATGGAAATACTTACCTATTGAGTCATTAAAATTTTCGCACTCACTATTAGAATATGCATACATCTCTTCCTCGTCTATTTTTTGTAAATTTTTTTATTTTGCTTCAGAAGCATTGCTTCTTTTAGACTTAGAGAGGCTCTTACTTCCCATATTTTATTTCATAATCATTTCTAATTCTTCTTCTAATATTTTGTTTTCTTTTTCTAGCTCTGCTAAAAGAGTATCTTGATCTCTAATATTCATATTCTTTGATTTAAATAACATTTATAATTATTTTATTTAATCAAATTTACACATCGCTCATTCTAATAATCTATTATGAAAATATTTTTAACTATTCAAGTTTGTTTGTTGATTCTTAGCAATTTAATATTTTTATTAAAATTTGAATTTTTACTAACTATAAATTAATTGTTAAATCTTTTTAAATTCAATAAAGACCAGTCAAATAATCATTTGAATATATTTAAAAATGAAATAAATGTTAATATCTTAAAATATATTAGCTGTAGTAAAAATGATTCAATTATCAAGATACTTTGCTCTTTTTTTAAAGTATTTTTTATGATTTTCATTTAAAGTCAAAAAATAAATAAATAATATTATTTTAATCAATAAAATTTTTTTGCAACATATCATGAACTTTCAACATGCAAATTCTGTAAAAAACCTATAGGCTTAAAATTTTATGATTTTAAATAAATGTTTTAAACGAGCATTTGCAAAAGTTAAAAAATGTATTGAAAAACTAATATTCTAAAACAACTAAATTAATAAAATTATAAACTTTTTTTAACTTAATAAAAAATAGGATGCAAAATTTTATAGCAATTTTAAATAATAAAAATAAAATAAATCAATAACTAAATATTTTAAATATTTAAAAAATTTTTTAAATAAAAAAACTCTTTAATTAATTACAATAGATTTTTTAAAAATAAGTAAATAAATTACATAAATATGAAGAGAGCAAACAAACTTTTTTCTAAAAAATACTAGCCATAGAGTAAATTAAATTAACTTAATTCCAATAAATCTACTGAAAAGTTTTGGGATATAAATTTATAACCTATTAAAATAAATTTTTTTTTAAATAATTTAATTTAAATTAAATAAATAATAAAAATTTTCTATCAAAAAACAATATCAAAATCAATAATTGATTATTTAAACTAAAAGTGGTTAGATTTTTTAGATTATTATAATCCTTTTTATATATTTACTATATAAAATAAATTAAAATTACATAGATTAGATTTGACTTAAATTAATCTTAAATATTAAATTAAATCACTGAACATAAAAATTTATCTGACTTAAATAAAATTATTATGGAAATAGCAATTTATTAGTGGTAAATATTGATTTAGTAATTTAAAACTAAGAACATTGAATTTATAGTTTTGAAAATATGAAGAAGATGAATATTATTATTAGCTTAATCGAATGAATACCTCATTAAATAAATAATTTATAAAAAGTGCTCTCTCCATGTCAAAAATAAAGGATTGTATGTAATAAAAAGAAGTTATAAAAATATTATTGATTTTTTAATACTGTTAGAATCATTTGTTTGTTTGTTTGTTTATTTATTTATTATTCGAATTGCATAAGCTTGATTTAATGATTTGATTATTGAGATAATAGCAATAAAATAAAGGAAATTAGTTAATAAACATTAGGAGAGAAGATTTTTATATCTAAAAAAATAAATAAATCCTATTATAATTATTATATTTGAGCATATTTATAAAGCGAAATGATGTATCCTAGAAAACCACCTACTAAGGATGAGCCCAAGTCTCGTAAGAACTTAACTCAATTTTAAAGGGAAGAATTAAAGAGAGCTGTAGCAGAAAGATTGTCAAAAAAATATGGTATCAATAATACAGACTTGATTTTTGGAGAGGTGGCTAATTATATGAATGAACATTAGAATATAACAGCTGAAGGTCTCAAGAATTTAGAGGAAAATATTAAAGCTTAAACCACAAATAACAAAAATGCAGCACCTATTCGTTAAGACGATGAAGAATCTGTTAAATCAGGTATTTCTAAAATGTCTGGTGCTTCTAATTTCGATGCAGTTGATAAATATACTTAGAAGAAATCTTTGACAGTAAAAAATTATTTTTAAAATATGTTGTCGTATAGAAGAATTTATATTTTTGTGAATCTTTAAATAAAGCAAGTTAATATTTAAATTTATTACAGGAAATAAATGGCGATGCAAAAAGCGAAGCAAGCAAGACTAAAAAATTATAAGGAACTTAAATTAAAAAACCAGAAAATGATTTAGGTTTTCTTGATGAAGAAAATGAATGGGCCGCTATATACAAATATAATAGATTTCTTTATGATAAAGAAGAGGAAATGAAGAAAATCAAAAAGTTAGAGCAAATTAAGCAGATTCGTAGAGATCTTGATGCATAAGTTGAAGAAAAGAAAAAGTAAATAAATAGATAAAAAAACTATTTAGTTAAAAATTAAAATATTTTTTAATCAGAATAAAGGACTATGACAAGAAAGAATCAGAAGGATATTCTAAAAATATGTAAATTCAAATGGAAAGATATGATGAGAAAGAAAAAGAAAAGGAAATGCAATTGTAACTCATTAAAGATATGGAAAAGGCTACTCGTGCTAAATAAATTAAGGACAATAAGTAAAGACGTAGATAAGAAGATAAATAGTAAAAATAACTCGATGCCTACTTGATGCAAAAAGTTAAAGAAGAACTCGAGGCTGAGTAATAATACTAAACTTTCAAAAGGGAACATCAAGCTTAAGTTATGAAAAAGCTTTTGTAAGAAAACGAAGAAAGAAAGGAAAGACTTAGAAAGGAAGCAGAATAAGAGAGACAAGAAAATATTTAATTGATGGATGCTTATTGCCGCTTAATAGCAGAGTAAGAGCAAGAAAGAGAGAAAAATATAAAGGAACGTGAACATAAGATGAAACATTATTAAAAATTAGCTCTTGAGCAGGTTGCACAAGAAAATGAAGATAAGCTAGGACAAATGGAAAGAAGAAGGGAAAGATACCACTAGCGTCATGAGAAGAAACTCGACCAAATGGAGCTTGATTAAAAGAAAAAAATAAAAGATTAAAAGCATTTTATGAAAGATTATCTCTTTAAATAAATGGCTGAAAAAGATGAACGTAAACGTAAAGAAAAAGATTAATTCAATGAACAAGCTGTGATTTGGAAGAAGGATAATGAAGAATTCATTAAATTCGAAGAAAAGAAAAAGATAGACAAGCAAGGTGTGATGAATACATATGCTTCAACACTAAAGGAGTAAATGGCTGACAATGCAGTTCTTAAAAAGACTGCATTACAGGCTATGAACGAAAACGAAACTCTTCTAAATAAGAGATTGCTCTAAGAACTTGATGATATGAGAGACTAGATTAAAAAAAAATAATAATGATTCAATTTTTTTTCATTAAGAAATATTTTATTCAAATTATTCAATATTATATAAAGTCAGCAAATTATCCATATAAAAATATTTTAATTGTTTGTTTTTAATCTTTTAACTACTTGCTCTAAACACTTAATTTTAATTCAATACAGCCCTTTAAAAATAATTTAAATTACTCTAATTTTTTAAGCTTTTAAGTATTTTATATATTAGTAAATGTTTAAATCAATATTTTATTTGTAATAATTTATTAATTTTTTTCATTTATTCATTCGATTATAATGTTACAAAAATAATTTTTTATCTTACTTTTTATGTTAAATTTATAAAAAATTTATTTATGAATTTATAACCTAAATATACATTAACTATATAGCTAATACGATTATATGAAATATTTATTTTTATGTAAAGAAAGAATTATAAAAGACAATTTGAAGAATTATATTTGTTTATATGTTACTTTTTTAGTTAATCTTGAAAAAAAAAACAATGATAAATATATGAATCTTAGATTTTATTAAAGAGTAGAAATTCAATGTAAATTATTTTATTAGATGTAATTTTATTCGAAAAATTAAGCTATAAGTATTAAAAAAATATTAACATGTATTTATTCATAACAATTTTAGCTTTGAAAATATTTTAATTACTCAGCATTTATTTTAGTTTTTAAAGGTTTACATAATTTAGATTTAAACTTATTATCATAATAAAAAAAGCATAAATTATGCTATAGTAACTATCAAAAGTGAGCTATAAATTGATATTGCATATACTGTGGCTTAAGGTAAATCACAAGTACCTAAATTAAAGTTCACTTAATCATAGAATTATGTTACATAAGGATCGTTAATCGCTAAACGGAATAGTTCAAAAGTTTAATAGTCTATTTATATAAGTTGAGAAGACATCAACCAAGTATATGTCTAAGATAGGTAGGTTATTCCTGGGTTTTCGTACACAACAAAAGTTTTGTTTTAAAAGTCATTTTGTAATGTGTTGCTTAAGTTGATAGACTACTAATCACCAATAATCTAAGGATCCATATTTTCGAAAAATTGTGAATTATTTAAGGAAGAAACATTTAAAATAGGGTCTAAGAAAATTGATAAAACTATATTATCAGTTCCAGTAAAATATAATTGCATTTCCATATCATAGTAAGTCTTATTTATTTAAAACATGGGAGTCCCTCTTATCAGAATTTGCTAAAGAGAGTATTGCTTTGGACTACCAGAATTTGAGTTAACATAAAGAGAGGCACCCTATTGAGATGTACTTATAGTATAGACACCATTTTAAGGAGTATACTTAAGATTTAAATTAATATCTTAAAATACTAACTAGTAGCTTTTAGTTGTGGCTACTGATTATTAATCTGTAGGAGTATTTACTTTTAAAATTAAATTGTTCACAGTAGTGCACTATGATTAAATGAATGAAATTTATATCAGCATAATAATCATGCTATGAAGCAAAAATATGTTTCTCATTATTTAATTGCCTTCTCTACTTTTTTAATTTTAACAATTTTTTTAGTAAATATAAAAGATATATATTAAATAATTTTGAAATTTTAATTTACAAACGAGTAATTTAAATAGTTTTGCTTATTTACTGGCAACTGAGTGCTTTAAAATATAATTCTTTATATTATTACTACAAATTATATTAATTAATTATTTATTTATTTATTTTCTATTTTGAAACATCATTTTTCTATTTTAAAAAAATCAATATATCCTCATAAAGTATAGTAAAAAGTAATTTAAAATAATTATAAAGGATAAATGGTGTATTAATGTATTTAGAAGAATATCAGATTGAAACTAATCTTAATAAATAATAACTTAAAAAAAAAATTGATTCAATTTGGAAATTTTGGCCTTTAAGTATAAAGACTGACTAATAAAAATAGAGTATGAACATAAATATTTATTTTTTAAATAATAATAAACAAAATTTTTTTCGTATATTTACTATTATTATTATGAACAAGGAAGTAAAAATAAATATTTAAAAGTTTTTTAATTTCTACTAAATTTTAAAAAAAAAAAAATTTAAATAATTTTATTAATGATTAATTTCGATTTAAACTTTATTTTTTTTTAGTATATCAAAATAATATTTGTTATTTTTGTCTTTAAATTAAAAAAAGCATATTTAGTATGAATAAAATGAATAATAGTAAATGTTGTTTATAAATGTTCTACTTTTATTATAATTTACAAATAAAAAACATTTTAATAAATTCAAAAAAATATTTGCATTTATTTTCTTTAATTACAAAATTTTTTTAATAAATGAAAATAGTTTAATAATTAATTTTTATTTAAAAATAAGATTATTTTGAACTAGTTATTAATTTAAAAAAATATAAAAATATTCTTATGATGTTAATAATTTTAAAATTATTTTTAAAATATAAATAAATACCAAAGAATTATTAATATTCTATATTAATTATATTAATAAATATGCTCATTCAAACTTTTTAAATAGCAGGGAAACATTGACACCTCCAAATCCAAATGAATTTTTAAGAGCATATTTTATATCATGAGATACAGTTTCTTTTGACAGATTAACAAATGGTTCTGAAATAGGGTTTTGTAAGTTTTTAATTAAAGGTGAAATGCCATTCTTGATTGATAAAATTGTAAATATACTTTCTATTGCTCCTGCTGCTCCAAAAGTATGTCCTATTGCTCCTTTGTTAGCAGTAACTAAACAATTTTTTATAGAATCTAGATTATTGTCGAAAAATTTATTGATGGCTACAATTTCTGCTAAATCACCTGCAGGTGTACTAGTTGCATGACAGTTTATAAGATTTATTTGATTTGAATTAATTTAAGCATGATTAATAGCGTTTTACATGGCTCTAAGCCCACCTTCACCAGTTTCAATAGGTCTAGTTAAATGATAGCCGTCTGAAGATTAGCCATAAGATACTAATTCTGCATAAATCTTAGCATTTCTTGATAAAGCATGCTAAAGTTCTTCAAGTACTAATATTCCTGCACCTTCACCTAAAACGAATCCAGATCTATCTGCATCAAATGGTCTACTAGCAAACTCTGGTTTATCATACTTTTTAGTTGTCATGGCTTACAATTTCATTGATGCATAAGCATTTGTTGGAGATAACGAATCTTCACTACCTCCTGCAATCATAATTTTAGCATCTCCAAATTAAATATTTCTAAAAGCATCGCCTATAGCACTAGCACCAGTAGCACAAGCTGTAGAAGCAGTCCCTGACGGTCCTTATATATTTTAATAATTTTATATGATTCAAGAATTTTCTTGATACAATTATGTATTTAGAAGATAAAGAAATTATTTGATTACCTTTTAATTAATACTTTAAGCTAACATTTGCAGTTGCCATATTTGTAAGAATTTAAAGTATAGTCAAGCGATTCAAATTTTAAAAACCTTTTTTCTCAGTTTCTCTAACTATTTCTGTTAGTTTGCTAATGTTAGAGCTCATAACTCCGATATTTACACCAGCTTAATTTTATAATGACTCATTATTTTAAAGCAATATTTAAATACCACTATCTTCAATAGCTTCATTAGCAGCTGCCATAGCATAAGAATTAGTATTATTAGTAGAAAAAGCTACTTTCCATTTCTTTAAATTATCAAAGCCATCTGGTACAGCTGCAACATAAGTATCTAAAGGCCAATAATCAGGATTTGCAAGTTTATTAGTAGGATCATTTTATTGAATTTTTTTAACATATTCAGAAGTAGAGATTATGCCAGATTTACCAGCTATTAAAGACTCCCATGAAGAACTAGCATTTAAACCTATGGGTGAAACAGCTCCAATCCCTGTCACAACAACTCTTTTTAACTACTTCATTTAAATTTAAAAACCAAAGTTATTAATCTTGAGTAAAAAGTTTAGAAAAAATAAAATTTTATAGTTTAAAATTGACAGATTTTATTAAAAAGATACAAATAATATAAAAAAATAGTTTTTAATATTTTCTAAGATAAGCTAACAATTAAAATAAATTCTACTTATATTGCATCAAAATAAAAAAAATCATAAATAAAAAATTATATTAAATTACTTCTAATTTACTAATTTAATTTTTTAAATATTTTGGTATTAATTAATGATAAAATTATAATTCATTTAATCTACAACATAAAAATGATACTATTATTATTATAAATTTACTCCTACTTTTCAGATAACTAACTATTTTTACCATTTATCTTTAAAATTGAAGCATTAACAAGAAGCTAAAAAGCTATTTAATAATCAGTTAAAAATAATTTTATTTTAATTTGATTTCATCTCATTTTTAAAGTGAATGAGAAAAAAGTGTTACAGGATTAAAATTAACTTGTTTCTTCTATTTACTGATTAATCTAGTTTAAGAAATATATGTTATTTGAAATATTTAATTATTATTGTTGTGCTTTATTTTAAATAGGCAAGTAAGTAATCTTTCTATTGAATCTTTGGTAGTCTTCATTTTTTTCAATAATTTTTAAATTATTTTTTTAATTTAAAATAAAAAAATTATTATTTCTAAACAACTAAAATAAAAATAATAGAGCTAATATAAACAACTTCTACTTTTAAAATGAAATATTATTGAATGTTTTCCTAATATTTAAAAAAATATTTCTGTTATTTTAGTCTTAAAAACGAAATATTAAAAATAAGAAGTAAAGTAAAAATAAAAACTATTTAGAGCTTTTTTTATAAAATGATATAAAATAATCAGTTAAAAATAATTTTATCTGAATTAAATTTTATTTCTCAAGCGAAAGAAGAAGGGAAATGTTAAAATAAACAATTACAATTTGCATCATTGTACTATTTAACTAATATTAACCTAATTTAACAAATAATTATTTGAATAATTTAACCATTATTAGTTGATATTTATTTTAAATATTTAAAAACAAAATCTTTATATTGAAGGCTAAACTTCATTTTTTCATAGCAGTTTAAGGACGATTTCTTTTCTAAACAGTTAAATCATCAGGATTTTAAGCTTCTTAATTTTAATTTTCAATTTATTAAAATTAAAATTCTTACTATCCTAAAACTTAATATTATTATAAATTAGGTGGCTGTTGTAGAGATTAAACAGTATTTTAAGATTGTTTACCACTTGAATCAGATACTATAACAGGCATTTCATACACATTTGACTGAGCCATCTGCAAATTATTAATATTTTCAGGAATAAATTATTAGTTTTATTGATACTAAAACTAACTTGAGTTTTGTATATTAAAATTTATATCAGCATTTGCGAATTATACTCCTTAAAGATTATCATTTGAAGGTTAATTGTTGCTTGAATGATTTAATTTTACTGCTACACTTTCTGCAAATGGAACATTTATATTTTGAACATTATTACTTATTTTATTTTATTGTGACAAGCGAGATGATTATGAAGAGCTCGGCTTTGCTGTACCTGGCCTTAAGAACTTTATGCTTTGATCTTTTTGCATTTCATTTAAGTCAATAGCAGCTCTACTAGTTTAATGAGAAGAAACGGAATGCAATTACTAGAAATTCTAGTAATTAATAACCTACTAAAGTTACTATGGTTGCATTTACACATTCTGTTGTGGCTAAATAAATTATCCCTGAGGTGTTTCAGGTCTATTTTATTACGAATTTTTTCCTTAAATTTATTTGGGAGCACTAAAAAAATGACTTTCAGTAAAAGGCAGAGTATTCTAAAAATATTACTGATTTGCATTACCATTTAAGTCAACCTGTTATACATAATTCATATTTGCTAGTGCCTATTTAGTCTTAAACTGTAAATCAATATACGTATCAATATTAATTGGAAGGCGAGTGCCTTGAACTTGAAGATTTTACCAATCTTTTTGTTAGCCTATTTTTTCTATTTCTTTTTATTTTTTTATTATTTCTTGACTTTTCGATTCGGCCAATACCTCTAAATGATCATAATTTCTTGTTATTTACTCCTTAATTACTTAAACTGGCCCATAACTCATCATAGCATGATGACTGGCTTTATTTTTGTTACTTGACATAGCTGTATAAGGTCTATTTTGTATGTTGAATTATTATGAAAACCAGTTAGAGTTAACTGAGGAAGATTAAGGCCTAAATAAACCATGTTATGATGTGGCACTATGAATTCTTTTAGATTACTTCATTTTACCATTTTTACTATAATTTGTTGCGTTAAATTCATTTTGCTAAGTTCTTTCAGCTACTTTTTATGATGAATTCATATCTGAATAATTACCATTTTAATTGAAGGCTTAATGATTACCATCTTGTTATAAATATTGTTAATCTCCAATTTTGTATTGATTTTAGTTTTCTAAATTAGAATAAGGAGAATTAGATGAAAGGTTGTTTGTTTAATGATTATCTGGAAATATGAATTATTAATAATTTTATTCTTAAAATTATTTCTAAAGCGATTCAAATGGTTAAATTTACAAATCTTCTTATTCTTCCTCTTCTTTTATCTCTCCATAACCTGGATTGAGTGGAACAGTAGCACTTTTAGGACTCAACAACCTATTTATAGTTGGAAGAGTTTATCCCATCTTATCAATAGTTTACTTGACTTAATCTGAATTATCTAGATCTTTTCCCCACTCTTCTACTTGAACACGTTCCTCTTCTTAGAATATTTTCATGCAATTACCTAAAATTTCAAGATCTATGCCTTTGTCATGACTTTCATCCCTTGATTCTCCTCTAAGCATCTCTATTTAGTCTCTTGAATTTGCTTTTGCCGTTGCTGCCCTTAAAATATTATTATTATTGCTTTAATTTGTTGATAATTTAGCTTTTGGTACAGAAGTCTATGGCCTAACTTATTTTTAAAAAAATTGTGCAGGACTTTATTTTTTAGGCTAACTTATTTTATTTATAATTTATGAAGCCTTTTTAATGCTGCTTTCACTTTGAGTATTAATGTTAGCAAGAGATGGAATTTAATTTTCAGAGTTTTATTCAATAATTCTCGTTTCTTAGGAATTCATTTTATTCATTTATATATTGGTCTATGAAAGTGCTCCTGCATTGAACATATAATCTACTGCACCTGCATTTGCAATTAAATAGAAGTCCATTTCATTGAAATTTGATTTAATATCTTCCAATTCACGTATTTTGAAGTCTAGTTCTTCCTTTTGCTTTTTGATCTTAAACAATGCAGAGTGGATTTAGAAAGTATTCAATTTTCTTGCAGGTTTAATCACAAATCTGTCTTCTTTCTTGATTTTTTAACCTTCAAGGAGTTTATTATATAAATCAGCAGAGTTGATCTAGTAAGAAGATTGTGAAATTGCACTTAAAGAACTTCTCTTAATAGCGTTTTGATTAAAAGATAAGCCCTAGCCTGACTAACTTCTCTTCATACCTTAAAAGCCACTTTACTATGCTATGCTATTTTATTAAATTTTGGCTGTGTTTGGACGATCATATATGAAACGCTTTTTTGTTGAGCTCATTTCCTATCCAACATTATCTATATAGTGTTTCTATTCATTAGGAAATTCATGCTTGATAATAATAGGACAAGTGGATCCTAAAGTCTTCTTATTCTTAGTAGATGCTGCTGTCATTGGCCTATTGAAATTCATGCCAACTAGCTAATCTTAAGCACTTAATACTTCCATAAAATCTTGTTATTATCTTAATTTTTCTGAATAAATATATTATCTTTGTTATTTAATTTTAAGAGAAATGAAACAAAATTTTAAATGCAAAGAGTGATTTACATATAATATATTATATGTGAAAAAAAAATTAATAAAGCTATAATGCGAAATTTATATATTGATTCAGTCAATTTTTCTTAATTTAAATTGATTAAAAAAGTTTTTTTCTTAAGACATATATTTATTATATATAATAATAGTATCTTATTGAATATCAAACATTATTTGCCAAAAAAAAAAACTATTATTATATATTTATTTAGTTTGATTAAGTGGCCATTTCAAACAAAATTGTATTTATTTTAGATTGACTCTTGACAATCTCAATAATCTGATATTAGTTTACTAAAAATCTTTCTCCTTACTGCTATGCAAATAAATCATCATCTAAATTTGAAGAAAATTTTGAAACCCAATTTCTTTTTAATTATTTCCAAATAACAAATATTATCATTAAGTTTTTTAAAAATTAAATTAATTATGAAACTTAAACTCCAGTAAAAATAATATCATATTACTAATTAAAAATACAATTTAACGCCTTTGATAAGTTAGTATTTTTTTAAATCTATTTCTCTTTTTGTCAAATAATTTTTTATTTATTAAATTATTCAATTTAAAACTTATGAAACAAACTAAATAATTCTTATTTTTTAAATTATTAACTATATCATGATTTTTTAATACTAATTTATATTTTCATGATAATAATTGAAAGATTATTTATGGATTTAAATAAACAACAAAATATTTATTAGAAGTTATTTTGTTAGGTCTTAATTCTATATTTATTAATTAAAAATTCTTAAAATATATTCTTACAATTTGAATAATTAATTTAATCATAAAAGTTTATTAAAATTCATAAGATTGCTACATAATTTAATTTATTGTTTTATTTAAATTATATTTATCATTAAATTTAAGTTTAAATATATGTTACTGAAATGAGATATATACATATGATAATTAGATAAATAGATTTATTTCTTCACTTTTAAGTTTAAATATATGTTATGAAAATGAGATGGATACATATTGATATTTAGATAAATAGATTTATTTCTTCACTTGAAAACAAACAGGCTTTCAGCTATCTTCTAATTTATAATATTATATTTTTTACTTTAAGGATGCCCAAAAATAAGTAAGCATAATTTATTATTTTATATCTAAAGAAATAATTTTTTAAATTTTAACAAGCTTTGAAATTATTTTACAATAAATTAAATCAAAATTTTTTTATTGATTGATTGATTTATTTATTTAACTAAATGAGATTTTTTAAAGGAATATTCAGTTTTCCTAAATTAAATGATTTTTGATAAGATTTAACTCAAGTTAATAACTAAGTTTTAAGATCTAAGTTAGTTAAATTTTTCATTTTTAATTCAAAAATTCACTTTTTTTTTACTTAATAACTTTCTGTGTATTTCTATGCTTGAATTTACTCTTATTTAATCCCCCCGTTTTTTATTTTCTTATATTAATTATTTTGAGAACATTTGATTTATTATTTTAAGGGAAATATATTTTATAGTCTTTTCCAATGTCATCGAGTTAACTCTCTAATTTATGAGACACATTTTATGAACCATAATTATTTTAATCTGTTGTTGCTTACTTAAAATATAGCTTTGATCCAAAACTTTAGGAATAATATTGTTGTTTTCTAGGATTCAGCTATATTAGCTATTACTATTATTACACCTACTAAGTTTGTAATGTATTTTACTACATAAATTCAATTAGTTATGTTTTTAAAGAATCAAAATGATTTGCTAACTAACTGTTTAAATTTATAAAAGAAGGGTTATTAGGATAATTTATTAGCTGATTATCTTGAATGATTTCATTTTGGATATTTGAAAAACTTTAGTTATTTAAAATTATTTCATTTTATTTTTATTTATGGGGAGATCCTAATTACAAAAATGGAAGAGATCTTCTTCTATTTGCAGACAATTTATGATCATTTTATTCTTAATTCTCTTTCTTAAATTCTATTTATTTTGGTTTTAGTTGTTGTTATTATTAAATTATTTCAGCTGTATTGCTTTTTGTGGTCTAGCCTTGTTAGTTAAAATTATATCGATCATAATTTTCATTAATTTTATCATCTAGTAGCTATGAATTATTATATTCTTGTATTTAAATTTAAGAAAAAGCTTTTTATTGAAGCTCAGAGATCGGTAAATTTTAATCTGAATGGGCTATGTTATCTTGAGATTTTGAGATGTTTCTGAAATCTTTTATTTATTCAACTTGTGGTATTTAAGAAACATTTAATTTTATCATACTTTACATTTTTTCATTTTTAATATTAGCAAAACTATTTTAATCTTTTTACTCTATAATACCAATGCTTGTTGTCTATTTTTGATCGAGAAAGGATTTTGATTAAAATTAATCTATTGCTAAGCTTAAACTCCCTCTTCTCTTTTTTGATGAAATACTAGCTATACTTTTCCTGCTTAGACTCTGAACTTCATGTAGGTCTGATTGAGATTATTTTTACTTAAAATTTAATTGTTTTATAACTTCTATTTCTTTAGAAGGTTATTAAACAAAAACTTATATAATTTATCCTTTACTAGGCGCTTGAGCTTGTTCTTTTTACTGTTAACTAATTTTTTTTTGCATTAAAGTAATGCATTCATTATTTAGGTCAGTTTGATTTTCTTCATTTAGACTATGTTGCAAATCAAATGTATTACTGCAAAAAGAATCATTTTGTAAATCGTTTTTTCCTTCTAAATTATTTATTTATTAGTTTTGCATGCCATTAACTGTATTTGATAGTGGTGTTTAACTAAAATCTTCACTGTCTTCATCCTCGTCTGTAGAATACAAAGCATTTTCTACCTAGAATAAATATAAAATAAATTTAAATTTATGAAATTTTTATTAATAAATTTTTAAAAAGTTTAAATCTTGTTAATAAATTACGCATTTCTAGTTTAAAATTGAGTTATATTTATTTAATTGTCTTTAATTGAACTTTTCTCTTTGTTATGTCATGTGTAATTATTTTACTAACTTAAAATGATTTGGCTTGTATTGAGTATAATTACAATCGTTCTCAATATGAGAAATACTGCAACAAATTCTACAGGCTGTAGATATTTGTTAATAGCTTTGATAAAATTTTACTGAGTGAGATATTTTGTAAAAAGTTTCTTTTTCTATTGGATATTTTTCTAACAAATTCATAAAATCTATCAAACTAACTTGGAAAAGTGATGACATTCCTAAACTTTTAATGGTGTAGCAAGATTGATATTCCATTTTAAAGAATTCAACTTGCCCAAAGTATTCTCCTTTTTCCTTAAGAGTTCTACAAGTTGACTCTCTAAAATTAATCTCTACTCTTCCTTAGTTAAGTATAAAAATGGAAGGATTAGCAATGTGCTTATTTTCTTCCTGAATGATTTCATCAGAGCAAAAATAAATTTGCTTAACTTTTAAAGACAGCTCCTCAATAAATTAATTACTAAAATTATTCATAAAAATGTCTATTTTTTTTAGTGCTTCTCCCTAAACTTTAATCAATATTTCTCTCTATAAATTATTTGAAAGTTAATTTATGAACTCATTAGATTAGATTTCTTAATCTCTTTTTATGTAAATATATTCCAAATATTTTCTAATCTTATTTTGTAAATCCAGTTCTATATTATTTTATCTCATATATAAGTTAACACCACCCATAGATTAAATAAGTTACTCTCTATTCTTTGTTATAGACTATAAAATAGTACCTATTTTACTTATGCTATATCCAAAAAGCACACATCCAATCAAAATAATCATTACGTCAATAACCTATATATTAATATATTTTTATTTTATTACAATCAAAAATTATAGAGCATCTCAAAGTATTTTCTAAATAAATGTTAATATAAAATTTATTTTTTTTATTAAATAATTTAAAAATCTCCACAGATCATAATGTGCATACTCACTCATAACATTTATTTTTTGCAGAAAATAGTTTCAAAAATTTTGAGCATTGAAAATAATTATTTAAGTTAATGCATTAATAACAAGAATTAGATCAATTAAGAGAGTGCATAGTATATAATAAAACTTGAGAGCTTGATTTAACTTTTTAATTTTGATAACTTGAAATAATCTAAACTTGTATAATAAACTCAAAATATTTATTGTTTTATGAGCAAATTAAGAAAATAATAATTTTAAATGATATTAGTTAAAATAATTGTGGACAAAATGTTTTTATAAATAATAAAAGAAATAAATAAATTTACTCTCTCTAAATCTGTTTTTGGTGTAAAATCTCCGTATCCTACTGTATTCATTGTAACTATACTAAAATAAAGACTTTTTATATAAACACTAATTACACTTACATTTTATAAACCAGAAAGATCTATCCAATTATCCATATTGTTTAATTTTTACCATTAACCTAGTTCTACCCATTAGCAAGCTACTATATGGCCAGCTAATATATCTAGAGTTATCAAAGTAAATAAATTAAAAAGCTCCTATTTGACAATACTAAATATATTTTCTTTAAATTTATCAATAAGTTCTAGTAGAGAATTAATTTTAAGGATTAGAAATATGTATTCCTATTATTTGAAAAAATATAAATTTGGAAAGAGGAGAATGTATAGAGCTAAAATGTCTATGAGCAATCTTTTTTTAATATAATTAAGCAAAATATCTTGATGAGTCTTTATGATCTCTCCTTCATAAAAAAACTAAGTGTTTATTTTTATAAGAATATCAGCAATAAACACTAAGTACAGTTTATCACTAAATTTATTTAAAAAAATATTTTATTTTAAGAAATAGAAATATGAGTTAATAAATACTGGATGTCCTCATGAATACTCAAATATTCAACATTAGTACGGAATGGTATGTAAAAGAATGCATAAATTAGGCAGATTAATTGGATTCGCTCCCAAAATATAATAAAGGCGCTATATGGATCCCATGGTATTATTTTTTAGTCAATATATATCATAAATCGGATAAATTTATCATTTAAAGTGGCGATGAAGGTTGCAACACAAGTGTAAATTTTATTAATAATTTTAATAAAATTAACAAACTTACACCTTTTTCTATTAATAACAGCCTTAGTACTAATTAACTATTGTTTATCTTTTTCATTGGTAATAACACTTTTATCAAAGGCTTTATCAGCAATAATATCTATCGCTAATTTATTAAACATTTATGGATTCAGTTTGCATTTTTGCAATTTAATTAGCCTAACAACGTATATTATCATATAGAATAGATTAAAAAATTATTTCCTCCAAACTTAATTTAGGTTTGGAGAAGTTGAATTTTTTTTTTAGTATTTCTAGGCAGTGTTTTTGTTTGTATCTTGCTAGTAAATAAATTAGAGAGAAGTAGACATATCGCCTCCATTTTAATTTTTTTTTTCTTATTAGCATTTCAATACAGAGGAGATATCATTTGATTCATCTTTTATCTTTTAACTCTAAACCTCAACTTTTTTTTAAGTTGGTAATCTTTCATCCTCCTCTCCTAAAATGCTTATCTTTTCAAAAGTCACATCTATAATATCTTCATTTTGTTTATTTTTAAATCTTACAGTCGAATCTCTATCTTCAAAAAGTTATCGCCTATTTGTGGCACCTGACAAATATATAGAAATGTCTTCTTCCATCTAGATAAAGCAGGTTGTTTGCTTATCTTGATATTATAGTTGGATATTTATAGTAAATTTATATATTTATCAACCAGTATGAGAAAAGGAAACAAAAATTAATTATATTTACCAAAAATTTTCAAAAAATTATAGTTAATTATTTAGTAATACTAATATAATAGCCAAAATTTTTGCTTTTATTTATTTACTTCTACTTTAGTCTATGAAATTTTTAGAATTTCATTCATTTTACATTCTTTAAGGATAACTTTAAGAGATTTTAAATGAAATTACACTTAAATATATTAGGAAAGCCTTAAAAAATTAATTAAAATTATTCTAAAATTACAGAATTAAACAACTGAAATTTTAATTTTGAATAATTTTATTTTTATTTTCATTTATATTTTAAATAAATTTAAATTAACACATAGTATTAAAAATATTTACTCATGGTTTAATATTTTATATTAAGTTATAAACTTCTTTAAATAACCATGTTAAGCTACTATAAGTTAGATTTAAATATTTAGAAACACTCATTAAATCCATTTTTATATGAATATACATGAGTAACAAACATATGAACACTTTAAAAATTTAAATTAAAAGAAATTTTAGAAAAATAGTTTAAATTATTTTAAAATTTTCTAAAATAGGAAAAAGAAATTGTTCAAAAAAAATGTATCTATTAAAACAATTTAAAAAAATTCTAGATAATACAAGTATTTTTATATTATTCCTTATTTATTTATCTTTTCTATTCAAGTAAAAGCTTCACATTTATTGTTAATTAATTTTTATTATTAAAATAAATTAAACATAAAAGGTCTTAATTAACTTTGATTTTATTTAAAATATGAGAATTTATATAAAAAAAGATGAAGATTTCAATATTATTTTAATAATGCTTGATAATCTTTAAATAATAATTAATTTAATTTAAATAGAATTGCATACAAAAATATCATTCATTATTTGTTCCTTCGTGATATAATAAATTCAATATATTCGTATTGGAAAGAAACAATTATTTATAAAGCTTATTTACTTATATTTTTTAGTCATAAATATATATTATAATGAGTTATAATTGCTTAAAACATAAAAGTAAAGCAATCCTCTTTTGTATTGACGATAAATGCTCTAAATAAAGTAGATATATCTGTAGTAAATGTGAAATTAACAACGAGCATGATAATCATTAAATAGAAATGATTGAAGAAATACCTAAAAAAGTCAATAGATGTGTTTTTTAAGATGACCCAAAAGAAAAATTAATTTCTTCAACAAAGGAACTTATCAAATAAATAAAATAGAAATTAAACAATTTACTGCAAAGATATGAAGAGTAAATATGCTTACTTGTTAAAGATGAGTGCTTAAAAGTAGAGAATTAACTTTAAAAAGGAAAGAAAATGTTATCATCTAATTTTAATGAGCTACTAATTGAGGATTAAGAGTTATTTATTGATTTAGTAAATAACAGAATTGGATTCGATTCAATAGCTTAAAATGTCAGAAACAGATAAACACAGCTAGAATAATCTATTTCGTAAATTTAGTCTACGTTATAAGAAAGATTAACCCTACAGACTTTTAAAAAAATAAAAGCTTTTGAAATATAGCTTGACACTATTTGTAATTTTATTACGCTAATTTTTTACTTACATAAAAGTCAAAATTCAAAAATTTAATCTTTTGCTACAAAAATTAACAGATAATATCCAAGAAAAGTCTTTTTGCATGTTAAATGAAGATGAGTTAGTGGTTGGGGAAGAAGATGGAAGCTTAAAACTGATAAATTTAGAATAGAATAAACAAATTGCTTCTATTGAACTTAAGCGAGTTGTATCAAGTTTTTCGTTAGAAAAAATTAGTTCTTTCTAAGTTGTAGCTTATGAAAAATAATCAGAATTTTTAGAAATAGTAGACTTTAATGCTTTACAAGGAAAAAATATAATACTATTAAAAAACAAAGTAACAACTTAAAAGTAAATAATTAAAATTAGATTGAAATATTTATAAATATTCGTTATTAGGGTTTAATTTCTTGTATCAAATCTGTCGTTTTTGGAGAGATAATTAGTATTGGTTATACAAATGGCTAGCTAAAAATATATAACTACAAAGAGAAGACTTTTGTTTCAAAAATAGATTGCAATTTTGATAATTCAAATGCTGATATGTCTATACAGTGCATTGATATTCTTAATGATCTAATTGCTGTTGGAGGTAAAAGTGGGTTTGTTATGATTTGGAATTGGAAAAGTGGTTAACTTGTTAAAATTCTAAAGAAAGCCTTTACAAATAGTGACTTATCTTCGAAAAGCAATACACACGAAGTAAATAAGGGCAGGTCCATTAAAAGAATTTTATTTGTAAATGCAAATGAAATTCTTACATAAGGAGAAGATGTTAACTCGTTTTAATTTTATTCACTTAATATTGAGAATTAGCAGTAATATCCACTAAGTTACATTAATGTGATTAGATTCTTATAACCTTAGGATTATCAATCTATAATAATCAAAAAACCATAATATGAGCTTCCTTTAGACTTTGAAACATTTTAAAATGAATATAGCAGGGATAATATTATTTTTATACAAAAAGATTTTAGAAAAAATGGACAATATTTGTAGATTTACTGCCATTCTACTAACAAAATAAAAGGTTAATACTATTTAGAAAGAAGTTCTTAAATAGTAGCTGTATATCTTACTTCTAAGCATCTCATCGTGTTTTATTAAGACGGAATCATAGAAGCATATGTATGATGAAATTGTTTTGTTGATAAATAATTTACAGTTATTAAAATATATTTCCATTTGTGAATTATTGAGTTTGATTTTAATGTATTAATAGTAATTATATATTTTCTAGCTTGATATTTCTATATTTAATCAATGTTTAAATGTTTATGTTGAGTTTTCAAATTAATTCATTTTCAAATATTAATTCAAAATGGGATTCTGCAATTAGGACAATTTTTTTCCCTCAAAGCCCTAACACATTCACTATGGAAAACATGTCTACAAGGTAGAACTAATATTCTTTCTTCTGGTAAACACTAATCTATACAGATACTGCATAATCTATGCTCATCATACCTAAAACTTACATCCTATTAAGACAAACTTTAATTAATATTAAATTAATTATTTTATTAATTCTAGTTTTATTATTAATTTTATTATTATTATTATTAAAATTGTTATTGTTATTATTATTACTATTATTATTATTATTGTTAGCTCTATTAAAGTAAGCTCACTGATAAATCGCTCTAATCTAATAATAATTATTATTATAAATTATGTATATTTTATAGATTCCTACTCTTTAATTTTTCGTAGCCAAAAATTAAATTTAAAAATAATATTAAACTTATTGCTACTTCAGATCCATATATAGCATTATTAATATCCTAATTAATATCATCGTTTATAGATTTAAAAAGTATTTTATATGAATCTATAGTGTAAAAATTACTATTAGCACAAAGAAACGCAATACCTGATGTAACTAAAAAGTAAAATATTATGTAGATTAAGAGTTTGCACTTTTAATTTTAGAATCTAATTAAGCTTATACGCCTGTTATTCATTTTATAAGTTATATTCTCAGATATGATTGAAAAAATCCAATAGCTAAGTTAAATAGAGCAAAAAACAATTCGATCCTATTAAGTAACTTCAGGACTATAGTATGAATTGCTAAATAAAATGTATTTAGTATTTAAATAAATATCTATAAAGGCGAAACCATAAAAAACTAGTCTATATATTTGTTTTAAAATTTTCTTTATCATTTTTGTTACTTCTATTTTAGGTCTATCTATATCAATCTGTCTTAAAAATTGTATTTTAAAAGATTGATTTATAATTTTTAGATATTTTTCTTAATTTATAATTTCTTTAAAAAGCAAATGAAAAAGAAAACATGATATTTTTTTATGAGAAATAATTCAAAAATGAAAAAAAAAAAATGATTTTTTACATTATTAAAAATTTAAAAGAAAATATTTTTAAATTATATTTTAATTGTATGTGTTTAACACTAAACTTTATAAAACAATATGCAGTCTCAAAGATATATTTTTTACTTTTTCTTCACCATTCTAAAAAAATTACATAACACAATAAATAAATATTGCATACTTTAATTTCTCCTATAATCCTATAAGATAGTCTTCTTAATTAAAATAAATATTAATATGATATCAATTTAAAAGAGGTTATTAACTATCTACAAGGGTTTGTAAAGACTTTAATTATCTATAGGTAAATACTAAATTTGATAGAAGAATAGCGCTTATAGAAAATTCCATAATAGTTACTACTTTTATTATTTAACCACTATTTTAATCTGCTTAGAAAGCATCATCTATGTTTATTTAATCCCCAAAATAAAGTATAGTTAAATAAAATCCTACAGCAAGAGGGATAAGGATGTAAATTATTGTAAAAACCTTAATCTTTTGTTTGTGTTATGAAAAATTGTAAGCGCTAATAACAGAATAGAATATAAAACATGATATTTACTCAGCGATTATGGTGAATATCCAAAAAGAAAATTGATAAATAGCTAATCCAACACTATTTTAAAATGTGATCTGTGAATTTATTTAGCAATTAAGCAACAAATACTTTATCGAAAAATAAAAGACAACAAAAGCGAAGCAATAAAAGAAAAGTCTGAATGTTTAGAATATTACCCTTATCATTTTTTATTGTTATTGTGTATATTTTAAATATTCTAAGGTCTTTTTATCTAATTAAAAATATTTATGATTTTTACAAAGATATGTAAGAAAGGTTCATTCAAAAAGTAATATTAAAATTTATAAATACCACATATTTAATTAAGTAAAAAAATTTTAAGTGAAAATTTTTAAAGTCAATTTTTGATTATTAATATTTTCTAAAAAGATAAAAAATTTTCATCAATTTTTGAGCAAATTAATTTACAGAATTTTGTTGAGCAATTTAATGCATACTTTAATTTAGGTAAAGATTTTATAAATAAATAAATAAATTTTTGTTATTTTAATTTTGTAAAATTAATAAAAACTAAAAATTTTTAGCATTTTTTTAATCTTGATATTTTTCAACAATTTTTTTGTGTAATTAAAAAATAAATAAGATAATCTAATTAAATTTATTTGAGAAAACAAATATAATTTTTTATTTGAAAACAACTCAAATATTATAAATATGTTCGTTTAGTTTACAATTTTTATTTTGGTTTTAGTTTAATAAAAATCAATTTTCTTTAAAAAACCTTGTAAAACTATCTTTTTCAAAGAAATTTATAATATTTCGATGTTTTTATTCAAAAATATCTAATAATAATGTTTTTTTCATATAAAAAATAAATAAACATTTAAAAAAAAAATAATTTCACTCTAAATTATTTTTAACTTAGCATTAAAATAAATAATAAATAAAAGCTTTTCATAGTAAATTATTTCTTTTTAAATAGCCATGAGTAGAATTTTAAGTGGAATAGTGAATACTCCTTTAATTCATTTTAAAAATTCAAAATACCTTTTAAGATTTAAAAAGTAAAGATTATTTTAATGTAATCAAAAAATTTAAGTATAACAAAGTTGCAAAAGAAAATATAATTCATATACAAGCTAAGTAAATGACACAGATAATAGGATGACAAATCGACATTTACAAAGAAAATTAAATTTTAAATAACTAGATCTTTACTGTTTCAGTAAAAATTAATGCATAAGAGACGTATCTAACGTAAAATCTAATGTGATGAAATACACGCAATGAGAAAAAAGAATCTTTTGATGTATTTACCTTAAAAACAAATTTTGTATATCTGTTTAATAAAAAATTTATTTTTAAAAACAAACAAACAATAAATTAAATAAAAACACAATAAAGCTTTAAATAGAAAAATTAAAAGATGCTCTCCAGAATTCTTACTAGACACTTCTCCCTTTGGGCTGGCGTTCCCAAGGCTCCCCCTGATCCAGTTTTAGGTATGCAATATGATTTATAATGAATATATTTACGCCTCTTATCTTTAACCGAAATAAGGTATTTACTTATTATTATTTTAATATAGGTGTTGCTGAAGCCTTCAAGAAAGACCCTGCTACTAATAAGGTTAACCTCTCTGTTGGTGCTTATAGAGATGATAATGGCAAGCCCGTTGTTTTAGAATGTGTTAGAAAAGTAAACATATATTTACTACTGCATTTACATTTAAAATTGCACTTTTATTTCATTAAAAAAACATTTAATGAAAATTTAAAAATCAAAACAATTAAATGTTTATAAAAATCTAAAAATTGATATAAACCTTCAGGATGACATCTTATAAAAAAGATAATTGATCATTTAATTTAAATTTATATTGCTTGTGCTAAGGATTTTATAATTAATCAACATTTTACAAAAATTAGGCTCAATAAATCGTCATTGAGAAGAATCTTGATAACGAATATTTACCTATCTAAGGTAATGATGTATTCACTCATGCTGCTTTGAAGTTAGGTTACGGTGATGCTTTTTACAGTTCTAACAAAGATAGATTAGCTGGTGTTCAAGTTCTTTCAGGAACTGGTGCTTTGAGAACAGGTTTTGATTTCTTAAAGAAGTTCTTGCCTGCTGAAACTACTGTCTACGTTCCTAATCCTACCTGGCCTAATCACAACAATATTGCTCGTGATGCTGGCTTTAAGGTTGAATTTTACACCTACTATGATCCTGCTACCAAGGTAAATAAAAATACAAAGATTTGATTGAAAATTTATAGTTAAGTGGCAAATAAAAATGAATTTTTCAATTAAAATAGTCTGTTAACTTCTCAAAGCTTTTAGATGAAGCTAAAACTTTTAAGAATGGTTCTGTTTTCATTTTACACGCTTGTGCTCACAATCCTACTGGCTGCGATCTCTCAATCAATCAATGGAAAGAACTTAGAGACGTTTTCCTCAAGAAGAACCACATTGCCTTCATGGATATGGCCTATCAAGTAAAAAATACACTTTAAGTTTTAAATTTTAGAAATAAAAATCTTAGGAAAGCACTGAATTAATTAATTAATTAAATAATCTAGATCATTCATATTAATTAGCACATTTTATTAATTAAAAATAAAATAAGAAATAGGAATTAGAAAATTTAAAACTTTTTAATTTATAAAGCCATTCAAAAAAAATAATAGTGAGAGAATGAAAGATATTTTTTAATTTAAAATATCTTTATTTGTTTAAAAGCAATAAATAATATAATTAAATCAACAATAGAATCAATCAATCAATAAATAATAATAATTCCTGTCTGACTAGCTTTATCAGAAATTAAAAAGTTTCATCCACCTAAATTATTCAAATATTTAGATTATTAATTTTTTGCAATTTTAGAGATTTATATAAATCAATCAATATTTTGTTTCCAGATTAGAGAGCTAAAAATAAAAATTTATTAAAAATTAATTAGGGTTTCACCAGTGGTGATTGTTAAAAGGATTCTGAAGCTGTTAGACTCTTTGCTGATTCTAATGTTAACATGCTTTTGGGCTAATCCTTCGCTAAGTCTATGGGTCTCTATGGATAAAGAATAGGTTCATTATCCGTTTTGACTCAAAACGCTAACGAAGCCTAAAACGTTCTTTCATAATTAAAGTAAGTCATTCGTCCTAATATTTCTTCTCCTCCTCTTCACGGTGCTAGAATTGCTGAAATTATTTTGACTAATCCTGAACTCTTACAACTTTGGTACAGAGAAGTTAAGATTATGGCCGACAGAATCGCTTAAATGAGAGTTCAATTAGTTAAGAATTTAAAGGATGTTGGTTCTCAACACGATTGGAGCCATATCACTAACCAACGTGGTATGTTTGCTTACACTGTAATTAATTAATTTAAATATACATTTTTTTAATTTGATAATATTTTTAAATAATTCTATTAAAAATAATAGATAATTATTGATATATTTATTATAAAATAATTTCATTCAAACGATTTAAATATTTTTATTGTATTAAATAAATTTAGGGTGTCAATAAATAATAAGTCGAAAGTTTAATCAACGACTACCACATCTATTTGGTTGGATCTGGTAGAATCAGTATTGCTGGTTTAAACACCAAGAACGTTGGTTATGTTGCTGAAGCCTTCCACAATGTAACTAAAAATTCTAAAGTCTGAGAAATAAAAATACTTATTTGTATATTCTTACTACTTATATTGCATAAGAGGAAATAAATAAATCATTAGACCTCTGTTAAAATATCTGTATTTTACATGCTCATTTATGTTAATATGTTAAATAATTCGTTTTTTGCAACTTTAAGTATCTCAAATTACTTTTCAAATAAGAAATTAAATAAATAAAATTATTTCAAATTATTCATCAAACTTCAAAGCATAAAATTTCATATTTTAATATTAATTATTTGTAAAAATTTTTATTTTATTTAAATAAGTATTTGAATATTGTAAATATAAGAATAATTATCCATTAAAAATTAATTTATTTATTAATAAAAGTTAAAAATTATTTTTGGTGTTTAATTTAATATTCATATTATTAGTTATGAAAAAAATAATTTGCTATTTTAAGGGTTAAAACCTTGTGATTGATAGTAGAGGTTAAAATATAAAAACTAATTAAATTTATTCTTAAATATTTTCAAAGTTTAAAAGAACTGTTTAAATTTTTTATTCAATTTTCAATGAAAAATCTAAAATATTTTTTTAAAAGTAAAAAAATTAATGAAAATAAAAAGTAAATTGAAAAAAAAAATGTAAAGAAAAAATAATAAACACATTTTACCTATATTATTTTCCCAATTATTTCATAACTTCTAATTCATCTTAATCTTAAACATTTAAATTTTTAATCAATTAATCTTATTTTATAATCTAATTAATAAAATTCACGTGAGTACCTCCATTTTATGGTAATCCATTAACAAATGAAATTATATTCTTTTATAATTACTAACCTGGAATTATAATATTATTTTTATCTTCTAGAATTATGAGTTAATAATATTAATCAACAAAATTAATAATATTTAAATTCTATTATTTATGTTCTTCATTAATAAACATATATAAATAATCTAATAAATTATTTACATTTATAATTTATCTGTCTAAAAATAATCTTGTATTATTATCCTGTTTACAATAAATTATAGTAGATGAATAAATTCCAATCATTTATGCATATAAAATTTATTTTAATAATGGTAATTAATCTTTTTCAAACTTGAAAAAATTATAATCTATTTTAAATCTTATTTACACATAATCATCCTCTTATTATTGTATTAATTATTTATTGTTAATACTTGATTGTATATTATCTTTTTTTTATTTGTTATTGTTTATTTTTACATGAGTTATTTAAGGTTCACTATGTTTAGTATTTCCTTCATAATGTAATTATTTGAAAATTAAATTATCATATTTAGTTTCTACCTCAAAATATTCAGATAATACATTTGTTAATTTTGCACCATAACCATTCTTTCCTCCAGTTAATTTTGGATCATTTAAATTTGTATTTTAATAATTTGATGAAGTTCTTTCATGTGAAAATATTAATTCTGGAATAAATATATTATCTTATTTTTCAATAGGAATACCTTTTCCAACCGTTTTCAAAACAATTTCACCTTCAATTTCATCAAAATCTAAATATATTTATATTCCTTTTTTTTATTTTCTCTATTGAAATATAACATCTCTTGCATTGGTTAAAATTTCACCTATTACAGTTAATAAACCTGGAATTATTTTAACTTTTTTATACTCTAATGTTATTTAATTCTCTTAATTTTTAGAGTAAATTGGAGTCATAATTTCTTCAGGTTGTATAGAACCTATGTACATATCAGCACATTATCTAACGTGCAATTCAAATTTCATTTATTTGTATTGATTTTGCATTTTTTTTATTTATTTATTTATTTATTTTTAAATTATTGATTTAATTATCTAATGATATATAAATTTCTATTATTTCTTATTTATTTGTTTTTCAATTTTTCATAAAAATATAATTTTTATTTTTTGTTTTGTTTTCGTTTTTATTTTTTTTTTTTTGTTGTTTTTTCTTTTTATTTTGTTTTTTTTTTTATTTTTTTAAATTAATGATAAAAAGTTATAAATTGTTAATTAAAAAGATCATATTTCCTAGCTCAGGAAAAGATCAACTTTTAGCGTAAATAATGTTTTAAAATAAAGAAAGTAATAGAAATCATTTTCTAATTTGATTATTGTAGGGTGGTAAATTTATAAATTAAGGTGAATCTAAGATATTATTGCTCATATTGATTATCTACGAATTCTACCCTTGGATATTTTAATGATATATGTTCTAGTTCTAGTTCTAGTATTGATATTGGGGAATTTAACTAAAGGGATCATTGTATTAGGGAGCTTGGCCAAATGGATCGTATTGATGATAAGCTTATTACATTGGAGCTTAATTATAGGGATTATATTACTGAGGAATTTGATATGTTGGAACTTAACTATAGAAAGCATTCTATTGAGGAATTTGTTAGATCGGAGCTTAATTATAGTTAAATTATTATTGAGGCAACATATAAGGGACATATTATTAAGCTATTCTTTTATTTATAAAATCTATAATTTCTTGTTTATTGGGTGGATTTTAAGATTTTTCCTCATACCACTACTAATACTAAAATAAAATGGAATTTTATCTGCTACATTGATCAAGATATTTAAAAACATTTTTTATTTTTTCTTATTCTAATTTAAGATGAAAACTATCATTTTATATTTCTTATTCCTCACTCATATTAATATCTGTCTTCAACAAGAAACCTAAATGCTTCTTTAATTCAACAAAGTCTTGTTATGGTATATGTTATTACATTTATAGATTCTAATCTATAATTTCATTTTTAGGTTGATTTTATACAAAATCAAACTGTTTCATCTTCTCCAAACGATAGCTTTTCCTTCTATGTTTCTATGTTTCTTTATTATCTTGTTCTTATTATTCTCTTACTTGCTTTTAATATTATTCTATATAAATATTGTATTATTTCACAATAATAATTTTTCATTTTTTTATTTTAACCATTTTTCAAAAATAAAAATATAATTTTTATTTTTTGTTTTGTTTTCGTTTTTATTTTTTTTTTTGTTGTTTTTTCTTTTTATTTTGTTTTTTTTTTTACTTTTCAAATTATATATTTCAATATTCAGTTATAAAAAAGTATTTCAGAATCCATCAATTGTTGTATTTATTATCGTCATCAAAAAAATTGGGTGGATCGAATTCGAATTAAGAGATACATAGATTATTTTATTATTATTATTATTATTATTATTATTATTATTAATATTATAAATCGTTATTATAATTATAATTATAATTTGTAGTCCTGTCTTGATACAAGGTCAATGCTTGGTTTTGATAATTATTTTCAAAATTATTGGGAGTACCGTAAATAAATTATGTATTTAAATCGGCGTTGAAGTTATAATATTAGAATTCATATTTTTCTTCTTCTTCATATTATTCTTCTTCCATTTGAAGAGCCTAATTATTGTTCTATTCGGATTATTAAATTTAGTGGAATTATATTTGTTATGGTTCCTCATGTTGGTAGTCCATTTCTTAATCTTAGAGCGCAAATCTACGGAACTTTTCCTATTACTACTACTGAAATTCGATATTTTAAGAGAAATATATCTCATAAGCCCATCTTTGTTATTCTCCATTAGGGGCAATATCTAAGGGCACATATCCACAAGTTGTATTTAATATATTTGGTGGTTGTTATTATTAATTCTGCTATTATTAATTCTACTATTAATTCTGCTATTATTATTGTGGCTCAGGGATAACATCTGCGTTAGATTAAATTTAGATTTCCTATTATTCGATATTATTATTTTAATTCATAACATTGCTCTAACTGTTGTTAACAGAATTTTTATTTTTCGTATTTGGTCTCTTGTATGATTTTTTAGCTTTCTTAATTTTTTTGTTTATGGGAATAGAATTAGAATTTTAATCTCCAGGTATTTCATCATCATCTTGGTTTTCTTAATCATTTTTAGGATTTAATTCTTCTTCTTATTAATTTTTTTTAATATATTCCTCCCTTTATTTCTTCTCTAATTCTAATCCCAAATATTATTATGGACCGTAAAATTCTATAAATTAAAAGAGCTAATAGTTTAATTAATTTAAATCGCTTGTTTGATATTTCTCGACCACAAAATTCTATATAAATAACATACTTTATGCGAACTTAATTTCATATTATTAATTTTAAATATTTATTTATATTTATATATCATTTTGAAAAACTGAATTCATTCTCCTCTAAATATTTTGAATGTGCCTAAATAAGTGTTAACAGTGCTATACGTGAGGTTGATTCTTGAATCGAGCTTGGTTTCTATTAATTATTTCATATCTTTTGAGTAGACATTTTATAATAAGAGAAAATATCTGTACATCTCCACATTTGCTTACTTTGCATTGCTAGACAAAAAACTTTGCTTTTTCATAAAGCATAATATTTTATAATTTTCTAAGTTAATTATATTATTCTTCATCTGAATCACCGCCCATATTAAGTTATTGTCGTTATTATTTATTTTTAATTGCTTTGCAGAAATTTTAAACCAAATAAATTTACGGTTCTAACACATATCCGTGTATAGTAGTCAATATATTTTTCCAAAATATATTAAAAAAGTGTCCTCCGTAGGTAAAATTTAAATTAGTAGGCAATACTAATTATTTTCCCTTTTCTATATTGTCCATAATGTCTTTAAATTTATACTAGACACCAAAAATGTTATTCCTCATATTTAATTGTTTGTTTTAAAGAACTGACTCTTCTGTGCAAATTTTTTATATCCTAATCATGTTGAATTTTTGATATTTTTCCAAATTATCTGATTTTTGATCTTAATTTATATTTTGGCTTTAATTTTATTGATTTGGTGTATAATCAAAATCTTCACCTTATTCGCCTATTCTTAAATAAGGAACCACGACGGGTAATAATTATTTTTTTCCATTTCTTCCTTTGATTATCTCAACAAAAACTCCCATTTTCATTTATTGGTTTTTAAAAAATTTTGGAAAATTAGAAGTTTTTTTACATTTTAAATTCTAAGCATCTGTTTAAAAACTATCCATAAAACCGTCTTACTCTAAATATTTCGTATTTAGATAATGGATTGTGTTTGCTAAATAGTATTGTAAGTAAATTAATTCCTATAATATAGGTTTCAACTAGAAATCTTTGTTCTCTTGTGTTCTCATCTAATTCAATCCGTCATACTATTATTAAATTAAATTTAATCCTAGCAAGTAGTAGTCTATTTGCTTTTTTATCTCAAAATTTACGTTATTTTATTGATCATCTTATCGCATTTAGTTTATATGTTGAAATAGTTATTCGTTCGCCATCATCTCATATTAGAGAATATTCTACACTCCGGTGAGATTATTTTAATTTTCATTGACGAATTTGCTCATATATTTAAAATAGCTGTGTTTCAAATCTTATTCTTATTGAGATTATTCTTATTATAATGATCCGGATCCCATTTCAGCATTCATTAGATCTTCAATTTGTTGGCGCTTTTGCGAAAATTAGAAAGCATAACCTAATAAGAACGTTATATAATATATCCACTTGTTATTGCAAAACGTCTTATCTGAAGATTCTTTCGCAAAACCAGACCAATACAATAAAATAGAATATGAATTATAAAACATATACTGAAGAAGAACTAGATCTTCTAGTTTTACTCTCTTTTACTCATTTCCGATATCCTGTAATGAATCTAATATTTTTTGTCCAATATCTACAACCTCATAGTCTAATTTCATCTCTTCTAAAAATTTTTTATTGTATTTTTCTGAAATTTTTTCAAATTCTTTCAATTATTTTCTTTTACCTCTTTTATTATTTTTTATTCCTAATTGATTCATGAAAATATTCTTTAATTCTTAAAATTCTTCTCTTTCATCCGCACTCACATTGTGAATGTTTTTGTTATTGTAGTCTAAATTTTAAATTATTCTCCCGAAAATTTTTTATTCTGTTAAATTTTCTATATCAAAATGAGATTATATTTATTTCTTTTCTTTAGCTATAGTATTCTATGGTCTTGAAATCTTAAAGCCACTCAAGAAATCTACAATTTCTTCATGATTGTAAATTTTTTTATCATTTTTTTATTTTTTATGAAACTATAGTAATAATGATTCTTATCTAAGTAAATCATATTTATTTTTCACATCTTACGACTCTTTAAAAAATTTTCCCAATTATTCTTTCACATTTTCAAATTCACCTATAACATTTTCTCCAATTTCTTATATGGAATATTGTTAAAGTTGTTCTAATGTTAAGAAACCATTTGACATATTTTGGTCTCCTTCTTTATTTAAAATCTCCATGATAATTCTATTCTGATCATAAAGAGTTTAAGATTGAGGATTATTCTAATCCATATTCATTATTATATTTCCGACTTGTTTTTCTAACCTTTTTTATATTAAAACCCTATTATATTAATTGTTTTTTCTATGTTATAATTACTGTGTTTTTTCACTATAATAATTTTTCATTTTTTTTAAATTGAATTAAAATCAATCATTCAATAATAAAAATATAATTTTTATTTTTTTTTTATTTTTGTTTTTATTTTTTTTTTTTAATGTTTGTTTTTTTTATTTGTTTTTTTTTTGTTTTTTTAAATTAAAGAAATAATCAAATTCCCATCTCAGGAAAAGATCATATTTTCATATAAAATTTTATTTTAATTTTTAAAATTTGAAATGTAAAGAAATAAGAATTGGGTGCGGATCATTATCTGTTTTGGTTGAAGATGTTGTTATTGATGCCGGATAATTGTAAATTCTATGCTTAGAAGTTCTACTAATATACGTTTTAGTAAATATAATGCGGAACATAATAATAAGCTTACTACCCTGGAGCTTAATTATATGTAATATATTACGGTTGAATTTACTATATGGCTATAGGATATTAATAATATATAATATTCTAATACGGAGCAGGCTAGAATTAAACTTGATTATATATGTTATATTGTTAAGGTGGAGGGGCGTATTGTTGAGTTTACCCATAAAGATTTTATTAGTTGAAAGTTGTACTAGAAATGAAGCTATTGTAATTAATATTATTTTAAGTTTGTATTCTATCTTAAGAAAATACATAAGATCCCATCGTATCATTTTAAATCATATTTTCTTATTGATCTTAACCTTAATATTAAATTTAATTTTAATTTTACTCTTCTTCTTCATTTTAGTTTTCTTACTCTTTTTTTTATTTCTTTTTGAGTTTTTCAGAATTCTTTTCATTCTTTGAAGCCTGATTCTTTCTCTTTTTATTCAATTCAGTCTTTTTCTGTTTTTAGCCGCTCGAACCATTGATATTAATTTTATCGGATTTATTTTCATCGAGATTATTTTCATCAAGATCAATTTAAATTTCATTTCCTAATTATTAATTTTCACTGTTTAAATTTAATAATTCATCGATAAGTTTCAGTCCTTATTAATCAAATATGTTTTATTCCTAAATCTCTTCTTCAGCTGAAAATTAAATTTATATTTAATTATTTTTGCTCATTTTTTTCAAATTGTATCTTTTTTTTTTGGAAGCCTTTCGAATTTCTACTTTTTCTTTTCCAATATTTTCTTTTCTTCCTAAATTTCTGTCATAAAACTTATAGTATTGAAATCTATCTTCTTTTGAAAATATTAATTATTCATCTTCTTAAAATTTTTCATGCGGTTCTATATTCCCTTACAAAATTAAATCAAATCTTCCAATTTATGATTTCGAACATTTATTTTCCATTTAAATTTATTTTGTCTTAATTTATAACAGATTATTTTATCTTTCTTAAAATGTGAAAATATTAATTTTAACTTAATTATTAACTCTTTGAACTTTATCTATACATTCGAACAATGATGATCTCTTGAATTTGAAATAGTTTTATTTTACTAATTTTACATCATTTTAAATTTAAATTCTATCTAAGAAGAATCTTTCTATAATGAAAGAAATAGAAATTAAAAATTCTTAGTTTATATACTTGCATTAGTAAATATAAAACTTTGCCTACTCTTGGAATAAATAATTCTGGAATAATCTTTATTGCTCAGAATTATACAAATTACCTTCTTTTATTCTTTTTTCATGATCAATTATTCTGCAGAAATAATAAGCCATTTGCAGTTACAGACTTTGTATGTTACCATATGGGTCTTATAGTACATTTTTCCAAAATGAATTATAAATTAAACCCCCTGGACAAACTTTAATTGTATATGGCATCATTAAATGACTATTTTCAAGTTTATTCTAAAGTAAAATTTTATCATCAGATATAATACCGCCTTATCTATAGATTTTCTTATCAGTAGAGCCACTAACATTAAAAGATAGAAATTAAAATATTTTATAAATAGTTTGAGAAGTATTCTAATGTTATTAATTAAATTGGTAATCGCCGAAACGTAAATATGGAACGATTACAGGATATATATATGTTTATTCATTCTGTTTGCTGAAATCGAAGAATAATCCTACTTCTCTTTAAAATTTCTAAATTAAATAAGAAACATCGCAATCTTTTACATCATGCTCTGATTCAATCAAAGGAATCATTTATTAAATCTATTCTATAATTCCATTTTATTCTAAATTTTTGAAATTTACCTTAGAAACAATATTTCCTAGTTGGACTTAGAAATTAACAATGTCTTGGAGTATCATTTTTTATAGAATATTAACTCTATTTATGCTTTCGAATTTGTTGATATTTTGTTGGATGATATTTAAACCTAGAAAATAAACTTCTGCGTAGCTAGTTATTTTCATATCATCTTTTTAATCTATTACGCTCAACAAGTATTCTTTTTTAAACATATTATATTATAATAATGTTTAAATTTTTTAATGTCTGTTTAAATTTTCGAATTCTTCCCTGCCAATGAAATGATTCAACTTCATAAAATATTCATTTTTCTATTCTTATGAAGTAATGTTTTAAGTTTTTTCTTTTCTTCCGTCCAATAAGTCCTCCATTATTTATTATTTTTGAGAAAACAGAAAAGCATAACCTAATAGAAAACATAAGAAAAAGAAATGTTTTTTTGATATTAAAGATTTTTAAGCTTCGTTATTAGATTAAGATTATAATACTTTATAAATCTATTTGAAGAAAATTTGAATAACAGCAAAATCTTCTATCTTTAATACTTTATCATTGTCTTCAGGATTTTATAGTGTTTCGATTATTCTGTCTGCAATATTTACAAATTTGTCATCCAGCTTAAATTACTATAGAAGATTATTATTATCTGAGTTCAGGAATATACTTTACGTTATTGATATTGCTTTCTTTCTTCATAAAATCTTGGATTATATCTCCGAATAATTTAACATATTAGAAATTCTCCTTGACATTAAATATTTCTTGTTTTCTAAAATCTTAGTGTATGTTTTTATTTTAATTATCATTATACTTAATAATGAAGAAAAATTCAGATTTTTTAATTATGAAGTCTATAATTTCTTGATTGCTAGGTGGATTTTAAGATCTCTCCTTATACCATTGCTAATACTCAACTAGAGATGAATCCAATCTGCTACATTAGTTGAGATAGTTGAAAACTTTTCCTATTTTTTCTTATTATAATTTTAGTTGGAAATTATTGTTTTACAATTCTTATTCCATGTTCATTTTAATATTTGTATCTAGCAAGAAACCTATATGTCCCTTATAATCAGAATTCTTATATGATTCTGGTTATTACATTTTGTATTTCTAGGTCGATTATTCTTATGCTCGAACTATATTTTTCCTTCTTTTTCTTCTTAATTCTCTGTTCTTTCTTACTACTTATTTACTTTATTTTCATATAATTATTGTATTTTTCCACATTGATAATTTTTCAATTTTTTAAATTAAATTAAAATAATTTAAAATAAAAATAAAATCAATAAAAAAAATCAATCATTCAATAATAAAAATATAAACATTATTCATCATTAATATACTATTTTATAATATTATTGTTTTAATTTTATTCATAAAATAAAACAAACTCATATTATCTAGTTTTCTCATCATAATTATAAACATATTTTATTTATTATAAATCCTAAATTTTCTCAACACAATATTCAAACTAGTTAAATTTATTTTACTGTATTTTAACTAAAATATTTTTAAATATTCTAACACAGAAACTGAAATCTTAAGATGAATATAAAAATATGAAATTTTATTTGTTATCATCTTTTTTAAAATTTGATAATTTATAATTAAATTTGCCATTATTTGAATCTTAAATTTATTACTCCTAGTAAATTATTTATACATTTAATTTTCAATGAAATCTGTCTAATATTTCTCATGCATGTAAAGCAAAGCGCTGTTTTTTATTTTTGTAAAAATACTTTACATATATAAATCAATTAAAAATTTGTTAAAAAGTTTTTAAAAAATGTAGCCCTCCAAGTGAAATGCTTGGAGGAAAAAAATTTGGTATGATAGGTCTTTGTTTCTAACCTATTAGCCTTAAAACTCTCCGATTGTAAAATTTCTCTTCATTTAAGCTTTTATCTTAGTTCCATTAATATTTAATTAGATAAATTAATTTTGTTTTAAACTACACTCATAAAAATTTAATTAAAAGTATTTTTATTCCTTTTCATGTTTTGAGTAAATATTTTGTTTATTAATGCAGATCTTAAGTTAAATCATGTTAAAATTATTTTGTAAAGCTTTTCAAGTCATCATTTTTAATTTTTTAACTATAAAATTGTTGTATTTAAAAGTAATACTAATTTAATTTTTTACAAATAATTGTCAGTTAATTAATATGAAATCATCCAATTAAAATATATTCTTTTTTATTTTATTATTTATTTTTTCTGTAATGGTTTGCTTATAAAATGTATGTTTTTACTAAAAGTTACTTATTTTTAACTTTAGATAATTAAAAGTTAATTTATTCATTATCTTATTTTTTGTTTTGAATTAGAAATCTAATCTTTATTACTCTTCGCTTTTTAAAGAAAAAACATCAATCCATTCAAAATAAAAATCAACTACTTAATTTTTTAAAAATATTTATTGAAAAATAGTTTGAAAGCAAATTAATAAAAAAGAAAAATTATGATTAGGATAAGTAAAAAACATAGTAATAAAAATTAAATTAATACTAGAATTAATTCAAAGTTATTTTAAGAATTTAATATTTTATTATAGCAATTAAATTAATCATATAAAAAATATAATCCTTTCAAAAGTATTTTTAGCATCAAAAATCAATGTAAATAGATGATGTTTTTTTTAAAGTCAAATTAATAAATAATAATTGCATGGTATTTTTTAGAAAACTTTAAAAAAATGTTTAAAACTTAGAAAATAGAACTAATTTTTGGTTAGAATAAAATCACTAAAAATATGTATAAACAAAAACACATTTATGAGAGAAAGAGTTTTAATTATAAATAATCAATAAATGATTCCTTTTTTGAATGTCAATAATTATAATTTTTTTTATTAGTTCTAAATCGAGTTTTTATTCCCCTTATCTTCAATTTTTAGATTTTGATGCTTAATTTCCAAAAAAATAACTATTTGGTTATTCTAATCATTATTTTAAGCATCATTTATGATTTTTACTAAGCAATCAAATTACTCAGTTATTGGAGTTCTTCTTACATCTTGTCTTTTTCAACAACAATCTGTTAAATATACTAGTCTTTTTCAACAAAAATTTGTTTATTTTCAGCAAGAATCTTATAATATTCAGCAAGATTCTGTAAATTCTGAGCAAGATTCCGTTTATTTTCAGCAACAATCTGTTCAATAAACTAGTCTTTTAGAGTGATAATCTAATCTTTTTGAGCAATTGAATGTTGTTTTTCAACAAGAAGCATGCTATATCCTTCAAAAGTCTTTAATAGTCTTTCGTTTTCAGCTTTAAAGTATTTTTTAAAAATATTTTTTTTAATATATTTGATCTTCTTGTTTACTTTGCATTTTTGGAAAAAATAAGTTAATATTGTTATTTTTTTATTTCAAATCAATTATATGTAAAATTTTACAGATAATTCCTTGATGATGAGCAAAATTCACTCTTATAAAGTTCTAGTTTTTTAAATTATTAAAATATTTTATGAGTCTAAACCTCATTATTAAAGTTAAATATTGAGGTTTAATAGAATCTTAAGTTGCAGAAGTCTAACCAGCTTATTAGTCTTAATTCTTATATTTAATTATTCTTTTGAGGAGAATTCACCTATAGAGACTAACACTGTTCTTCTTTACACTATCCTGAGCAAAAATATTCTAAAAAAATTTTAAATAGGGATTTTTATAATGGCAAAATTATTAATATAAAAAAAAGAAGCCTTTTAAAATAAATTTTTGTTTTCAAAAATAAATTTAAATAGATGATTTTTTAATTAAAGTATAATTCTTTTTAATTAAAATAATAATTACATGGTATTTTTTAGAAAACTTAAAAAAAAATATTTAAAATTGAAATAAAGTAGAACTAATGTTTGATTGGAATGAGATCAATAAAAATATGTAGATAAAAAAACATATTAATACATGAGCACAAAAATTTTCTTTTAATAAACAATCAATAAATGAAGCTTTGTTTTTTTAATGTCAATAATCATAATATTTTGATTAGTTCTAAGTCAAGTTTTGATATCCCTTAGCTTAAATTTTTAGATTCTGATGCTTCATTTTTAGAAAGATTAGCAACTTTGTAGTTCTAATCATTATTGGTTTTAGGTATTTTACTAAGCAATCAAATTACTCAGTGATTGGATTTCTTTTTCTTTTTCAACAACAATCTGTTAAACCTACTAATTTACAGCAACAATATCGTTTTTTTCAGCAGCCTAGTTTTTTTCAGCAAGAATCCGTTCCAGCTTGTTTTTTTCAGCAAGAATCTGTTCCAGCTTGTTTTTTCCAGCAAGAATCTGTTCAAACTACTTGTTTTATTCAGCAAGAATCTGTTCAAACTACTTGTTTTATTCAGCAAGAATCTGTTTAAACTCCTTGTTTTATTCAGCAAGAATCTGTTCAAACTACTTGTTTTCTTCAAGAATCTGTTCAATCAACTTTTTTTATTAAGCAATAGTTTCTTCGTGTTCAACAATAGTCTTGCTAAACTCGGATTATTTATTTGCTAGAGCTTGGTTTTCCTATTTCAGATACTTTATTTAAATATATTTTATATAATTTTGTTAACTTTGCATTTTTGGAAAAATTTTGTTAATATTATTATTTTTTTACATCAGATTAATTATTTATAAAATTTTACTTAAATTTCTTCTTATGAAGTTAGTGAAGTACTAGAGGAGGATTTTAACTATTTAAATTATTAAAAAATTTTAAGTGTGTAAACCTAATTATTAAAGTTACGGCTTGAGTTTAATTAGTATAAGAAGCTTCTTAAGGCTAACCACTTTATGAGCCTTAATTCCCACTACTTAATTATTCTTTTGAGGAGTTTTAACCTTCAGAGGCTGTACTACAATTGGTACTATCATTAGTCATCTGTACATTATCCATGAGCAAAAATATTCTAAGAAAATTTAAAATAAGAATTTTTATTTGATAATGATAATTTTTATTTTTGATAATTTAGGAGAGGGGGGGGGTACGAAAAAATTTTTTTTTTAATTTTAAAAATTTTAGCATATTAAAATTAACCTTGCTATGCTACCTAAAAAAAAACTTTTTTTTCGTACCCCCCCTTAATTATTTATTATAAACTTTCGATAGTGATTGATTAATTTTAAAGATAAATATTTTTGAAAAAATTCTTTCAATAAATATTATTAATCAAAATTTAAAAGACACACTAAAATGAACAAAATCCTTGTTGTATCTTTTTTAGATACAATAAGTAGAAATAAGAAAGTGTAATTAAATTTAATTGAATAAAAATATAAAAAAGAAAATGATAAAATAAGCACATGAAATAAAGGAAAAAAATGTTATCCTACCAACTTATTCCAAAGATTTTTCTAATTTTATATTAGAAGAAAGACTTTCTTATTAAAATATTTTTTTCAAATATCTATTTTTTAATCATTTTATCAAGTATACATTTATATTAATTTGTTCTATGGAAGAAATCATACTTGCTCAAATATTTTTTCCCTTAAATTTTTCAAATAATAATTTTATCTCAATACATTTTTTATTATTTTGTTATATGAAGAAAATCATTCTAGCTAAATATTTTTCACATACATGTTTTTTAAAAATTATCTATTATAAAAATTTTTTTTACATCGAAAAATTCATTCCACTAAATTTATAAAGATGACAATAAAAAATAAAAAACAATATAGTAATAAAATATTTAATAAAAATCAGATAAACTTACTTACAGTTAATATATCATATCTAAAATCATAATGAATGTGATTTAATTGTTTTATTTTCTGAAATATAAATTTTATATGTATATTACTTAATTATTTTTTATTATTTGTTAGTTAATTAATTAACACAAGTTATTCTTAAAGATTTTTACATATTTATTTTCCAAATGGAGTCTTAAATATAATAAGAGGATTAGGGGAATACTCTTTAACAACACCCATTTAGACCATAACATTAAGATATAAAATTATTTACTTTTTTGATTGATTCAGCAATTACAAATAGATACTATTTATTAATTGGCCTTTTTGCTCATTATGGAGTTGTAAGTCTCTACTTTACGCTTGCTCAGATGAAGAATGATTCAAAGTTAAATGAAAAAAATAAGAGCCACGCAAAAAAAAAATTTAAGATCACTATAATTGGATTATATTGGTGGTTTTTAGCTTCAGTAATAATAATTTTAAAAAGTTTTTATTTAATTTTCCTTTTTATTATAAAAAAGATTTTCTAGTTTGAATCATTTTTTTGGATATTATGGCTTATATTGATTGCTAAAACTTTATAGAATTATGATTATCTAATTAAGTATTTAGATATATTTAGTTGTGGAAATATAGGCTTTTTTGTGTATGCAATATAAAGTATGCTAAATATGTCTGGAATTGAAGTATAGCTATTATTGACCATTAATAGAAATTCATTTCATTTATTTTTTTTAATTTCATACAAAAAAAACTAAAACTCTAGCAATATTCAATTTACAATGTCGTCTAACTTTATATGTTATTATTATAAAAATATAGATATTTGTCCCTTCAATATGTATTCTATTTTTTTTAGGACTCTTTAAGACAATAATGTAATAAATTTTATCCGAAAAATGATTTAAAATACAATTTCGTAAAACTAGGCTAAGATTAGAGAGAACAACCTTCATAAGCAGAGTATGCTTTGGCTTCAGCGTAGGATACATAACTGCTTTAGTCTTACGTATTTTAATAGGAAAAAGACAAAAAATAAATATTTTTTTTTATAAGATAAATTATAAGGCTAATATTGGAAGGAACTAGAAGATGGTTATTTAATTTCTTTATTAGTTATTGGATTTTTAGCCCACATTGTCCTAATTAGCTATTCGAAAGAAGATGGCAAATTATAATAAGAAGAAGAAAAGAAGAACAATTGATGAATAACCTAAGAATTTAGCTAAAAATATTTAATTATTAACTATTTATAGATCATATTCTTTTATAATTAATTACAATGTAATTTTTATAAAATCAAAACCAAATTATATTGATTTCGGCGTATTTATAATACAATTCTTACTCTTATATCAAATTTTAATTTTATATTCAAAATTAATTTTTCTAATTTACTTACGAACTTTTTTTCAATCAAATCATAAAAAGTCAATAGAGAATTTCTTTTGCAAACTAAAATCATTAGCCAACTTGTTTACTCAAGATTTCTTTGTTTTTTATTTGAGAAGTGATTTTAAAAATAATATTTATTTTTTATAGATTTTGCATTTGTTTTGATTTAATAAAATTTTTTATCATTTAAATTTCTTTTAATATTAATTTATTTTTTATTTGCTAGAAAAAAAATCCTTTATTATATTTATTTTTAATAGGGAATTCAATTCATTTTTTGATTTATAATATTTATTGTTGGGTTCTTGATTTTTGTTTATAAAATTTTAGCCACCCATTATTTATTAAAAGTAAAAAATCTAGGGAGTAATGATCTGTAAAGCGAAATGCGATTACTATTTGACAGCTTCCAGAATAAATATTATTTAGTTAGTACTAATGAATTCGTAAAGACTAAAATTAATTTCTTTTGAGAAACTAATTTAGTCCATTAAAAGAGATTGATCTTGATTTTAAAACTAATATTTTTAATAAAATATCAAGAGTGCATAATGTTTTTTTAGACTATTTTAGGAAGATAGATTTTATATTACAAATAAAAAATTATTCATTTAGTAAATGAAAACTTTTAGATTTTCCAATCTAAATATGTACAATACAAACAACAAAAAATAGATTGCAGTTTGAAAAATAGCGATATTCATAAATTTGTTTTCAAATTCTCTAACAAAAAAATAATAAAGTTAGCAATTAAATGTGTCTTCAAAAAAGAAAAAAAATGATAGCTAATTCATCTATGAATGAAACCAGGATTTAATTAAACTAAGAAAAAAAATAATAATTACTGATTAATAAATAATCTCATATTATTACTTAAGCTTTTCTTCCCAAATCCTTTTATTGAATAATTCAATTACAATCAAAAATAATAATAATTTTTACATAATTAATAATCAAACAGCATAGTTAGTTAGTTAGTTGTCAAAAATTATCTATAAATATATAAATTCTTCTAAGTGCAAAGCCACAAACAAAATTTGTACAAAAATAAACTGAAACTTCTAACAACCACTTAATCAATTTACAAGCCCATCTTAAATTGGTGATTATTAATAATTGAATAAAATGAAGTAGAGTTAATATCCTAGTTAACTCTAGCAAATGAAAGTCTAGATTACTGACTTCGTTAATGAAGAGGGTACTGTTTTTTACAATATACTTGTTATAAATTAGAATACAAGTAGTTAATTAAAGATTAAAGCTCGCTACAGCTAACTTTCAGAGCTTAATGAGAGTATTTAAAAGTTCCTGAAAAAGTATAAAAGCTTAAGGGTTTAACTGCCTTCATTTCCAGCCAAAAAATGGTGGGTTGTGTAAGATGATTCATTTATCAATCATAGAAAGAGTTAATTAGAATAATATTTCTAGGAATTACTCTAACAAGAAGATTCTCTCTTAATTGATCCTTTAACTGATTTTCTTGGATACGTAGACATAGGAAATTCTAAATCACCGAAATCGCTTGATGTAATTTTACATTTATAATAAAAATCAAACTAGTTCAGAAAAATATAAATTTTAATTTGCTTGTGTTAGTTAATTTGTTTGACTAATTGGTTTACTAAATGAATTAATAAATTTTTTTACTGCCTTTGGAAAGGGATTTATTGATTTATTTATAAATTGATTATAATTAACTTAATAAAATATATTTATAATATAAAAAAATCTACACAAACAAAAAAAATTTGAATTAAATTTTGTAGCTATTTAAAAAATATGAAGGGTTAATTATTTTTATTCAACTATCTTTACAAATATCAAAATAATACTTTTTTTCTAGTAAAGTTTTGATTAGTTTGTTTGGTAGAATTTAACCTTTATTAATTTACATTTCTTCATTTCAAAAATTAATTACATGCCCCTACTAAATATTTTTAGTTAATTAATAAATTTGTTCTAAATACATAGGAAAAGCTAGAACTCTTAAGAAAAAAGCACAATGAGCATACCCAAAATCAAAAAAATTCCTCTAATTCCAGTAATACGATAAGAGCTCATTATGTACATTAACTATTTTATTAAAGCATTATGTAAATTTTCATATTAATATTTTTAATAGGAGTAAAGTGAAACTTAAGAGAAATGCTCATAAGACAACGAGATATCCTTTCCTTTAAGCTTTTGTGAAATTTCATTAGGAGCTACCAAAAATCAGCATATAAATATCGGGTCTTTTTCAGAAGAGATTCGCAGCATTAAACGTAAGTCTATTGATTAATCTGACTTTGATAATTCTTCAATAATGCTACTCTTTCCATCACCTCCTAACATGAGAGGTTCTTTCCCAATTTATAGACAATCTAATGAAAGAGGAGAAGAGAGTTTATTACGTTCATAAATTGAAGCTCAAAGAAATAATTATCAAAATCTTAACAAAGACTCTCAAAATGAATTAGATTAAAGTGACACCAATTATTAGAACGTCATTTAGCAAGCTATGAATTGTATTAATAGAAACAAAACAGT